>NC_137116.1:55782715-55807916 GCF_949357685.1 Gobio gobio
GAGATCATGACGATATGGCAACAAAAAGTATGAACAAAATACCCCAGTTGGTCTTGGCTGGCCTCCCTACTGGTAAACTACTGATGGCTGATCTGAAACAAAACAGAGGGAAAATGTGTGAGAAATGGTTTATCTAATCTAAATTTGTTCATGGACAGATGAGGTAACAACTTGTGCAACAGCAGTTATTCATAGTTATACTTGTTATATTATTATTATTCATAGTTATACTTATATTATATATCTCTATCCCGAGGACAAGCGTGCGCGCTCTGGAGATTATCATGTGAAACGCAACAATACCCAATCAGAAAGCAAGCTGCTGACGGAAGACACCTCCCTCCAGCTCACGCTGGAACATGTAAAGGCCATGTTCACACCATCTCCATTACTTCATCTAAACATCCCCCCCCCCCCGCAAATTTTCTTTAAACAGCATTCCATACACTATCAGGGTATATACAGAACTTCTTAAGTTGAATTTAATACCTTTTACTACCTTTTTTAATACCTTCAAAATATTTTTTAATACCAGCGCGACTTCAACCTGCAACTATAGTAGCGTAAATTAAATATCTTTCCATATGGAATAACATATTGCATCACAATGTAACGAGATCATTTTAACTTAACATCAACTGCCCACAGAGATGAGAATAGAAATAAAGACAGAAGTGGAAGGAGACATCTTCTTCATAGTTCGTGCAGTGTACAGAGGGAAACAAGAGCAATTTTCACGGCGCAATATAGATTTTTTTTCTTTTTCGTTTTAAATCATGAAGGCGAGTCAGTGGATATCACACAAAAACGCAATGTGTGCGAGAGTCGGTGAAGTCTCAAACCTGGTCAATTATTCACTACTGAAAGTGAACGTAAAATCTGACAAGCTTTCGGCGCATATTCTCACAGAGACAAGAGATATCTCTTTATTTATATAAATCTGCTTTAACATATGCTGATAACGTATAGCCTATAACTGTCTGAATTTATATTCTTAATATTTCTCTTTTGGCCCATATTGTGAAACAAATTAGAAGAGAAGTATAGGCCCATTTCGTGTTAAACAAGTTTTTTTTTAAATAAAGCTGCTCTTACTTTCTGATCATACTGATATTATTGTAGTGTTCTGACATATTATAGACTGATAATCATTTTAATTATAGGCCTATAATTCCTTGTTTAATTGTGCAAAATGTATTTAAATAATGAGGAGTAAGCTAATCTATCTATTCTTTTATTATGCAACATGTCGGTTGTGCATTGATGCATTATGAAATTATCACGGGGGCAAATTAAATGTATTATCAATTTAATAATAAAAGTAGGCCTACCCTAATAATAATAATAATAATTTATATACATAAATAGTAAATGCTAAATCTTCACTCATACAGTGAGCAGACAAGTCGCGCTCGACGATCCGAGCCATGGTGTGAGCATATAAACCGTGAGCTTTGGCTTTACATCGCATGCGATCTACTCGTACAGTGTGAGTAGATAACCTTGCTGAAATCGCACAGAAATCGCACAGTGTATGCCAAGCTTTAAGCAACTTGCATATTTCGAAACAGCTCTTCAATGCCATAGATTCAAATATAAAGAGTGGTGTTTAGTTGCAAGGTCTAAACACCACAGCACCTCAGCTCGCAATGTAGCGGTGGTGATGGGGCATAGCGTCTGCTGTCTGTCACGCACCTGTTGATGATGCTGCTAGACTAACGTTAGGCTACTGGCAGTGGTTTGAATCGGGAGAGCAGTCGGGGTTGAGGGCAAAGCAGTGGAGGTTGAGGTCGTTGATGCATCTGTAGCGCAGAACATTGGTATGGGAAGCTGCTCGCTACGTCCGCGCATCCTAGCTTGGTGGCTATTTGATTACATATGCGATTTGACGCCATTCACCCCCACCCAGGTTATATTAATTGTCTTCTTGCAGACGTGGCAATAAGCCTGGCGGCTGTTGCAAACTACTGGCCTAAGCCAGTCTTTAAATCGTGAGTCCTCCAGCCAGAGGTCCAAAAACTTGCATTTCCCCATGCTTTAATTACTGAATGGAAGCGAGCTCGCGTACATGTTTGTCAGCAAGCCAGCCGCGGACCCAGTTTGTTTCAGCGCGCGCGAACGAACACCACCTCACACGATATCGCGCAGGTCCTACTCTAAACATATAAATAAATCCACGCGAATTTTAGAAAAAAAAGGCCTGTACTTAACACAAATTGAAAATGTATCTAAAAAAAATTGGTCTCGAAAATGTAATACCTCGTCAGATGACGTTTAGTACTTTTTACTACTTTTTAATGCCCTTAATTTTGGCTAATTTCATTTACTACCTTTTACAACCCCGCGGACACCCTGACTATAAGAGCAATTTCATGATATGATATACTTCATATCACCTGTGGTGTGGTAGGCAAACGTCACCTCCTGCTCAACTGACATCTTATGCTGCCTTCACGTGCTATAGGAATTACTGAACTAGTTTCCTAGTTAAAAAATTGGACATGAACGCCCTCTCAAGTCAAAATCTGAATGTGATGAGCTCGTAATCACAACTTCAGAAGTGGGAAGTAGGAAATTTCTAGCACATGAAGGCAGCATAAGACGAGGTTGGCTGAAAATTAAAAGATAAAAGTCTCTCAGAAATTGCAAATAATTAAATACTTGCACCTGTACATACTTGCATGATTAGTTTTTAGTTCAGGTTTTAGTTGTAGTCCAGCTTTGTCTGTTTCTCCGTCTATTCCTCAGTCTCTCTGTTTTCTGGTCACTGGTTGGATATGATCTGCATATAAAATAATGTATACATATTTTGGTAACACTTTACAATAAGGTTGTATTAGTTAACATTAGTTAAAGGGTTAGTTCACCCAAAAATGAAAATTCTGTCATTAATTACTCACCCTCATGTCGTTGGACACCCGTAAGACCTCCGTTCATATTCGGAACACAAATGAAGATATTTTAGTGTAAAGCTGATGCTGAGAAAGGCTTCAGATAGGCCTCCATTGGCATTCAGTACATTGACACTTCCAAGATCCATGAAAGGCACTTAAAACGTCGTTACAAAGTCCATCTCACCACAGTGGCTCTACAATAATTTTACGATGCGACGACAATAGTTTTTGTGCGCAAAAAAAAATCTAAATAACATCTTTATCCAACTTGTTCTCGACTTCCGTGTGTGCCTCCACGACGCATGCGCGAGAATATGACGCAGATCCGGCGTTCGGACACATGACCCAGAAGCGATTTGTTTACGAGCAGAGGAAGACGCGCGTGTCTAAGCTGTTGAATTCTACATTGATCGTGCTTTAGGTCTCGGCGTAGTGCTCAAAATGGGGCTTAAATGTGTATTTCATGGATTCCCGAACGCCGGCGCTACGTCATATTCTCGCGCATGCATCGTGGAGGCACACACGGAAGTCGAGAACAAGTTGGATAAAGGTGTTATTTTGATTTTTTTTGGCGCACAAAAACTATTGTCGTCGCATCGTAAAATTATTGTAGAGCCACTGTGGTGAGATAGACATTGTAACGACGTTTTAAGTGCCTTTCATGGATCTTGGGAGTGTAAATGTACTGAATGCCAATGGAGGCCTATCTGAAGCCTTTCTCAGCCATCAGCTTTCAACTAAAATATCTTCATTTGTGTTCCGAATATGAACGGAGGTCTTACGGGTGTCCAACGACATGAGGGTGAGTAATTAATGACAGAATTTTCATTTTTGGGTGAACTAACCCTTTAATGCATTAGTTAACATGAACTAACCATGAACAACACCTCTGTTAAGCATTAGTTAATCTTTGTTAAAGTTAGTTCATAAAAATCCAGCTGTTCATATTAGTTCACAGTGCATTAACTAATGTTAGCAAGATTTTAATAATGCATTAGTAAATGTTGAAATTAACATTAACAAAGATAAATAAATGCTTTATAAGTGCAGTTCATTATTAGTTAATGTTAACTAATGTAGTTAACTAATGAACCGTATTGTAAAGTGTTACACAAATTTTTAAGTGCATACAATTAATAATTTTTAATTACTTTGTCATGTTATGCAGTGACATATCCCACATGAGACTAAACAGTCACAACAAGATAACAAATAGATGCCAAGTAGGAAATGTAGGCAACAAGTATTTTTGAAATAATAAAATGTTATGCATTAAAAGACGTTAATCACATAATGTTAGTCAAAATATATACCTACAAAGCCAAAGATGCTCAGTGCGGTGGCTCTTTCTGGGGTGTTGTTAGCTCCTGTTGACACAAGAGAGAAAAAGAAGAAATTTTCATGTTTATTGACTAATGGTGCCTAAATGTTATGCACATGATAATTCACAGATATAGGATGACTGCTAGATTGACCACTTACACAATCAAATGACTATCAACACTGAAAAAAGAGAGAAGACAATAATAGAGCCTTCAGTGGCATGTAAAAATGAATTCATATGAAATAATATAATAAATAAGAAGCCACAATGAACATACTTGAACTAATTATTATTTTACTTGAATATATATTAATCCTCTGGTGTATACACTGGCGTAAATGTTCTATTTTCGAGAGAGAGAGAGAGAGAGAGAGAGAGAGAGAGAGAGAGAGAGAGAGAGAGAGAGAGAGAGAGCGAGACAGCCTTTGACACCGCTCAGGCGCTAACGTTACTTCAAATGGCGTCACACACATTTAACTGTCAACGAAAATATGTAACTATAACTGGCCGTGAAAAGACGGAAACCATTGTTCGCGTAAATACAACATTTGGTACATAATGTACAATGCAGGTAACAGTTAGTCAATTGTATGCAAATTTAATGGGTTATGAAAGCGGTTCTTGAGGAAAACGAACAGTTCCCCGAGACTGTAATATAACGTTAGTAATAGCAATTCGATATTATAATTTACTTTCTTCATATATGTAGCTATATTTAATGGATATTGGTTTACGTTTTAAAAGTATCAAAGACATTTGTGACAAATTTGTCAAATAAAAACTTCTTACCTCAGGAAAGCTCGCAGCTGGTGTCTGGCGATCCTATCCGCAGGCAGGGACGTCCGTTATGCGCGCACTCGACACAAACCTCATTTGCGCGGGCTTGGCACGCGAGTAAACAATTTAAATTGTGTGAGGTGTAAGCAAAGTTTATAAATATATTTTTTAAACATTTAAAAATTACATTTATATCACCACACTTGTACTTGTATTACTCTGGCATTAAAATAATAATAAATAAAATAAAATCACGGATCATGAGATATAAAATGCTAACAGTAGGTAGGTGTGTGTGTGTGTGTGTGTAGCCTACCGTTAGCATTTTATATCTCATGATCCGTCATTTTATTTTGCAACGTACAGTTATAGCCGAAAAATAAACAAGTAATGAAACTTCACTTTGCCCTCAGCCTAAACGATTTGCCAGGGAACAAATTATAGATCCATGAGAGCAAATATGGGCCATTAAATCTCCACAAGACTAATTATAGCTGGAGACGCCACAGAGACATCAGAGCCAGCGGCAGACGTCAGAAGGACTGGCCGAGGAAAGTCTACTCTCGCCGGGTAAACAAGCGCTGAACGCCGCTGACTCACTGGAGCTCACAACTCCGAAAACACCAGATAAAATGTTAAAATAGGCACTCTTCTTATAAATAAACCACAGATTTGAGCTTTAAACAACTACATTACCGACTGAAAAAGTCTTAAAACTACGTTTTGTCACACAT
This sequence comes from Gobio gobio, assembly GCF_949357685.1. Classification (NCBI taxonomy): domain Eukaryota; kingdom Metazoa; phylum Chordata; class Actinopteri; order Cypriniformes; family Gobionidae; genus Gobio; species Gobio gobio. Next base: position 55,788,445 of record NC_137116.1, read on the forward strand.
TAACAGTTTTAACACAAAAAGACGTGTAAACCATAGACCGTAAACACAGCCCATGTCAGTCATTTCTCAACGAGACGAGCCGCTGGCAGAAGCTCCTCCTATGAGGCGAATTCGAAATACATTTATAACACTAATACTTTACTCTATTTATTCTATACTCTATTTTTTCCTCTTTTTGAAAGTTGTGAAATCACTATTGTGGAGTTTTCTTTTGCTATTTGAGCAAATGGGCACACAAAAAATATATAATTATTGTATTCTCTCATTCTCTCATTCACCGCTATAAAATTTAACCCAACTATGACGACTTCCGCTCTGAGAAACCCGAAAATGTGAAAAGGGTAGGAGAAAATACTAAATATAAAAATTACTTCTTTGTCTCCCACAAAGAACTAATTTTACATCCTTCCATCCACATGTTTTTATTTAACTTTTAAACATCCAGTGTGTGTGCGTGTGTATTCTTCGTTTACAGTAGCACTACTGCTTTTACGTAAACAGTAAAATACTGCAAATTCCCATATACAGTAAGTTACTGTAAATTTCATTAAAAATACCCATAATGCAGTGCATATTACAGTAGCTAACCGTAAATAATATAAATGGTATTTTACTGGGCTTTTTTGCGGTAAGTAACTGTAAAATTGCGGTAAAGTCTAACAGTGTAAATAAGACAGGATGAGGACAATTCATCTTCTTCACCAAAATGAATTGCATCTTTGAGGGCCTAAACATGCTCGAAAACTCATGAAGCTTTGCACACGTGTCAGAAGTGCCGAACATTTACGTCTGATGTGGGTTTCAGAATTAGACGTGACAAAATGGCTCAATAGCGCCACCTACAAAATTTCAATGAAGCGCCGTTCACGCTACGTTTCACGTGTGAGTGTGAGATTCGGGTCACACATGTAACAGCCCAACACCTACAAAAAAGTCTCTGTGAGCAAAATCTGAAAATCAACAGGAAGTGAGATATTTAGAATTTTCTTTGCAAAATGTTAGCAGTTTTTGCCATTTCCAGATGTCGTTCTTTAACAAACTCCTCCTAGAGATTTAATCAGATCAACATCATGTTTGGTCAGTCTAATCTCAAGGCCTTTGTGATGTTATATTGTGAAGATCTTGAGTTCTCACTGTTTTCCGGGTGCGAGGGCCCTTTCACCAATCCTATAACGTGCCATAAATACAGGACTTACCGTGACAATTTTACTTGAGGGAATGTGAGATCAAGGGTACAGATGCCTGTAATCATATCTTGAACCCTGTGATTTCTATGTATCTAGGCTCTCTCTGCTGAATTCAACAGAAGGTCTGTTCAACTTGTCTCACCAAGCGCTCATGAGGGATCAAGCATGTTGGCTGAGACAAATCTAATAGCGGTGACAACCACCTGCATCATACAAGTCAGATATAATATCAGCACAAACACGACAGCCGCATAAGCCGAGCAGGGACGCCTCTGGATAAAGAGGAATCCACGAGACTCAACGCCAGCCGCATAAGAAGCTGATGAGGTGAGTCAAAGGGCTCGAGGGCAGGTGTTAGTAATTACCCACCAACAAACTGATTATGGTGTGAGTTCCAGGTTAGAGGACTCTCTAGACAGTCAATTACTGAAACAAATCAATGGAAAGCCAGCATATACAACAGACCTGAGGCTGTTGGTCTGCAAGCCCGTGCATGCATTTCTCAGTGTCACTCGTTTGCTTTTATATCAGTCCCTCCAGAAAAACGTGATTATGCGATCGCATGATTTACTGCATAATCAGCCAATGTCCGCATATTTATGCAGGGGCCGCATTTTTTCAAATACGCCGCACTTTCGCCACGTAAATTGCCTATTTCCACGTGCAAAATATGCGTGGCTAGCATGATTTCATAATCCCCACATTTTCGTTGCAAAAAAGTCATATATATTAGCAGAAAGTTGAAAAATGTCGATTGGAGTCGATTCAGCGGTTTGGAGCGTTATGAATCAGTGAGTTGATTCAGCGGTTTGGAGCGTTATGAATCAGTGAGTCGATTCAGCGGTTTGGAGAATTATGAATCAGTGAGTCGATTCAGCGGTTTGGAGCGTTATGAATCAGTGAGTTGATTCAGCGGTTTGGAGCGTTATGAATCAGTGAGTTGATTCAGCGGTTTGGAGCGTTATGAATCAGTGAGTCGATTCAGCGGTTTGGAGAATTATGAATCAGTGAGTTGATTCAGCGGTTTGGAGCGTTATGAATCAGTGAGTTGATTCAGCGGTTTGGAGTGTTATGAATCAGTGAGTTGATTCAGCGGTTTGGAGCGGTTTGGAGCGTTATGAATCAGTGAGTCGATTCAACGGTTTGGAGTGTTATGAATCAGTGAGTCGATTCAGCGGTTTGGAGCGTTATGAATCAGTGAGTCGATTCAGCGGTTTGGAGCGTTATGAATGAGTGAGTCGATTCAGCGGTTTGGAGCGGTTTGGAGCGTTATGAATCAGTGAGTCGATTCAACGGTTTGGAGCGTTATGAATCAGTGAGTCGATTCAGCGGTTTGGAGCGTTATGAATCAGTGAGTCGATTCAACGGTTTGGAGCGTTATGAATCAGTGAGTCGATTCAGCGGTTTGGAGCGTTATGTATCAGTGAGTCGATTCAGCGATTTGAAGCGTTATGAATCAGTGAGTCGATTCAGCGGTTTGGAGCGTTATGAATCAGTGAGTCGATTCAGCGGTTTGGAGCGTTATGAATCAGTGAGTCGATTCAGCGGTTTGGAGCATTATGAATGAGTGAGTCGATTCAGCGGTTCAGAGCGTTATGAATCAGTGAGTCGATTCAGCGGTTTGGAGCGTTATGAATCAGTGAGTCGATTCAGCGGTTCAGAGCGTTATGAATCAGTGAGTCGATTCAGCGGTTTGGAGTGTTATGAATCAGTGAGTCGATTCAGCGGTTTGGAGCGTTATGAATCAGTGAGTCGATTCAGGGGTTTGGAGCGTTATGAATGAGTGAGTCGATTCAGCGGTTTGGAGCGTTATGAATCAGTGAGTCGATTCAGCGGTTTGGAGCGTTATGAATGAGTGAGTCGATTCAGCGGTTTGGAGCGGTTTGGAGCGTTATGAATCAGTGAGTCGATTCAGCGGTTTGGAGCGTTATGAATGAGTGAGTCGATTCAGCGGTTCAGAGCGTTATGAATCAGTGAGTCGATTCAGCGGTTTGGAGCGTTATGAATCAGTGAGTCGATTCAGCGGTTTGGAGCGTTATGAATCAGTGAGTCGATTCAGCGGTTTGGAGCGTTACTCACTGATTCATAACGCTTCGAAGCTTCATGATGCAGTGTTTTGAAATCGTCATCACTATATAAGTCGTTATTTAGGGTTTTTTTGCGCACAAAAACTATTCTGGTCGCTTCATAAAGTTATTGTAGAGCCGCTGTAGTGAGATGGACTTTGTAACTTTAGTCTTTAGTGTCTTTTAAGGGTCTTGAGAGTGTAAAGTTGAGCCAATGGAAGCCTTTCAGAGCATCAGATTTACACTAAAATATCTTCATTTGTGTCTGAAGATGAACGGAGGTCTGACGGGTGTCCAACCACATGAGGCTCAGTCATTAATGACAGAATTTACATTTTTGGGTGAACTAACCCTTTAAGAGATTGCACTTTGTGCATTGGCAGCACTCAAATGTCTGTTTTGTATAGCTACCTCTGTAAAACAGGAAGTTATTTATTAATTTTTTCAGAAGTTGTGGCATATTCCTTTTGTAAAGCTACAGAACTTGTTTGACTCAATGTTTTGTGAATTTGAGCCGTGTGTTTATTAAGGTCTTCAATAAAACAAGATGAGAATTTAAATATTCCCAGCACTTTCTGTGATGTAGTGCTTTTTCTCTCTTTTTCATCAAACCGCAGTTTTTGCAAGTTCCCGCATAGTAAATATCCCGCATTTTCCATCGCATTTTTTAAGAAAACGTGCCGCATAATCAAGGGTTTTTGCCCTCAACAATCACAAAAAAAGCTGCATTTTTCTGGAAGGACTGTTATATCTTTGAGGAATTGTTTTAGACTAGTAGGGGAGAGCGGAGCACAACCTAACGCGGGGTCAGTTGTAACACGCATGTTTTAACACTTTCCACACATGCCAGAATGACAAAACTCAGTGTGTTTACTAGTTGCCATATCAACATTATTTAGAGAAAAAATAGTGCCAAAATAAAAGAAATCTCTGGAAGATATTACTGAACATTTATTTAATTATAGCACAAGTAAATTTCTTACTTAAGTTTAGTTTTCATCTCTGTTTTTTGTGTTTATTTAAAATAAGACAAATATAATATTATAGTAATCTTATATAAGTTATTTAACAGTTGAGATGTTCTTTAATGCTGATCTAACAGCAGAAGACACGAGCAGCGATTAACCCCAGTGTTGTAACACTGCATTACAATGAGCCTCTATTAGAAATATGCCATTATATTCTATACTTTTATGAATTCTTTTGAGCAACCATGAGAAAAGGGTGAATAATGACTGAGAGTCAATGTTCAGAAATTATGTTTTGAGCTGTTTAGCTGTATTTAGCGATGTGTTTGATGTCAAACTCAAAAATGAGTATATTTTTAATGATTAAAAAATGCCATTATTTTATTTTAAAAAGTTAATAATTGTATTTTGTTGACAAAATATTTTAGTTTGTCTTGTATATTTTTTTGATTATATCAGATATTTTAATCTATCATTTGCTCATGTTATAATGTACTCCACCTACGGGGCATGTTGTCACACTTCACTTCCATTCTCTCGGGGTAAATCAAGAAAAAAGTAAACACTGTATTAATGAGACAAAACCACATAATTGTACTAGACATGTGTGAAATTAATGTGAGAAAAAATAAATACTCTGAACCCCAAGTGGATTTACACAAACTGAGAGAGTAAAAAAGCGTTAGGTTGTGCCGCGCTCTCCCCTACATCAGAAGGGGCTCGTCTACTTCTTTATCTGTCATTGGTAAATTATGGTAACGCACATTTACAAACTTATTTGTCAGTCGACATTATTCCTAAATTAAAAAAATGTGTCTTTCTTAAAACTTGCTCTGCTTCTTAAGCTGTTAAAAGTGCACTTTAGCCTCTTTATCTGCCTTCCCAGCAGGCACTGGACATCAAGATGGCGTCAGATTGACATTGGTCCCCAACGTCGGACAGATGTTGCATTGTAGTTAAAAATGAAAATCAGGTCAACCTCCAACATCTGTCCAACGTAACTTAATGTCAGTATCTGACGTCAATATGATGTTGGCTTGAGACGTTGGCTCAACGTTGTATTTTGGTTAGTTAACAACACAACCTAAAACCAACAACGTCTAATGATGTTATAATCTGACGTTGTGTGGACGTTCCCATTATAACGTTAAGGAGACGTTGGGTTTTGATCACTACACCTCACGACTCAATGTCTGATGTCATTACAACATTGGATATTGGTTAGTTCATCACTTCAGCTCTGCAGCATATTTAGATTTTTTTTTAGAGAATTAGGCATATCTGAATTTAAAAAAGCGACCTACCCACATTCATTGGAGTAAATTGATAAAAATGGTCTCATTTTACAGAAAACACTCTACATTTGAACACAGTGGTATAATATTGCACATATTATATTGTATTTATTCACCATTTTATAATAAACATGTGTAAAAAGTCATTTTGATTTATTTTTTTATTAATTTTTCTATCATTTTTAATCTGTTTGCTCTACATCCCTTGAGAAAGTTTCTGTGGATTCCACTAGGTGTCAGTAAACAGGGGGAAAAGATTTTCTTGATATCTCCTTCCAAAAAAAAAGTTATTGAGATGAATCTGTCCAAACTATCTAATAACTGCTGCTCATCTGCATTGATTTTCCATAGCCGCTGGGATATCGTAAAGAAGGCTCCGCCTCCTCGACTTTGTAAAGGGAAATCTCGGGCTCTGATTGGTCTAGAAGCATGATCGACATGTCTATACAGAGCTGAGATACTCAGCTTTTTTGACGTATGACGCAATACGTGATGACATCATCAAAAATATGTTATAATTTGACGTTGTGTGGACGTTCCCATTATGACGTTAAGGAGACGTTGGGTTTTGGTCACTATACCTCACGACTAAATGTCAGTATCTGACGTTATTACGACGTTGGCTTGAGACGTTTGCTCAACGTTATATTTTGGTTACTTTACAACACAACCTAAAAACAACTAAATATCAGCGTCAGCTGACGTCAATTTTGGACGTCAAGTTAACGTTGGCATTAGACGTTGAGCTGACATTGGTCACCTGAAATCAAATATCATCGTTGTGCTCCTGCTGGACTCTGTGGCTGAAAAGCAGAAAGTACATTTTCCTCCCAACAAATCTTCTGTAATGCACCTTTAATACTTCTTTTTGGCTGACGTTACCGAGGCAGATTTGTGGTCTTTAAGCATTGTTTCAGGATACTGTAGATAATGCAGTCTATAAATACTCACAAATATATGATCTATGATCATATAACACCAATTTTATCATGAAAAATATGATCATATAACACCAATTTTATCATCCCTACACTGGTTACCTATTAAGTTCCGTATCAATTACAAAGTATTGCTACTGACCTATAAAGCCCTAAATGGGTTAGCTCCAGTGTATTTAACTGATCTTTTATCGCCCTACAATCCATCGCGCTCTTTAAGATCACTAAACTCGAGGCTTCTGGTCATTCCTAGGATATCTAAGTCCACTAAAGGAGGGAGGGCTTTTTCACATTTAGCTCCTAAACTCTGGAATAGTCTTCCGGATATTGTTCGAGGTTCAGACACGCTGTCCCAGTTTAAAACTAGATTAAAGACGCATCTCTTTAGCCAAGCATTCACATTATAATTAAGTTTTATACTACAGTTAAATCGCACCAACAGCATTAATATTCTGAACAGCAGCTATGCTAATTATTTCCCATCTGCTTTTCTGTTGTTATCTCGGGACACTAGTCCCGAGGTAACTAGTTCGTCAGCTCCAGTTTGTATCCAGCCTCTGATGGAGACTTCAGATGCCCCGACACCTGTGATGAGACGACTCGACGCCTGTGAAGAGACGACTCAACGCCAGCGTTGTTATGGCCTAAAATAATACATGATTGATTAACTTATCCTAACATTTTTTTTTCTTTAACATTCTCTTTTTTCAATGTACATTTATGAAATGCACTTTCTGTGAAGCTGCTTTGAAACAATGTGTATTGTGAAAAGCGCTATACAAATAAATTTGAATTGAATTGAATTGAACAAATCCTCTGTGCTTGTCTTAATGAACCTTTAGAGACTTGCAGATATTCGTCTAGTTATTTTCCTGGCAGCAACCGAACTGTGTTAGTTGGAAGCTTTCAGTGTTTTTGCATTCATTGTGGGTTTCTTACATTGAGAGTGTTTACATGGTGTTATCAGGTGAAGATCATAAAATGTTAAGCAAAAAATATCTCTAAACCTAGAATTTTGCAGGTTTGTCCTCATAGCTGTATGGATTATGATTATGATGGATGCATGCATTTTTATGATGGATAGATGCACTTTTATGATGGACAGATGCCCTTTTATGATGGACGGATGCACTTTTATGATGGACGGATGCACTTTTATGATGGATAGATGCATTTTTATGATTGACAGATGGACTTTTATGATGGACGGATGCACTTTTATGATGGACAGATGCCCTTTTATGATGGACGGATGCACTTTTATGATGGACAGATGCACTTTTATGATGGATAGATGAACTTTTATGATGGACAGATGCACTTTTATGATGGATAGATGCACTTTTATGATGGATAGATGCATTTTTATGATGGACAGATGGACTTTTATGATGGACGGATGCACTTTTATGATGGACAGATGCCCTTTTATGATGGACGGATGCACTTTTATGATGGATAGATGCACTTTTATGATGGATAGATGCTCTTTTATGATGGACGGATGCACTTTTATGATGGACAGATGCACTTTTATGATGGATAGATGAACTTTTATGATGGACAGATGCACTTTTATGATGGATAGATGCACTTTTATGATGGATAGATGCATTTTTATGATGGACAGATGGACTTTTATGATGGACGGATGCACTTTTATGATGGACAGATGCCCTTTTATGATGGACGGATGCACTTTTATGATGGACAGATGCACTTTTATGATGGATAGATGAACTTTTATGATGGACAGATGCACTTTTATGATGGATAGATGCACTTTTATGATGGATAGATGCATTTTTATGATGGACAGATGGACTTTTATGATGGACGGATGCACTTTTATGATGGACAGATGCCCTTTTATGATGGACGGATGCACTTTTATGATGGATAGATGCACTTTTATGATGGATAGATGCACTTTTATGATGGATAGATGCTCTTTTATGATGGACGGATGCACTTTTATGATGGATACACTCTAAAAAAAAAGGCTCGTAATCATAGGGGAACCTTTTTTAGTGCTATATAGCACCAATTTTGGTGCTTCAGTGGTTCTTCAGCGGTTCTTCAGAGGTGCTATATAGCACCTTAGTCAAAGAACCGGTGAAGAACCGCTGAAGAACCTCTGAAGCACCAAAATTGGTGCTATATAGCACTAAAAAAGGTTCCCCTATGATTACGAGCCAAGAACCATTTTTGGTGCAATATAGAACCTTTTTTTTTTTAGAGTGTAGATGCCCTTTTATGATGGACGGATGCACTTTTATGATGGACAGATGAACTTTTATGATGGACGGATGCACTTTTATGATGGATGGATGCACTTTTATGATGGATGGATGCACTTTTATGATGGACAGATGCACTTTTATGATGGACAGATGCACTTTTATGATGGATAGATGCACTTTTATGATGGACTGATGCACTTTTATGATGGATAGATGCACTTTTATGATGGACGGATGCACTTTTATGATGGATGGATGCACTTTTATGATGGATGGATGCACTTTTATGATGGACAGATGCACTTTTATGATGGATAGATGCACTTTTATGATGGATGGATGCACTTTTATGATGGATGGATGCACTTTTATGATGGACGGATGCACTTTTATGATGGACAGATGCACTTTTATGATGGACAGATGCACTTTTATGATGGATAGATGCACTTTTATGATGGACTGATGCACTTTTATGATGGATAGATGCACTTTTATGATGGACAGATGCACTTTTATGATGGACTGATGCACTTTTATGATGGATAGATGCACTTTTATGATGGACAGATGCACTTTTATGATGGATGGATGCACTTTTATGATGGATGGATGCACTTTTATGATGGACTGATGCACTTTTATGATGAATAGATGCACTTTTATGATGGACTGATGCACTTTTATGATGGATAGATGCACTTTTATGATGGACAGATGCACTTTTATGATGGATAGATGCGTTTTTATGATGGACGGATGCACTTTTATGATGGATGGATGCACTTTTATGATGGATGGATGCACTTTTATGATGGATAGATGCACTTTTATGATGGACAGATGCACTTTTATGATGGATAGATGCACTTTTATGATGGACGGATGCACTTTTATGATGGACGGATGCACTTTTATGATGGACGGATGCAGTTTTATGATGGACAGATGCACTTTTATAAGCTGTTGAGTGTACATCAGTTATCCACTCGTTATCGTGGTGCATTGTGGGATTGAACAAGTGCACTCAAATTCCACTATGGTTTCGGACACCACTACAAAATGTCTGTCCCCTCGAATAATGCCCTATTTTAAGGGTATAGGGGGCGATTTGGGATTTTAAAGGGGGTTCTGGACATATAATGCATGATTTTACCACAGCACTTGTTTAATAGCATGTAGTTTTTTAATAAAGCACTCGGCAGATAGAATCGTCCTTAATGTCTTACATAACATCATCCAGCGTCTCCGAGAACATATTCCAAATGTCAGCCTGTTTTTCTCTCGTTCTGTGATTGTGTCATGTTTTTCAGGACTGACAGCTTTTAACATTTTACCCGTGTGGGCTGAGGCGACCTGAGCCAAAACAAGCTGAGAGAAAGACGAGTGTCTGGTGTTGCTTCTCTAGATTAATGCTTGAACAGATTGTCATACAAGTGTCTTGTTTGACCTGATGACATCATAATGGGCATCGCGTTACCCCGTCTTGATTGGTGGAAGAGGGTAACAAACCGTCCAATTGGCCCTTTTCCCTTTTTTATCGCTGCTCCTCATTAAACAAGCAGAATTCATGACTGATACCAGCCATTAACTGCCCGGACAGCAGTGGGGGAGATGGAGGATGACCACATTAGGCAATATCATTGTCCGATTTGATTAGTCTGCACTGCTGTTACCTCCGCAAAGTGAATTAGTTCATTCGGGAGATATGTCAGTGGGTAATATAAAAGGGAAATTAAAAATGGCTGAGCTGTATCGCAGGTTCTGTCTCAGTGCCGTTGGCTGGCGGTGAGGATATAGTTTGCAGGGCGTGAGACACACACATTTCAACCCGTTCACACGCTCACACACACACCTTGTATTTCTCACGCAGAGAAATTTCCAGGATAATGCCCACCAAGTTGCGCCGCTATTAGAGGAATCAAGTGAGATCCACATCGAGTTCAGAAGCCCCGCAACGCACCAGCCAATCAAATAAAAAATACAGCTCAATAAATAAAATAGCATTGCTGTATCCGGGTAAGATTTAGATATTCCCGCAACAACAACGTTTACATTCTGCCACCTACTGGTGGTTTAGTTTAATGTTTTCTTTCCAACACTTCTTAATTGTATATTCAAAAATATTTAAAACAATCTCATAACAATTTTCAGTGTAAATTATTTAATTTGATTGGCAACAGCCCTACAGTGTCTTATTCTAATTTAATTTATAGATCAAATTTAAGAATATAAAATGAAAGCTGAAGCATACACTCTAAAAAATGCTGGGTTAAAAACAACCCAAGTTGGGTTGAAAATGTACCCAGCGATTGGGTTGTTTTAACCCAGCCATTGGGTTGTTCTAACCCAGCAATTGGGTTGTTTTAAACCAGATATTGGGTTGTTTTAACCCAGCGATTGGGTTGTTTTAACCCAGCCATTGGGTTGTTCTAACCCAGCAATTGGGTTGTTTTAAACCAGATATTGGGTTGTTTTAACCCAGCGATTGGGTTGTTTTAACCCAGCCATTGGGTTTGTTTTAACCCAGCCATTGGGTTGCTTTAACCCAGCGATTGGGTTGTTTTAAGCAAACATTTAACCCAACCGCTGGGTTAAAATGACCCATTCACTGGGGTAAACAACCCAATTGCTGGGTTAGTCCATTTTCAACCCAACTTGTGTTGTTTTTAACCCAGCATTTTTTAGAGTGTAGCCTATATTTAATAAGATTATGGAAAAATGCCTTTCATAAAAGGTAAAAATATCATAGATATGCAGATTTAAATATCTCAAAGCTGATTGAACACTGGTGAGAATATTGCTTCAGAAGAAATTATATTTACAACAGTAAATTCTGAAAAAAAAAAAAAAAATTATTATGGATTATTAATTTGCCTCTTCCCTGACATCTTTGAAATAGAGAAATGCAATAATTAATACTATGCACACACACACACACACACACACACACACACACACACACACACACACACACACACACACAGACACACACACACACACACACACACACACACACACACACACACACACACACACACACACACACACACACACACACACACACACACACACACACACACACAACACACACACACACACACACACACACACACACACACACACACACACACACACACACACACACACACACACACACACACACACACACAGGTTTTTTTTTTGTGAAATGTGGGGACATTCCATAGGCGTAATGGTTTTTATACCGTACAAACCGTATTTTCTATCCCCTTACACTGCCCCTAAACCTACCCATCACACACACACACACACACACACACACACACACACACACACACACACACACACACACACACATGTTTGTTTTTGTGAAATGTGAGGACATTCCATAGGCGTAATGGTTTTTATACCGTACAAACCGTATTTTCTATCCCCTTACACTGACCCTAAACCTACCCATCACAGGAGACTGTGCAGTTCACTTTCTGTGAAAAAAACCTTGTTCTGTGTGATTTATAAGCATTTTGAAAAGTGAGGACATGGGGAACGTCCTCATATTTCACCCTCTTTTTGTAATACCTGTGTCATACCCATGTCATTATACACATTTGTGTCCTGATATTTCACGAAAACATGCCCACACACACACACACACACACACACACACACACACACACACACACACACACACACACACACACACACACACACACACACACATAAATGTTGAATTAAATAAAAAAAAATATGATTTATTTATTTATACAAATTAGTTTCATTTTTCAGATCAGAACCTCGTCCCCACCCAAACCCCTGTTGCCATTGCCAAAATCTCCCTCTGAACTCAACACGTGAGAGGCCTGAGTGTGTAATGGGCGAGCTGGTTTGTCCCAGACAGCTGCTGTTCCTCTATTGAGTTACCGCACAGACTGCCAGACGCTGCGGCTCGGCCCATGAACACCACAAGAGCCAGAGAAATCAGCTCCGCGAAGTTTGGCCGGTTCCAAACTTCCCTCTGTAATCTTTATAGCCCATCATATTTAATTAAACCAAATAGGCCTCAGATGTAAAAGGTAAATAAATGTTTCATTCAGATCCTGCGGCCTGGCCTGGGCTTCCGTCTCTGTTCATGAGGCGTGGGTTTGATTTGAGATGGAATCATCACATTTAAAACTCCCTTTCATGGGATTTCAATAATTCAGCTGGTGAATTATTATTATTTTGTAGATGAAAAGTTTTCGTCTTGTTATCTGTAACTAACTGGGAAACAAGATATCAAAAGCAGAAAACCTTCATCTGGGATTTCTCTCATATCAATATTTATTACTTTTTATTGATATTGCCCATTTATTACTGTACATCATTCACACATTTATTCAGTCAAATTTGTAGGATTTTCAATAATAATATTTACCGTCTGACAATATTATATACTGTGCAAAAGTCTTAGGCATGTTACTATTTTAACTATTTAAGCCAGTTATTTATATATTTTGTTATATATATATATATATATATATATATATATATATATATATATATATATATATATATATATATATATATATATATATATATATATATATATATATATATATATATATATATATATAGCAAATGCATATATAGCAAAATATATCAATTTTATAACATAAAAAAGCAACATAATTAATGTTATCAATGTGTTAAAACATGTAACCAACTTGTTAAATCCTGTTAGCAATGTGTTAAACCATGCTAATTCATGCTAACAACATGTTAAATCCTGTTAGCAACATGTTAATTAATGCTAGAGAAATGCTAATTCATGCTAGCAACATAATTAATGTTACCAAAGCGTTAAAACATGTACCCAACTTGTTAAATCCTGTTAGCAATGTGTTAAACTATGCTAATTCATGCTAACAACCTGTTAAATCCTGTTAGCAATGTGTTAAACCATGCTAATTCATGCTAACAACATGTTAAATCCTGTTAGCAACATGTTAATTAATGCTAGAGAAATGCTAATTCATGCTAGCAACATAATTAATGTTACCAAAGCGTTAAAACATGTACCCAACTTGTTAAATCCTGTTAGCAATGTGTTAAACTATGCTAATTCATGCTAACAACCTGTTAAATCCTGTTAGCAATGTGTTAAACCATGCTAATTCATGCTAACAACATGTTAAATCCTGTTAGCAACATGTTAATTAATGCTAGAGAAATGCTAATTCATGCTAGCAACATAATTAATGTTACCAAAGCGTTAAAACATGTAACCAACTTGTTAAATCCTGTTAGCAAAATGTTAATTAATGCTAGAGAAATGCTGATTCCTGCTAGCAACATTATTCATTTTACCCATGTGTTAAAACATGTAACCAACTTGTTAAATTCTGTTAGCAATGTTAAACCATGCTAATTCATTGTAACAACATGTTAAATCCTGTTAGCAAACATGTTAATTAACGCTAGAGAAATGCTGATTCATGCTAACAACATAATTAATGTTACCAATGTGTTAAAACTTGTAACCAACTTGTGAAATCCTGTTAGCAATGTGTTAAACCATGCTAATTCATGCTAACAACATGTTAAATCCTGTTAACAACATGTTAATTAATGCTAGAGAAATGCTAATTCATGCTAGCAACATAATTAATGTTACCAAACCGTTAAAACATGTACCCAACTTGTTAAATCCTGTTAACAATGTGTTAAACTATGCTAATTCATTGTAACAACATGTTAAATCCTGTTAGCAACATGTTAATTAATGCTAGAGAAATGCTAATTCATGCTAGCAACATAATTAATGTTACCAAACCGTTAAAACATGTAACCAACTTGTTAAATCCTGTTAGCAATGTGTTAAACCATGCTAATTCATGCTAACAACATGTTAAATCCTGTTAACAACATGTTAATTAATGCTAGAGAAATGCTAATTCATGCTAGCAACATAATTAATGTTACCAAACCGTTAAAACATGTAACCAACTTGTTAAATCCTGTTAACAATGTGTTAAACTATGCTAATTCATTGTAACAACATGTTAAATCCTGTTAGCAACATGTTAATTAATGCTAGAGAAATGCTAATTCATGCTAGCAACATAATTAATGTTACCAAACCGTTAAAACATGTAACCAACTTGTTCAATCCTGTTAGCAATGTGTTAAACCATGCTAATTCATGCTAACAACATGTTAAATCCTGTTAGCAACATGTTAATTAATGCTAGAGAAATGCTAATTCATGCTAGCAACATAATTAATGTTACCAAAGCGTTAAAACATGTACCCAACTTGTTAAATCCTGTTAGCAATGTGTTAAACTATGCTAATTCATGCTAACAACCTGTTAAATCCTGTTAGCAATGTGTTAAACCATGCTAATTCATGCTAACAACATGTTAAATCCTGTTAGCAACATGTTAATTAATGCTAGAGAAATGCTAATTCATGCTAGCAACATAATTAATGTTACCAAAGCGTTAAAACATGTACCCAACTTGTTAAATCCTGTTAGCAATGTGTTAAACTATGCTAATTCATGCTAACAACCTGTTAAATCCTGTTAGCAATGTGTTAAACCATGCTAATTCATGCTAACAACATGTTAAATCCTGTTAGCAACATGTTAATTAATGCTAGAGAAATGCTAATTCATGCTAGCAACATAATTAATGTTACCAAAGCGTTAAAACATGTAACCAACTTGTTAAATCCTGTTAGCAAAATGTTAATTAATGCTAGAGAAATGCTGATTCCTGCTAGCAACATTATTCATTTTACCCATGTGTTAAAACATGTAACCAACTTGTTAAATTCTGTTAGCAATGTTAAACCATGCTAATTCATTGTAACAACATGTTAAATCCTGTTAGCAAACATGTTAATTAACGCTAGAGAAATGCTGATTCATGCTAACAACATAATTAATGTTACCAATGTGTTAAAACTTGTAACCAACTTGTGAAATCCTGTTAGCAATGTGTTAAACCATGCTAATTCATGCTAACAACATGTTAAATCCTGTTAACAACATGTTAATTAATGCTAGAGAAATGCTAATTCATGCTAGCAACATAATTAATGTTACCAAACCGTTAAAACATGTACCCAACTTGTTAAATCCTGTTAACAATGTGTTAAACTATGCTAATTCATTGTAACAACATGTTAAATCCTGTTAGCAACATGTTAATTAATGCTAGAGAAATGCTAATTCATGCTAGCAACATAATTAATGTTACCAAACCGTTAAAACATGTAACCAACTTGTTAAATCCTGTTAGCAATGTGTTAAACCATGCTAATTCATGCTAACAACATGTTAAATCCTGTTAACAACATGTTAATTAATGCTAGAGAAATGCTAATTCATGCTAGCAACATAATTAATGTTACCAAACCGTTAAAACATGTAACCAACTTGTTAAATCCTGTTAACAATGTGTTAAACTATGCTAATTCATTGTAACAACATGTTAAATCCTGTTAGCAACATGTTAATTAATGCTAGAGAAATGCTAATTCATGCTAGCAACATAATTAATGTTACCAAACCGTTAAAACATGTAACCAACTTGTTAAATCCTGTTAGCAATGTGTTAAACCATGCTAATTCATGCTAACAACATGTTAAATCCTGTTAGCAACATGTTAATTAATGCTAGAGAAATGCTAATTCATGCTAGCAACATAATTAATGTTACCAAAGCGTTAAAACATGTACCCAACTTGTTAAATCCTGTTAGCAATGTGTTAAACTATGCTAATTCATGCTAACAACCTGTTAAATCCTGTTAGCAATGTGTTAAACCATGCTAATTCATGCTAACAACATGTTAAATCCTGTTAGCAACATGTTAATTAATGCTAGAGAAATGCTAATTCATGCTAGCAACATAATTAATGTTACCAAAGCGTTAAAACATGTACCCAACTTGTTAAATCCTGTTAGCAATGTGTTAAACTATGCTAATTCATGCTAACAACCTGTTAAATCCTGTTAGCAATGTGTTAAACCATGCTAATTCATGCTAACAACATGTTAAATCCTGTTAGCAACATGTTAATTAATGCTAGAGAAATGCTAATTCATGCTAGCAACATAATTAATGTTACCAAAGCGTTAAAACATGTAACCAACTTGTTAAATCCTGTTAGCAAAATGTTAATTAATGCTAGAGAAATGCTGATTCCTGCTAGCAACATTATTCATTTTACCCATGTGTTAAAACATGTAACCAACTTGTTAAATTCTGTTAGCAATGTTAAACCATGCTAATTCATTGTAACAACATGTTAAATCCTGTTAGCAAACATGTTAATTAACGCTAGAGAAATGCTGATTCATGCTAACAACATAATTAATGTTACCAATGTGTTAAAACTTGTAACCAACTTGTGAAATCCTGTTAGCAATGTGTTAAACCATGCTAATTCATGCTAACAACATGTTAAATCCTGTTAACAACATGTTAATTAATGCTAGAGAAATGCTAATTCATGCTAGCAACATAATTAATGTTACCAAACCGTTAAAACATGTAACCAACTTGTTAAATCCTGTTAACAATGTGTTAAACTATGCTAATTCATTGTAACAACATGTTAAATCCTGTTAGCAACATGTTAATTAATGCTAGAGAAATGCTAATTCATGCTAGCAACATAATTAATGTTACCAAACCGTTAAAACATGTAACCAACTTGTTAAATCCTGTTAGCAATGTGTTAAACTATGCTAATTCATGCTAACAACATGTTAAATCCTGTTAGCAACATGTTAATTAATGCTAGAGAAATGCTAATTCATGCTAACAACATAATTCATGTTACCAAAGCGTTAAAACATGTAACCAACTTGTTAAATCCTGTTAGCAATGTGTTAAACCGTGCTAATTCATGCTAACAACATGTTAAATCCTGTTAGCAACATGTTAATTAATGCTAGAGAAATGCTAATTCATGCTAGCAACATAATTAATGTTACCAAAGCGTTAAAACATGTAACCAACTTGTTAAATCCAGTTAGCAACATGTGAATTAATGCTAGAGAAATGCTGATTCATGCTAGCAACATAATTCATGTTACCAATGTGTTAAAACATGTACCCTACTTGTTAAATCCTGTTAGCAATGTTTTAAACCATGCTAATTCATGCTAACAACATGTTAAATCCTGTTAGCAACATGTTAGTTAATGCTAGATAAATGCTAATTAATGCTAGCAACATAATTAATGTTACCAAAGCGTTAAAACATGTAACCAACTTGTTAAATCCTGTTAGCAATGTGTTAAACCATGCTAATTCATTGTAACAACATGTTAAATCCTGTTAGCAAACATGTTAATTAATGCTAGAGAAATGCTGATTCATGCTAGCAACATAATTCATGTTACCAATGTGTTAAAACATGTACCCATCTTGTTAAATCCTGTTAGCAATGTGTTAAACTATGCTAATTCATGCTAACAACATGTTAAATCCTGTTAGCAATGTGTTAAACCATGCTAATTCATGTTAACAACCTGTTAAATCATGGTAGTGACATGAAACTTCATGTTAACACACGCTAAAACATGCTAATTAATGCTAGAGAAATGCAAATTCATGTTAGCAAACATAATTAATGTTACCAATGTGTTAAAACATGTAGCCAACTTGTTAAATCAGGTTAGCAATGCGTTAAACCATGGTACTAACAACACTAAACCATTCTAACAACATGTTTACTCATGTTAACAATGTGTTAAACCATGCTAATTCATGCTAACAACATGTTAACATCCTGCTATTTTATGTTAGCAACATTATAAAACATGTTTGCAACATGCTAATTCCTGTTAAATCATGCTTCAAAATTTGTTTACAATTTTTATATTTTTGTTTATTGGTTTGTTTATTTTTATATAACACATAATATATATTTTTTAATCTGTATTTGGTTTGTTAAGTGTGTCAAACATTATAAACTTTACAGGGGTCATTTCCTGCCATGTGCTGTAAATCACAAAGCCGTCTGATCGCCTGATTGACTCTTTCCTAAACTGTGAAAGTTAATTTCAATTAGAGACAATGTTTTGGGGTTGCATCTGCCAATCTCACATCTGTTTAACTGAAGCTGGAGCTCTTCCATCTCTCCTCAAAGATCTTCCGTTCATCTGATCCTCGTAGTCCATCTTTAGACCAGCACAATTAAGTCCTCTCACTTCTTTAATTGAAATGAATGAGATGAAAGAGCCGGCTAGATTGCACAATGAAAGCTGAAGCAAACGATCTCTGACATCAGACGAGGTTGTTATACTCTTAATGACATTACCGACATGACGAGCGCAATAACAACAACAGTCAGGCGGAATAAAACTCAATAACGCGCCTGACGATATCAAGCTGGAATATGAAAAGCAGCTGAAATAATTGTTTTTCCACCTCATTATAATGCCACTAATCTCTCAAGGGGACGCCCGCATTAGAGCCGGAGGGTTCTTGTGGACTCTGCTTTAATTTCTTCTAGATTCAATATTAACTGTTTAATTAACACAGCTGAAGAGCATTATTGAATTGGAAATGAAGATCTACGCATGGTAACCTCGTTGGTCCGTCGCGGATGAATGCAGGCCGGGCATAAATGAGCTGAATTAAGCATCAGCTGAAGACGCAGCTGTTGTCTGGAAGACGCTGCCTCAGGAGACCCGAGCACAGGAGAGATGTTCCCGTCCGGAAAGAGGAGTCATAAAACTGCCCTGTTTCTCTCAAAACGGTCTGGAAAAGAAAAGCTGAGATTGTGCTTTT
>NC_137116.1:55813116-55858116 GCF_949357685.1 Gobio gobio
AGCAGTTTCAGCGAGGTAAAATATCCGCCTAGGCTGCTTTAGGGACCGTCTGCAAATTCACCACACAGTGCAAAGCGAATCTCAACAAACCATTCAAATTAATTTTTACAGGGCCTTGGTAAATGCCTAGCGAGCGAAATTATTTGGCTTTCATGATCCAAAGGTTGTGAATTCCTACTGGCCAGACTGACCTACAGGTGAAATTAACTGGAGTAAGCTCCATGACTATGGATATTCGATATCCGCGGTTTTAGGGACTGTCTCTAAAGTTACACATGTTTCTGACTTCAATGGCATTTGAGGAGATTGGCTTTGTCATAGAACCAACTGTGAAGTACTCATCTAGGTGTCAGGTTGATGCACACATTTTAGATTTTTAGTTTTAGATTTAATAGAATAAACAAATTACATGAAGATATGGACAATTGTTTCACTGGGCTACTGTATGGGCTCATACATAAAATATACTAGATTTAAAGTCATAGCTGTTTCCCTAATATGAATGTGGTTCTCCATTGTCCGTCTAACCTTTTCTCCAGTGCAGCAGTGGTGCTGTTCCCTCTGCTCCCGCAGGAATTCAGTTTCTCTGGGTAAATTCTCCCTCTGCTCCCGCAGGAGCTGAGTTTCTCTGGCTAATTTCTCCACTGCCATAGCAGTGCTTCTCCCTCTCCTCCCGCAGGAGCTGAGTTTCTCTGGCTAATTTCTCCACTGCCATAGCAGTGCTTCTCCCTCTGATCCCGCAGGAGCTGAGTTTCTCTGGCTAATTTCTCCACTGCCATAGCAGTGCTTCTCCCTCTGATCCCGCAGGAGCTGAGTTTCTCTGGCTAATTTCTCCACTGCCATAGCAGTGCTTCTCCCTCTCCTCCCGCAGGAGCTGAGTTTCTCTGGCTAATTTCTCCACTGCCACAGCAGTGCTTCTCCCTCTGATCCCGCAGGAGCTGAGTTTCTCTGGCTAATTTCTCCACTGCCATAGCAGTGCTTCTCCCTCTGATCCCGCAGGAGCTGAGTTTCTCTGGCTAATTTCTCCACTGCCATAGCAGTGCTTCTCCCTCTTCTCCCGCAGGAGCGGAGTTTCTATGGCTAATTTCTCCACTGCCACAGCAGTGCTTCTCCCTCTGCTCCCGCAGGAGCTGAGTTTCTCTGGCTAATTTCTCCACTGCCACAGCAGTGCTTCTCCCTCTGATCCCGCAGGAGCTGAGTTTCTCTGGCTAATTTCTCCACTGCCACAGCAGTGCTTCTCCCTCTGCTCCCGCAGGAGCTGAGTTTCTCTGGCTAATTTCTCCACTGCCACAGCAGTGCTTCTCCCTCTGATCCCGCAGGAGCTGAGTTTCTCTGGCTAATTTCTCCACTGCCATAGCAGTGCTTCTCCCTCTCCTCCCGCAGGAGCTGAGTTTCTCTGGCTAATTTCTCCACTGCCACAGCAGTGCTTCTCCCTCTGATCCCGCAGGAGCTGAGTTTCTCTGGCTAATTTCTCCACTGCCATAGCAGTGCTTCTCCCTCTTCTCCCGCAGGAGCGGAGTTTCTATGGCTAATTTCTCCACTGCCACAGCAGTGCTTCTCCCTCTGCTCCCGCAGGAGCTGAGTTTCTCTGGCTAATTTCTCCACTGCCACAGCAGTGCTTCTCCCTCTGATCCCGCAGGAGCTGAGTTTCTCTGGCTAATTTCTCCACTGCCACAGCAGTGCTTCTCCCTCTGCTCCCGCAGGAGCTGAGTTTCTCTGGCTAATTTCTCCACTGCCACAGCAGTGCTTCTCCCTCTGCTCCCACAGGAGCTGAGTTTCTCTGGCTAATTTCTCCACTGCCACAGCAGTGCTTCTCCCTCTGCTCCCGCAGGAGCTGAGTTTCTCTGGCTAATTTCTCCACTGCCACAGCAGTGCTTCTCCCTCTGCTCCCGCAGGAGCTGAGTTTCTCTGGCTAATTTCTCCACTGCCACAGCAGTGCTTCTCCCTCTGCTCCCGCAGGAGCTGAGTTTCTCTGGCTAATTTCTCCACTGCCACAGCAGTGCTTCTCCCTCTGCTCCTGCAGGAGCTGAGTTTCTCTGGCTAATTTCTCCACTGCCACAGCAGTGCTTCTCCCTCTGCTCCCGCAGGAGCTGAGTTTCTCTGGCTAATTTCTCCACTGCCACAGCAGTGCTTCTCCCTCTGCTCCCGCAGGAGCTGAGTTTCTCTGGCTAATTTCTCCACTGCCATAGTAGTGCTTCTCCCTCTGCTCCCGCAGGAGCCGAGTTTCTCTGGCTAATTTCTCCTCTGCCACAGCAGTGCTGTTCCCTCTGCTCCCACAGGAGATCAGTTTCTCTGGCTATTTTCTCCACTGCCACAGCAGTGCTTCTCCCTCTGCTCCCACAGGAGATCAGTTTCTCTGGCTATTTTCTCCTCTGCCACAGCAGTGCTGTTCCCTCTGCTCCCACAGGAGATCAGTTTCTCTGGCTAATTTCTCCTCTGCCACAGCAGTGCTGTTCCCTCTGCTCCCGCAGGAGCTCAGTTTCTCTGGCTATTTTCTCCACTGCCACAGCAGTGCTTCTCCCTCTGCTCCCGCAGGAGCTCAGTTTCTCTGGATATTTTCTCCAATGCCACAGCAGCGCTGTTCCCTCTGCTCTCGCAGGAGCTCAGTTTCTCCGGCTAATTTCTCCACTTCTGCAGCAGTGCTGTTCTCTCCCAGAACCTTCCAATCCTATGTGACTGCTTGGAGATGTTTAAAGCATTCCACTTCTCTTATAACATGCATACCCTCAAATTTTCTCTCCTTCAATCAACTCGTTTCCTATCTTAATACCGTTAAGGGCCTCCAAGTATTGCACCTTTTTAAATAATTATTTAATCAACATCATCCTCAATAAACCCGTCTCCAGCATGTTGCCCCCGGTCCCTCGAATATTCCGATCTATTATGACCTCTGAACGGTAAAGCTGCCAGAATAATAATAATAATACGCTGTTTGTTAATTGGCCAGAGGAGAACTGGCACCCCGACTGAGCCTGGTTTCTCCCAAGGTTTATTTTTCTCCATTAGGTCACCTAATGGGGTTTTGGTTTCCTTGCCACTGTTGCCTCTGGCTTGGCGTGCTCAGTTGGGGACTCTAAATTTTTCAACTAAACATCGAAATAAATCTAATTAATAAACTAAATTAACCATTTAAACTAAATTACTGATCAAATTATTGATCTAAAGCCCACACTGTCACTGTATGATAATTGAAATGAACCGATTACATCAGCGTTTTTTCCAGAATGGCTATACAGCTGAATAAAATTATGCTGCTTTATTTTCCTGTTTAAAAACTGTAGAGCTGCTTTGAAGCAATCTACATTGTTAAAAGTGCTATATAAATAAAGTTGACTTGACTTGACTTTCGGATGCTGCTAGAGCTCTCCTGGTCAAATACTTATCTTTCCTCTTTTTCTGTCCAGCGAGGGCTCTCCCGGACAAACCTCTACGTTTTCCTTCCACCCGTCTGCCAGCGAGGCTTACCCATCCGATTGCAGTGAGTCTCGATCTCCCGTCGGATGCTGTGAGAGCTCCTGCAGGGTGTTTCACATCTCTTTCACTGTACCATTGACCGATAGGACCCACTCACCTGATGCCAGTAAGCCGCTCCAGACAGAGGCTGGGTGGGCCCCCTCGGTCAGTCTTCCTCTTTAATTAAGACGCTCCGTTTATCGGTTGGTAGGGCTCACCCATCTGACGCCGAGAGTTTAATCTCCCGCCAGATGTGGCTTGAACCCTCCCGATTGGCCGTTTCAAAAAATTACACGCACGTTAAATCTCGTTGCTCCGTCTTTTCCGGCCGATAGGGTTCTTTCTCGTCTGTTGCAGTGAGCCGGGCCCCCCTCAGACGCCGCAAGAGCTTTCCCAATCGGTAATTTGAGGATGCTCCTCATTTATCAGCCGGTAGGATTGTTTCTCATCTGTTGCAGTGAGCCTGGCCCCCCTCAGACGTTGCAAGGACCTTCCCGATCGGTCATTCTAATTCAAGGCTGCTCCTCATTCATCGGCCGGTAGGGCTCGTTTCTCGTCTGTTGCAGTGAGCCTGACCCCCCTCAGACGTCGCACAAGCTTTCCCAAATCGGTAATTTGTGAGGATGCTCCTCATTTATCATCCGGTGGGATTGTTTCTCGTCTGTTGCAGTGAGCCAGGCCCCCCTCAGATGTTGCAAGGGCCTTCCCGATCGGTAATCTTAATTTAAGGCTGCTCCCCGTATATCGGCCGGTAGGGTTGTTTCTCGTCTGTTGCAGTGAGCCTGACCCCCCTCAGACGTCGCAAGAACCTTCCCAATCGGTAATTTTTGAGGATGCTCCTCATTTATAAGCCGGTAGGATGGTTTCTCGTCTGTTGCAGTGAGCCGGGCCCCCCTCAGATGTTGCAAGAGCCTTCCCGATCGGTAATTTTTAATTTAAGACTGCTCCTCGTTTATCGGCCGGTAGGGTTGTTTCTCGTCTGTTGCAGTGAGCCTGACCCCCCTCAGACGTCGCACAAGCTTTCCCAAATCGGTAATTTGTGAGGATGCTCCTCATTTATCATCCGGTGGGATTGTTTCTCGTCTGTTGCAGTGAGCCGGGCCCCCCTCAGATGTAGCAAGAGCCTTCCCGATCGGTAATTTTAAATTTAAGACCGCTCCTCGTTTATCGGCCGGTAGGGTTGTTTCTCGTCTGTTGCAGTGAGCCTGACCCCCCTCAGACGACGCACGAGCTTTTCCAATCGGTAATTTGTGAGGATGCTCCTCATTTATCAACTGGTGGGATTGTTCTCGTCTGTTGCAGTGAGCCGGGCCCCCGTCAGATGTTGTAAGGGCCTTCCCGATCGATCGTTCCAAACCAAGGTTGCTCCCAGCACATCGGCCAGTAGGACCCGTTCCGCCGACGCTGTGAGCTGCTCCCACCGGAGGCAACACGGGCCCTCCTGGTCTAGCAACCAGGCCTATCAAAATGCCAGGCCACCAATTATCCGCGTATTTGGGGGGGATTTTCATGGTGGCTGTCCGGTTATTTGCATTTTGGGGGACACTCTGGGTTCGGGCCAAAATTCCGAGCCCGGAGCCCTCCCCCGGACAGCACGCCAAATACGCATAATCTTTTACTCCATTTAATTTGATGTAAGTGTGAACTCGTGAAGTGAAGTTTTAGTAACTAATTTCGGGAGGAGCACGTCCAGATAATTAAACCTATCTAAACAATGGAGCATGCCAGATAATGTAACCTGATCAAACCCAAGTGGAGCACCCTCAGATAATTAAACCTAATTAAACACAGGTGGAGCACATCAAGCCAATCGATTTAATCAACGATAAGAGGTGTGTGTATATATACAGCATATTCACCTTCTTTCGTTGACCGTTTTTATTTTTAGCATCCCTCCACCACCCCATCTCCTCACTTTGATTTATTAAACTCATTAGATGTCAACACAAGCCATAATAAAATACAGTCTAGTTCTAGACTATCTTCATCATGGGGGGGACACTCTGGGTTCGGGCCAAAATTCCGAGCCCGGAGCCCTCCCCCGGACAGCACGCCAAATACGCATAATCTTTTACTCCATTTAATTTGATGTAAGTGTGAACTCGTGAAATAATATGTTGTGTATATACAGTATATTATTATATTTATATATATATTATACATATATTTGTGTGTGTGTGTGTTCTTGTCTGTGTACATATACATATTTGCTCATTTCCTGACCAATAATTTGTGGTTAAGACAATTAAAACCCCTTCTTTTTTTGCCCCACAGTGTGTATGTATACACACACTATAGCCAGAAGTATTGGGCCGCTCCTCCACATCACTGAGTTCAGGTGTTCAGCCCCTTCATGGCCACAGGTGTGTATGGGCCGCTCTCAGGAGTGTGTGTGTGTGTGTGTGTGTGTGTTCGCTTCTACACACATTAGTGAGAGTATGGGCCGCTCTCAGGAGTGTGTGTGTGTGTGTGTGTGTGTGTGTGTTCGCTTCTACACACATTAGTGAGAGTATGGGCCGCTCTCAGGAGTGTGTGTGTGTGTGTGTGTGTTCGCTTCTACACACATTAGTGAGAGTATGGGCCGCTCTCAGGAGTGTGTGTGTGTGTGTGTGTGTGTTCGCTTCTACACACATTAGTGAGAGTATGGGCCGCTCTCAGGAGCTCAGAGAACTCAAGCATGGGGCCGTGATCGGTGGACAGCACCAAGCCTTACAGCACCAAGAGCAATGCAAAGCGTGGGATGCAGTGGGGTAAAGCGCGCCGCCACTGGACTCTAGAGCAGTGAGACGTGTTCTCTGAGTGACCAATCACGCTTCTCTGTCTGACAATCCCATGGACGAGTCTGGGTTTGGCGGTTGCCAGGAGAACGGGACTTGCCTGACTGCATTGTGCCAAGTGTAAAGTTTGGTGGAAGGGGGATTATGGGGTGGGGGGTTGTTTTTCAGGGGTTGGTTCCAGTGAAAGGAACTCTTAATGCAAGACATTTTGGACAATTTCATGTCCCCAACTTTGTGGGACCAGTTTGGGGACGGCCCCTTCCTGTCCCAGCATAACTCCAGTGCACAAAGTGTCTCCATAAAGACATGGATGAGCGAGTTTGGTGTGGAGGAACTTGAGTCCTGACCTCAACCCGATAGAACACCTTTGGCATGAATTAGAGCGGAGACTGAGGGCGTTTTCACACCTGAAAGTCCGCACCAAGGTCCGAACCGAAGTTCATGTTTTGATACTTTTTATACATTGGGTTAGTTTTGGTTTGGTTTCACATTGCAATTATGCGAGCGCACTAAAGAACTGCACATGACACACTTGTGTCCACTCGTCATCATCTCTGTGGGCGGCATCTGGACACTGATTGGTTTGTAAACGGACGTGCGTCTGACGTCAGCGTCTTTGACAAGAGTGAATGAACGGACGCATATCACCGCCACTATTGAACAGTCGCATTGCTGGACTATTTTCTTTTCGTTACGTTTAAAAGTGGACATTTCAAGCTTTATATTCACATATTTCTCATGTTTGTGAGGCAGTAGCTGCTGAGTTTGGGTTTATTTGAGACGTTCCAGTTCATGTGCAAAGCATGTGATCGCTCCCGCAATTATTGTCTGCTACAGACTATTTGCTTCTTATTTATTAAATCCAGGCAATTATCTGATTAAACGTTGATTAAAATTAAGATACAATTTATACGAAACGAAATTCACATTAAAGAAAGGCTTTCTAAGCAAAATCATACAAAATTTCTTTCAAAATCATTTCTGACCTTCTGTCTTATATTGCGCATCTTTTCACTTTTCATAATCAGTGTAGCAAGTTTAAAAATAACATGATAATATTTAAACATAAACAGGAACTTCCTGTAAATGCTCTGAAAGTACGAACCGTACAGAAAAACTTTCACACTAGAAATGAACCGAACCTTTGTTCAGCTTGATCCGGACCGAGATGACCTCTTTTCGTTGGACCAAATTTTGTCTGTTTCACATCTGTAATTTTGATTCGGACCAAACTGAAAAGTCCGAAAATCCGGACCAAACAAGGCAGGTATGAAAGCGCCCTGAGAGCCAGGCCTTCTTGTCCAACATCAGTGTCTTACCTCACAAATGCACTTCTAGAAGATTTCCCATAAACACACTCCTAAACCTTGTGGAAAGCCATCCCAGAAGAACCCAACTCCATATTAAACCCTACAGATTAAGAACGGGATTGCATTAAAGCTCATGTGCATGTAAAGAAAACACTTGAATCATCACACTTGGAGGCTGGAGTACTTGCATAAGTAACTCACCAAAACGGCATATATGAGGTACCTTCACATCATCACACGAGGGAATTCGAGCAGAAGGACACGTAATTGCACTTGATTGTGCATGATCTGTCTGAACGAAGACGGCATAATTACATCTCCAGGTCTTTCAAACAGATGGCCCCGTGAAAATGAAGCTGCGTTTCCACAATAGAAACTTCACATCGCCTAACCTCATTTGGCAGCCGCCCGGAAAAAAGGTAGACCGTGATCTTCTTTCATTCATTTAGAAATCTCCCACTCTCAAAGAGAGGCGAAGTGTGGAGAACAATGTCACCTTTCTTGTCTTCGAAGATTTGCGTCATTCTAACCTCTGCGGCCTCAGCCAATCATGCGTGTCTGATATTAGAATGTTTCCACTTTAATTATCTCGTCTAGATTCTCCATCCTTCATTATATTAGGAGGGCATTATATTCTGTGCCCTTGACCTGTGGAAGGCATTCTGTCCATATTTCTAGGTTGAGAAGGCCAGTGTCGGGAATTTACTAACTAAAGGAGCAATGCCACTAATATCATTTGTCATAGCATGGCATTTACCGTTAGTCATTTTGCATTTAGTCACAGAAGTTCAGTGCAGCTTTGCCAGTAATGAGCTGTATTTCCCAATAAGTAATGGACAAAATGCAGAGCACTTTTTTTAATGCCATTCTGTTTGTGCGCACCGTTTTTGAAAGCTGTATAATCGCTGTGTTGAAATGTCCTCTCTTTTGTAGTGCTGGGAAGTCTGATTCAGTTTTTCATTTGAACAATGCATGTACACTACTGATCAAAAGTTTGGGATCATTATGATTTTTTAATCTTTGAAAGAAGTCTCTTATGCTCCCCGATGATGCATTTTTGTGCTGCTTTATATTATGTGGATACCGTGAAACCTTTTCAGGATTCTTTGATGAATACTACGTTACGCTACGTTTACGTTTACGTTAAGTAAATGCATCCATCCACAATAAAAGTGCATCTATACATCATAAAAGTGCATCTATCTATAATAAAAGTGCATCTATCCACAATAAAAGTGCATCTATACATCATAAAAGTGCATCTATCCACAATAAAAGTGCATCTATACATCATAAAAGTGCATCTATCTATAATTCATGAGTTCACACTTACATCAAATGAAATAGAGTAAAGATTATGCGAAATTGGCGTGCTGTCCGGGGGAGGGCTCGGAATTTCCCCCCCATGATAAGATAGTCTAGGACTAGATTGCATGTATTTTATGATTGTGCTGATGTCTTATTGGAGTTTAATTAAGAAAGTGAGGAGAAGGGGTGGTGGGGGGAAGCTAAGAAACTGTCAACGACAGCAAGGTAAATCGGCTGTCTATATACACCTCCTATCGTTGATTAACTGATTCGTTTTAATGTGCTCCTCCCGTGTTTAATTAGGTTTAATTATCTGAACATGCTTCTCCTGAAATTTGTTTATAAAACATCAATTCACGAGTTCACACTTACATCAAATTAAATAGAGTAAAGATTATGCGTATTTGGCGTGCTGTCCGGGCTCGGAATTTTGCCCGAACCCAGAGTATCCCCCAAAATGCAAGAACAGAGGACAGCCACCAGAAAACCCCCCAAATACGCAGATAATTGGTGGGCTGGCGGTTTGATAAGCCTGGTTACTTGACCAGGAGGGCCCGTGTTGCCTCTGATGGGAGCAGCTCACGGCATCGGGCGGACGAGCCCTACTGGCTGATGGCTGGAAGCAGCCTTAGTTTAAAACAACCTGTCGGGAAGGCTCTTGCGACATCCAATGGGAGGCCAATGCTCACTGTATCAGATGGAAAAACCCTACCGGCCGATAAATGAGAAGCAGCATGGTTTGGAACTGCCTGGCCGGGAGGACCCGTGTTGCCTCTGACGGGCGCTCAAAGCGCCTGGCGGAACGGGCCCTACTGGCTGATAAGTGTGGAGCAGTCCGAATTTGGGGTAACCCATCGGGAAGGCTTTTACGACATCCAATGGGAGGCCAAGGCTCACTGCATCGGACTGGGAAAAACCCTACCGGTCGAAAGAAAGGGGAGCACATGATTTAATCTGCTGGTGGTTGATTTAATCCACTGGCTGGTGAACGGGGGGCGCTTTGTTTGGAACGGCCGATCAGGAAGGCTCAGGCCGCATCTGACGGGAGATCAATACTCGTGGCGTCGGACGGGTGAGCCCTACTGACCGATAGACGGGGCGGCGCAATTAAAAAGTAACGACTGACTGAGGGGGCCCACCCAGCCTCCACCAGGAGCAGTTTCTGGTGTCAGGTGAGTGGGTCCTATCGGCCGACGGCACGGCGAAGGAGAAGTGGAACACCCGGCTAGGAAGCTCTCGCCGACATCTGATGGGAGATCAATACTCGCTGTATCAGATGGGTAAGCTTCGCTGGCGGACGGGTGGAGGGTAAAGCATGGATGTTCGCCCAGGAGAGCTCTTGCAGCATCCGAAAGGAGATCAATACTCGCGGTATCGGGTAAGCCTCACTGGACGGAGAAAAGAGAAGGGATGGGCATAGACCTGGGGCGCTCTTTGTGTCCGAAGGGAGATCAAGACCAATCTGCTCTCGCTGAAGCCGAAGTCGTAGATAACCTGATTAAAAAAGAAGTCGAGTCAGGATTCATGAGCGGCCCTTTTGACAACCCTCCCTTTGACATTTTTCGCATTAGCCCCATCGGCGTGGCCACGAGAAAATTTTCAGGTAAAAAACGCTGCTGTTGTTGCTGCCCCTATGCGGAAGGAGTGGCTTGAAAAGTTTTGTGCTGAGGTGCCTGATTGCTGGAGAACAGATTTGAGCTGTTTTTGGAACCAGAAGCGTATGATGGGTTTGTTAGAGGCGTCTACGAAAAGGGGTTCAGAAAGAGATTTCGCCTGAAATCTCCTCATTTGGAGGTATGCATGAACAGTTTGGAATGGTTGGATTGGGGAGGAGATGTTGAAAATGTAGATCAAATGGCCTTTTTTTAGCTTGGTCTGTCTTGCTTTGTTTGATTAAGTATGATATGGTTTCATCATCGAGTACTGATAGGTCTGAGATAGTGGGGTGGACTTTATGGTCGAATTTGGAGGTGATCGCGATTTCTGAGCATCTAAGGAAGCCAAAAAAGGCTAAGATAAACATGGTATCGAGTGTACGGGCTGTATGAAGGGGCTGGTAGCCTGTACGAAGGGCATGAATGCATTTTGTGAGTAGCTCTAGTGTTATGGGTTGTCTGCTGTCCGGGCGGGTAGGCTGTGATCGCTGAATTCCTTTGATCAAGAGGGAGGTTTGTGAGTTATTTATCTCCGGAGACGGAGTGCCATAAATTAATTTGTGGAAGAATTGGATACCGCTCAGGTATCCTTTGATGGATCCAACTTGGAAGCTCTTGATGTTGTTGAGATAGGAGATAAAAGACATAATTGAGAGGAGAGAAAAATCAGGGAACTGCAAGCTATACAAGAAATGGAAAGATTTAAAACATCTCCAAGCTGTCACGTAGGATTGGATTGTTCTGGGAGATGATCTTGAGCGATGCGTCAAAGAGTGGTTTTAGCGGGTGGTTTATGGAAATATCAGTTCTGAATAATGAGGTACTGGAGTTGGGAAATGGTCCGCCTCTGGAGCCAATGTCCTGAATTTCTGAAACAGAAAACGAGACAGAGAGTCAGCAATTAGGTTTTCGGACCCTGGGACATGTTTTGCAGTAATAATAAATTGATCGCAAGCTGAGATCCAGATTAGACGTCTTAGAAGGGGCATTAGAGCAGGTGAATGAGAGCGGCCTTTATTAATGCACTGGACTGTTGCCTCGTTGTCGCAATGCACTAATATGCTACTAGCCGTCCATTCTTTCCCCCACAGGAAAGCCGCGACTACGAGAGGGTAAAGCTCAAAGCGCTGAGGACTGTAGCATGTCCTGAAGCTGCAGTGGCTATGGAGACGCAAACCAGCGTCCTTGATAAAATCCCCCAAAGCCGATTGAAGGAGCTGCGTCTGTGAAAAGTTGGATGTCAACAGGGGAAGAAACGAGATTGTTATAGAAAAAAGACAAGCCGTTCCACTGGTTTATGAATGTTATCCATAGCCTAAGTTCGTCGCAGCACGCCGTGGTTATTAGAATTAGGTCCTCCAGCGCGTGAACCGAAGATGCAAGTGAGAGAAGATGCGAGATGAAAGGGCGGCCTTGCGTAATGATGCGCATTGCGAAGTTTAGGTGACCTAGCAGTGATAGGAGTTTGCGTTTGGAACGGTGGGAGTTTTCTAAAAAGGTTGATGCGACGAGAATTATCCTATCAATTTTTTCCTTTGGTAGTGAAGCTTGGAATTTTACGGAATCCAAATTAATACCAAGGAACTCGATGGATGTGGCAGGACCCATAGTTTTTTCCCGGGCAATGGCGATTCCGAGTTCGGAAAACTTTTTTGACGGTGAGAATGTGCGCGTCTGGGATGGAGTCAGGTGGCGAGATAATGAGAAAATCGTCTAGCAGGTGGATGAGGTGAGGGATGGCATAATAGTTCGACAGGATCCAACAAACCCCTTCTGATAGCATGTCAAAAATCTTGGGGCTGCTTTTGCATCCGAACGTTAGGCGTACGGCAAAATAGAATTTCTCGTGCCAACGAACCCCAAATAAGTGCCATGAATCTGGATGGATTGGCATCACTTTGAAAGCAGAAGTGATGTCGATTTTTGCGAGCCAAGCACCCCGTCCTGCGGTTTTAATCATTTCGATTGCATGCTCTATATCATGGTATTTGAGAGAAAATTCGTCGAGATAGATCAAGCTGTTTATGCTAGGAAACGGGGAATTGTGCGGTGCTGAGAGATCAATAATGAGGCGTTTTTTACCTGAAAATTTTCTCGTGGCCACGCCGATGGGGCTAATGCGAAAAATGTCAAAGGGAGGGTTGTCAAAAGGGCCGCTCATGAATCCTGACTCGACTTCTTTTTTAATCAGGTTATCTACGACTTCGGCTTCAGCGAGAGCAGATTGGAGATTGTTACAAATCGTGTTCTGGGAAAGCGGGCTTTCGATGCCGGGTATAAAGCCGTGTTCGAGCCCGGTTAGCAAATAATTTTTGAAATCAGCGTCCGGGTGGTGTTCTAATTCGACGGAAAGACGAGAAATGTTCACAGGAGTCGATAAGGAATTTTTTGGGTTTTTATTGATAGATTTTTTCACTGGGCATACATAGCAAGCGTGCGCTCCACCACAGAAATTGCAGATGTGCAGGAATCTGCAACGTTGTCTGTAGCATTTCCCTGTGTTAAAACTGTTGCACGGCTGGTTGTCTGCAAAACGAGGGGGATTTCGTCTGAAATCTTGGGTCGCTGAGGTGGTTGCAGGTCGTGGCACATAACTGGTCGATTTAACTTGTGTTGTATCTGGGCCGGGGCTGTAGGGGTTAATCTGGGGGCATGACGCTGTGGAATGTGCCACTGACCTGCAAACTGCGCATGAGATGTTCCTGCAGCCTAGGAACACCCTGCTGTGGAGATCCGAATCGAGAGCGCCCCAGTAAGCGCACTGATTCCACTGGGCAAGCTGTACGGCACACTTTGCTGAAAAGAGTTTGTGATAAGTGTAAAAATTACTTCCCCCAAAACTTGGTTTTTTTTAGAATGACTGAAAAATCCCCGCAGTCTAACTGACGGTTTGTGTCTGATACAGGGAACATAGAGAGAAGAGATGACAAGTCAACATCTGCACCTGCCAGGATCTGAGCCCGGATGTTTTGAGCCACTGGAGGCGGCTCCGAGGCGACGGCGTTAGCAGGGACAGGCATCGGTGTTGCTGTGAGGAGAGAAAATGAAGATTTAGTCTGCAGAAGGGGGTTGGAAGACAGAGGAGGCTGGGCTGCTTCTGGAGCTTGGAGGGAAAAGTTGTTGGGAGCATGAGGAAAAGTAGGACACATTTGAGGAATATGTACTTGTGCTGTCGGTAGGGGCGGCATTGAGTTTGCTGGAGCTGCAGGCCACTGGAAAGAAGAAGAAAAGTTAGTGAAAGGTGGCTTGGACTGGTGGTAACCTTGCGCTTGGGCTGCTAGCAAGTTCGCGCTCGCATCTGCGAAGGGAGCTGTAGGCCACTGCAAATGAAAAGGGTTAGTAACTGTGGGAGGAACGGAAGGAGAGGCTGGAGGCAGGTTGGTGGGCCCAGCTGCAAACGCCGCTGCGTTGAAAGCAGGTGGGGCCTTGGCGCGGAGATCCGACCCAGGCTTGCTGAAGGCCTGTTGTTGCCCGTTGCTCAAATCGAGCTGGATCTTGTGCGGAGAGGAGAAGGTGTCGATCGAGGCGACTCCTGAGCCCTGCGTGCTCTAGTCTGCCTGTTGGCTGTTTTGGGAGTGGATTTTGGAAAGCGGTTGTCTGGCTGCAAGCTGACATAAAGTTTGTACAGTTCTGCTTTGGGTAATTTCCGCGAGAACTGTACTTCGGAGTTTGCCAGCGCTTGCCTCAGACCAACCACCGTCCACTTCCCGATGGCTGGTATCGTCGGGACGGCCGAGCTGTAAGAGGACGCCGGGGATGGGGTTGGCCGTCTCGCCGGTGGAGGCGAGGGTTGGCCTCGGCGTCTTGGTGAGCGTGAGGCTGAATGAGCAGGCTGGTGGCCGCGCTGAGAAGCCTGGGGCTCGGGTGCGATGTCCAGCGGCGGAGGAGTTGGCTTAGGGCCGGCAGATTGCGGCAGAGGGTCCCGAGGAGTGCTGATTTAATCGTCGGAGGAGGAGGATGATTGGCTTTGCGACATGGTAGCAGACGGTCAGACCAAAAGCTAAGAAACTGTCAACGACAGGAAGGTAAATCGGCTGTCTATATACACCTCCTATCGTTGATTAACTGATTGGTTTTAATGTGCTCCTCCCGTGTTTAGTTAGGTTTAATTATCTGAACATGCTTCTCCCGAAATTTGTTTATAAAACATCAATTCACGAGTTCACACTTACATCAAATTAAATAGAGTAAAGATTATGCGTCATAAAAGTGTATCTATCCATCCATCCATCATAAAAGGGCATCTATACATCATAAAGTGCATCTATACATCATAAAGTGTATCTATCCATCATAAAAGTGCATCCATCCATCCATCCATCCAACATAAAAGTGCATCTATACATCATAAAGTGCATCTATACATCATAAAGTGCATCTATCCACCATAAAAGTGCATCCATCATCATAAAAGTGCATCCATCATCATAAAAGTGCATCCATCAATCATAAAAGTGCATCCATCATCATAAAAGTGCATCCATCATCATAAAAGTGCATCCATCCATCATAAAAGTGCATCAATCCATCATAAAAGTGCATCTATCCATCATAAAAGGGCATCTATCCATCATAAAAGAGCATCCATACATCCTAAAGTGCATCTATCCATCATAAAGTGCATCTATCCACCATAAAAGTGCATCCATCATCATAAAAGTGCATCCATCATCATAAAAGTGCATCTATCCATCATAAAAGAGCATCCATACATCCTAAAGTGCATCTATCCATCATAAAAGTGCATCCATACATCCTAAAGTGCATCTATCCATCATAAAGTGCATCTATCCACCATAAAAGTGCATCCATCATCATAAAAGTACATCCATCAATCATAAAAGTGCATCCATACATCCTAAAGTGCATCTATCCATCATAAAGTGCATCTATCCATCATAAAAGTGCATCCATCATCATAAAAGTACATCCATCAATCATAAAAGGGCATCTATCCATCATAAAAGAGCATCTATCCACCATAAAAGAGCATCCATACATCCTAAAGTGCATCTATCCATCACAAAAGAGCATCTATACATCCTAAAGTGCATCTATCCATCATAAAAGTGCATCTATCTCCATCATAAAGTGCATCCATCCATCATAAAAGTGCATCCATCAATCATAAAAGTGCATCTATACATCATAAAAGTGCATCCATCCATCATAAAAGTGCATCTCTCCATCATAAAAGTGCATCCATCAATCATAAAAGTGCATCTGTTCATAGTAAAAGTGCATCTGTCCATCATAAA
This sequence comes from Gobio gobio, assembly GCF_949357685.1. Classification (NCBI taxonomy): domain Eukaryota; kingdom Metazoa; phylum Chordata; class Actinopteri; order Cypriniformes; family Gobionidae; genus Gobio; species Gobio gobio. Next base: position 55,828,878 of record NC_137116.1, read on the forward strand.
AGTGGATCCATCAATCATAAAAGTGCATCTATCCATCATAAAAGTGCATCTATCCATCATAAAAGTGCATCTGTCCATAGTAAAAGTGCATCTATCTCATCATAAAAGTGGATCCATCAATCATAAAAGTGCATCTATCCATCATAAAAGTGCATCCATCATCATAAAAGTGCATCCATCCATCATAAAAGTGCATCTATCTCCATCATAAAAGTGCATCCATCCATCCATCATAAAAGTGCATCTATTTCCATCATAAAAGTGCATCCATCATCATAAAAGTGCATCCATCCATCATAAAGTACATCTATCCACCATAAAAGTGCATCCATCATCATAAAAGTGCATCTATCCATCATAAAGTGCATCTATCCATCATAAAGTGCATCTATCCATCATAAAAGTGCATCCATCATCATAAAAGTGCATCTATCCATCATAAAAGAGCATCCATCATCATAAAAGTGCATCTGTCCATCATAAAAGTGCATCCGTCCATCATAAAAGTGCATCCATAATCATAAAAGTGCATCCATCATCATAAAAGTGCATCCATAAAAGTGCATCCATAATCATAAAAGTGCATCCATAATCATAAAAGTGCATCCATCATCATAAAAGTGCATCCATAATCATAAAAGTGCATCCATCAATCATAAAAGTGCATCCATCAATCATAAAAGTTCATCCATCATCATAAAAGTGCATCCATCCATCATAAAAGTGCATCCGTCCATCATAAAAGTTCATCCATCCATCATAAAAGTGCATCTATCCATCATAAAAGTGCATCCATCCATCATAAAAGTGCATCCATCCATCATAAAAGTGCATCCATCCATCATAAAAATGTATCCATCCATCATAAAAGTGCATCCATCCATCATAAAAGTGCATCCATCCATCATAAAAATGTATCCATCCATCATAAAAATGTATCCATCCATCATAAAAGTGCATCCATCCATCATAAAAGTGCATCCATCCATCATAAAAATGTATCCATCCATCATAAAAGTGCATCCATCCATCATAAAAATGTATCCATCCATCATAAAAATGCATCCATCCATCATAAAAATGTATCCATCCATCATAAAAGTGCATCCATCCATCATAAAAGTGCATCCATCCATCATAAAAATGTATCCATCCATCATAAAAATGTATCCATCCATCATAAAAGTGCATCCGTCCATCATGAAAGTGCATCCATCCATCATAAAAATGTATCCATCCATCATAAAAGTGCATCCATCCATCATAAAAATGCATCCATCCATCATAAAAGTGCATCCATCCATCATGAAAGTGCATCCATCCATCATAAAAATGTATCCATCCATCATGAAAGTGCATCCATCCATCATAAAAATGTATCCATCCATCATAAAAGTGCATCCGTCCATCATGAAAGTGCATCCATCCATCATAAAAATGTATCCATCCATCATAAAAGTGCATCCATCCATCATAAAAGTGCATCCATCCATCATAAAAATGTATCCATCCATCATAAAAATGTATCCATCCATCATAAAAGTGCATCCGTCCATCATGAAAGTGCATCCATCCATCATAAAAATGTATCCATCCATCATAAAAGTGCATCCATCCATCATAAAAGTGCATCCATCCATCATAAAAATGTATCCATCCATCATAAAAATGTATCCATCCATCATAAAAGTGCATCCATCCATCATAAAAATGCATCCATCCATCATAAAAGTGCATCCATCCATCATAAAAGTGCATCCGTCCATCATAAAAGTGCATCCGTCCATCATGAAAGTGCATCCATCCATCATAAAAATGTATCCATCCATCATAAAAGTGCATCCATCCATCATAAAAGTGCATCCATCCATCATAAAAATGTATCCATCCATCATAAAAATGTATCCATCCATCATAAAAGTGCATCCGTCCATCATGAAAGTGCATCCATCCATCATAAAAATGTATCCATCCATCATAAAAGTGCATCCATCCATCATAAAAATGCATCCATCCATCATAAAAGTGCATCCATCCATCATAAAAGTGCATCCGTCCATCATAAAAGTGCATCTGTCCATCAAATAACTGCTTCACACGCTCCGGGGGGTTAATAAATGCCTTCTGAAGCGACGTGCCGTGTTTGTGTAAGAAAAATATCCATATTTAAAACTTTATAGACTAAAATAACTCTTTGGTTGAATTAAACTGCTTTGAATTATAAGTTTCTTGGCAGGCTCGTCCCACACTGCAGAAGACGTATCATATCCACAGTCTTTAAATGCCGGCCAGTGTTTTCGTCAGCTTCGCTCTTGTATTTATCTTCTGAACGTGCGCGAGGCCTTAAATGAGATTTATATTGCTGTGAGAGGTCCAACTAGGTACGACAAACAATATCAAGACGCCACGACTTTATTGCAGCTCAACGCTTTATTGCGTCTTGGCAATGCAGCCCCTGGTGTATACATGACAGCCAGAGTTAGGGATGTTTACAACTTTTGTTTCGGGGTCGGAAGAAAGCGCAAATAAATAAATAAATGCATAATGTATAATTTTGTCACCCGCAGCCCCGGGACAAAAGTGGGAGGATTTCGATGAAATTGGAGTGTCAGGCGAATCCACTCGCCTGGAATGACACGCCCCGCAGCTACTGTCCCACAATGCAACCTGTTCGCCTCACAGGGGTGGTATTACCTATTCATCAGAGCAGCCGGGCTACTCGCTATGCAAATCGAATGCTAAAACAGTCCAGTCAGTCTCCCAGAACTTCTTCTCCGCGCGACCTCCGAGGCTTTCCGGCGCGGCGTATTCCCCTCGGTTTAATGGCGCATACATTTCCTAGTCTGATGAATCAGCTCGGATGCTTTAAGTTCGGCACGCCTCGCGTTTGAGACATTAATAACAATAAGATTGTGCTAAACTTCTCATTTAGAAACGCCTCTGTCCTACTTTGCCCTTAATCTTGTCCTCTGGAATAGTGATCCCAGAGCTCCTGCCAGTGTTTACTTCGGCGAATCCGGGGTTTGAAAAGAGCGAGACTCGAGTACGCATTAATGCGAAGGCTTCAAACACTTGGCAGAAATCTGAATCATTTTGATATCACCCTGGGAGAAAATTTGATGCTGTCACACCAGTCCAATTTAAGCGGGGGATTTGCAGCATGAAATGCCTTCCATTGCGGAGATTGCTACTTGACTGAGAGAGAGCCGTCCTGCTGCCGTTTACCCAGGCAGTCTTTTTAAGGATGAGTTGCTTTTTTCCCACAGAGATCAATACTGACGCGGAGAGAGAGAGAGAGAGAGAGAGAGAGAGAGAGAGAGAGAGAGAGAGGTGATACTTAGCTAATGTTCGCCGTGGCCATTTCACAAGGCTATGCTGATATTAGGAGTTTTCCATTGTTGTGTTCCTGTATGTGTGGGAAACAAGTTATGAGAGGTCCTTCTATTTGTGGAGATGCATTATTTATGCTGTAGGTTAAAGCACTCCGCTCTGTTGGCCGGTGGCAGAAATTCTGTTTGTAGTTCAGATGGTTCACAGAGCTGTGCACTTTTCTCAAGGGTTTCCGTCCTGTCTTACAGTACCCTTGAGCCTGCAAAACTTTTCACTTTCGAAACTTGACATAGATATCCAATATCCAATAGAGATGCTTAATCAAGTGCATTTGTAATGGAGTGTCATACAGAGATAAAACGTGACATGAAGCATCAGAATGACGCACAAATATGCAACCCAGCAGGCAGACAACGTCATAAGACGTTGATATTTGGTTGCGATGTCAGGTGACCAAAATTCAATGTCAGCTCAACGTCTAATGCCAACGTTAACTTGACGTCCAAAACTGACGTCAGCTGACGCTGATATTTAGTTGTTTTTAGGTTGTGTTGTAAAGTAACCAAAATACAACGTTGAGCCAACGTCTCAAGCCAACGTCGTAATGACGTCAGATACTGACATTTAGTCGTGAGGTGTAGTGACCAAAACCCAACGTTTCCTGAACGTCATAAAGGGAACGTCCACACAACGTCAAATTATAACATCAATAGACGTTGATCTTTTGTTGGTTTTAGGTTGTGTTGTTAACTAACCAAAATCTAACGTTGAGTCAACGTCTCAAGCCAACGTTGTAATGACGTCAGATACTGACATTTAGTCGTGAGGTGTAGTGACCAAAACCCAAAGTTTCCTTAACGTCATAATGGGAACGTCCACACAACGTCAAATTATAACATCAATAGACGTTGATTTTTTGTTGGTTTTAGGTTGTGTTGTAAAATGATGTTTTATTAACAAGGTTCGGGAGAAGCACGTTCAGATAATTGAAACAGGTGGAGAGCCCTCAGCTAATCAACAATAGAGGTATATATACACACAGCAGTCCTACCTCCATTTGTTGACAGTTATCAGCAACCTTTCCACCACTCCTTCGCCACACCTTTTAACTCTAAAACCACTTACATATACGGGGGGTATTCTGGGTTCGGGCCTAATTCCGAGCTCGAAATCCTCCCCTCGGACAGCACACCAAATACGCATTGAATTACTCTCTATAAATTATATGTAAGTGCGAACTCGTGAAATAACTAAAATCCAACGTTGAGCCAACGTCTCAAGCCAACGTCGTAATGACGTCAGATACTGACATTTAGTCGTGAGGTAAAGTGACCAAAACCCAACGTCTCCTTAACGTCATAATGGGAACGTCCACACAACGTCACATTATAACATCATTAGACGTTGTTGGTTTTAGGTTGTGTTGTAAAGTAACTAAAATCCAACGTTCAGCCAACGTCTCAAACCAACGTTGTAATGACGACAGAAATTTAGTCGTGAGGTATAGTGACCAAAACCCAATGTCTCCTTAACGTCATAATGTTAACGTCCACACAACGCCAAATTGAACTATCAGTAAGTCCCTCCCCTCGTACGCAGATGAGCCAATGGCAGACCGGAACTCGGACATCTTTAGGCTTCAGTGTCATAGAGAAACATTGGAAAATCCGAAGCTCACATCGGTTTGATGGTATTTATGCTACAAAAATGTTAAAACGATGTGTCTGGGTCTGTAACACTGGCTCCAGCTGTCCTGAGAGGATTTTATGTTTGTCAAACTCTCATTAAGTAAAAATTAAAGTCCCTGCTAACATACAAACTGAAATAACTAACTGTTCTCACGTCATGTAACGGTACAGTTGGTCAAAAACACATAAACGAACGTCTACAGATTTTATTGTGATTTATCGTCTAATTTGTTTTTGTATATATTTCTTATATTTCTGTGAGATATGTTTAAGCTCTGCATTATCTGTCTTACTAAGGAGGACTCTTATTTTGATGGGTATTATAATCAATGGACAGTGAAAGGAAGAGCTAACGTTAGCAGTTTATCGGAGTTGTTTTGCAGAGACAAAGTTTACAGTTTATTAGCACCCCCGAAAAGGCATACGGATTGTAGGTGTTTGTTTACTGTGAGTGTTTGTGTATAATTTGCTGTGAAAATGCAATGGAGAGAGAGAGTTTGTGAATGAGACGTTAATGCGCACTTCTTATGCTGTGAAAAACGATGTAATAAACTTCATAAACCATCAGTAAAGTCTGGCCATCAATCAGACGGGGTCCACTACATTCTGTGTCCAAAAACATCTTGGGATAAGAGTTTCACACTGACAGCTGTCATTGTAAGACAGTTAGCAACAGTAACTAAGGGGGATGGGGCTTACTGATAGGTCAATTCTAACATCATTGCATTTTGGTTGCGACGTCAGGTGACCAAAATTCAATGTCAGCTCAACGTCTAATGCCAACGTTAACTTGACGTCCAAGATATTTAGTTGTTTTTAGGTTGTGTTGTAAAGTAACCAAAATACAACGTTGAGCCAACTTCTCAAGCCAACGTCGTAATGAAGTCATGAGGTGTAGTGACCAAAACCCAACGTCTCCTTAACGTCATTATGGGAACGTCCACACAACGTCAAATTATAACATCATTAGACGTTGATCTTTTGTTGGTTTAGGTTGTGTTGTGAAATAACCAAAATCCATATTGACGTCAATCTCCAATGTTGGACAAACGGAGGTTGACGTCAATATGACGTTGGGTTCTGATGTCAACCCGATTTTCAACCCCAATGCAACATTTGTTGGACGTTGGCGACATATTGTCACAGGCAAGCTTTCTGGCGGGCTCTATGGTACCTGATGTAAGGTGAGTGATCTGAACACAAATACTCTTATCTCGCTGAAATCTGGACGGATTTACAAATGGTTTTGTTTCTTACAAACGTTATTAATGTGGCTATAATTCTGGATGCTTGAACAAATTATGAATAATTATTCATAGTGTCATAACTACATCTCTGACGTTTATAACAAACCAAACAGTTTGAAAATCGGTAGAAAATTGAGCAAGTTATGGTTATTTAAAAAGTACATGCACCATTAAAACACAATGTTACGAGTGAGCGAGCTGACTGTGACAAGATGGCCGCCAGGAGCGGACGTCAACCTCCATTGGCCAGCAGCGCGGACGAGACATCTAGCCTATATTATGTATATCTACACTGTGTGCAGAATTATTAGGCACGTTGATTTTCTGATCATATTTTTTTTCCAGGCACATTTGACCAATTCCAAACCACAGTAATCCTAATAACTACTATTAATTTAGTATTTAATAATGTATAAGTGATATATAATTGTTCGTGAAGGCTGGAAATGAAAAACACCTTATATTCAGGTGTGCAGAATTATTAGGCATGTTTTCTTTGAGCGAAAAAAGAGATTTAACTCAGACTGAAAAGTCAAAAATTATTAAATGCCCATGAGAAGGATGCAATACGAATGCAATACTAGACATTGAGGTTAAGGCATGACCATTGGACAGTGAAATGCTCGTTGGGTCAGCAGGGTCAGACAAAAACGTGACGGAGAAAAAACACCTGTTAACTGCAAAATAATTTAAAATTAAGGTAAAGAATTAAGTGTGAAACCATCAGGAACCCTTTAGTCTCCAGCGCCACCATTTTCCAGAACTGCAACCTTAACCTGGAGTCTCCAGAAGTGCAAGGTGTCAGGATCTCAGAGACTTAAAGGGTTAGTTCACCCAAAAATGAAAATTCTGTCATTAATTACTTGCCCTCATGTCGTTGGACACCCGTCAGACCTCCGTTCATCTTCAGACACAAATGAAGATATTTTAGTGTAAATCTGATGCTCTGAAAGGCCTCCATTGGCTCAATGCACTTTACACTCTCAAGACCCTTAAAAGACACTAAAGACGTCGTTACAAAGTCCATCTCACTACAGTGGTTCTACAATAACTTTATGAATCGGCGACAATAGTTTTTGTGCGCAAAAAAACCCTAAATAACGACTTATATAGTGATGACGATTTCAAAACGCGGCATCATGAAGCTTCGAAGCGTTATGAATCAGTGAGTCTCACTGATTCATAACGCTTCGAAGCTTCATGAGGCCGTGTTTTGAAATCGTCATCACTATGTAAGTCGTTATTTAGGGTTTTTTTGCGCACAAAAACTATTCTCGTCACTCCATAAAGTTATTGTAGAACCACTGTAGTGAGATGGACTTTGTAACGACGTCTTTAGTGTCTTTTAAGGGTCTTGAGAGTGTAAAGTGCATTGAGCCAATGGAGGCCTTTCAGAGCATCAGATTTACACTAAAATATCTTCATTTGTGTCCGAAGATGAACGGAGGTCTGACGGGTGTCGAACGACATGAGGGTGGGTAATTAATGACAGAAGTTTAATTTTTGGGTGAACTAACCCTTTAAGTTAGGTAAAGAATCCTAAAAAATTACCCCCACTAAATAAGAATCACAAGCTGAAGTGTTGTAAAATACATAATTTTTTTTTTGGGCTTTATGGACAGATAGGTTGAGAATGAATATTGAAGGACCAGCACCACATCCTCTAGTACCAAAATTCATCTTCCAGAATCTGGCAGTACGTTTCGGAAGTTCATTTTAGTCCATCCTGAAGTCCGTTTTGCAGTGATGGACTAAAAATGAACTCCCGAAACGTACTATTTTTAGTAAGTGTGAAATTATTAATAGTAGTTTTAGGATTACTGTTTGGAATTGGTCAAATGTGCCTGGAAAAAAAATGTGATCAGAAAATCAACGTGCCTAATAATTCTGCACACAGTGTATGGTCGGGGACCAATGTCCATCTGACGTCACATTGACTTTCCCTGCTGGGATATATCTCTCGGAGATACACACACACTTTTTTGTAAGTACACAAAACAGTTTTAAAAAACCCCCACATTCTGCCCAGACAGATTTTGAACCTGAGGCTGCTTACATTTTAGCATTTCATTATTTCAGTTATTACATATTTGTGTATGCATGTGATTTTTAAATACTCACTGGGGATGAATTATGTATGAGTACTATATTTGATATTATTTAAGTGTTTTAGTATTAGTGTAGTGCATATTGGACATAACTGTTTAAATATATATTTTTTGTTGTATTCAGCAAGGATGCATTACATTGATCAACCGTGACAGTAAAGATATTTATAATGTTACAAATAAATGCTGCTCTTTGGAACTTTCGGTTTCCACAAACAAAACAATATTAAGAAGCACAACTGTTTTCAACACTGATAATAATCATAAATGTGTGTTGATCATCAGATCCTCATATGAGAATGATTTGTGACGGATCACAGCTTTGCCATAAATTACATTTTACATTAGTGTGCAGAAGAGACTTTTTTTCAAACTTTTGAATGATAGTATATATCAACTGATATTGGATATTTAATTGTGCACACTATTTTCCATCTTTTTTTCCATTTGGATTACCTTTGCCTCCGTCATTTGTGGCAATTTATTTCCGCCTCCACTCACTCACAGCTCAGAAACCCACTCGCTAAACTTTACTATAGCCTGACGTCATCTAGTCAGAATATGTGTCTGATCTGCACCATTGGGCTGTGATTATGGGGTGTTTCAACCGAACCAGGACAGAAAATGCCTCTGCACTTAATTGGACAGACCTACAGCCAATCAGAGCACTGGAGTAAGTGAAGTGTGTTGAGCGACGCATGTCAACAGAACTCAACTGCACACACGCTGGAAGAAGTAGAAGAAGAAGACGAGTGTAAACGATCTGTGCCGGTGTTGTGTAAGAATGTAAGGACACACGGAGTACTGACCAACACCATCATCATTTCTGAGAGAGATAGTAAAGGTTAACGCATATACCAACAAGCTCTCCATTTAGTAAACGAGTTCAACCCAAGTGATGATGATGTTACTGTTGATCATCTGTCCATCCTCGTATAAAGCCCGCCCTGATGATCTGATTGGTCCGAACAGCTCTGGTTCCAGCATAGTTGCTCCACAACGGATCAAGTCTTGACCCCACCTCTAATGTTGTGGGTGGGGCTAAGCTTGGCTGGCATCCAGGCTAGTTTTAACTCTTTGCCCGCCAGCATTTAAAAAAAAAGTTTCCAGCCAACGCCAGGGTTTTTGATCATTTTCACAAAAATGTAATGGCCACATCCAGAACAGATTCAGAGCGATGATCAAACACAGATGGAGTAGATCGAGTCCATCAACCCCTAATGGTGCGTTCACACCAGATGTGAATGAAGCGTTAAGCGCGAGTGATTTACATGTTAAGTCAATGCAAAGACGCAAATAGACATTCTGCGGCGCGAATTGAACGTTTCAGGCGTTTGACGCGAATCGCACTAGTTGAAAAATCTGAACTTTGGCGGATATTCACGCCACGTTAACCAATCAGAAGCTTGCTCAATGCTTGACAACAATGAGGACAAACTTATATGTGGATACCCGGAGCTGTACGATACATCTTCAAACTTTATAGAAACAGGAATAAAAAGGATCTTGCTTGGAAGAAAGTGAGTGAGGAGGTCGGACAGTCTGGTGAGTTGTAGAAAACGCTCTTTACTCAATTTTAGTTATATATATATATATATATATATATATATATATATATATATATATATATATATATATATATATATATATATATATATATATATACATATATATATACATATATATATACTGAGACTACAAGCTAGCTAAATACTTTAAAAGTATTTTAAAACAATCCATGTCAGCCATTTATCAACGAGACGAGCCGCTGGCAGAAGCCCCTCCCATGACACGAATTCACGTCTGATGTGAAGTGAATGTCACGCGCAAATGAAGCGAGTAAACTCAAAATGTTCAAGCGTCCAACTACGCACGAATAGCACGATTTATTCAGGCAAGTCGCGTCTGGTGTGAACGCACAATAATGCTTCACAGTCCTAGAGCTCAATGTTTAATTCGGTAATATTAGAGTTTTGATTTTATATGATGTTTTAAAGGGGTACTTCACCGCTGGAAAGATTAATGTGTATTTTAAATTGGGTCATTTATGTAGTAGAAATGTGAAATTATTTTAAAAGAAATAAGAAAAGCCAGAAAATGTATTATTGGCTCATATGGATGAAAGACAACAACTCCCAGAATGCACTTGCTTCGCTGCCCTACGAGGCCACTCCCACCGGTTACATCACTTGCCCACCGTGGCACCGCCCCCACAATCGTTTAGATTTTTATAGTAATAAAATAATTTTGTTCAGTTAGAGAACAGACACTACAATTAAAAACTGAACGTGTGCTCAATACAGCACGAGCCGAACGAGAGTCTCAGCACAAACACAGCAGGAGTCAGATCTCATTAATCAGAGAGTGATGAGCGGACAGACCAGATGATCGCGCAAGATTTGGGTTCAAAGCGAAATGTGCATATTTAAGTGAGTTTGTCATTGTACCGTGTTGTTGTGTTTTTCATTAAGAATAATAGGCTAATGAACCCACAATTCAAGCAACCCGGCCCTGAATTTGCGCTAATTCTAATTCGAAACTAAAATGAGCATGGCTGACCGGCATTCATTCACGGCCTCACAGTACGTGTCCAGGCACAATCATTCGAATATACTTCCCGATTTCTACTGATACAAAGCTTAATGCTAAATCGCTGAAGTAACCCTTTAATGTTGATTATCACATTATTTTACATATGAATCTGCTTTCATACAATCACTTGGTTTTTTGTGTGTCTTCTTCGCCTGTGTTTTGATCAGGAGACTCTGTACTCAATCAAGAGATGTGTAACAATGTTGCTCTTTGTTTCAGTTTAACCCGTTATTGGAAATATTGATATTTTGCACGACATCTAAGACCCTGCGCTTATGAGGAAGCTTAAGAACTCAAATCCCCCGACTCTTGTGGTGTTATGAAAGTGCTTCAGCAAGGTGGAGATAATAGGAAGAGATTTACTGAATAATACAGTTCAGTGTCTGATTGCGTTTCAGCCGTGTTGTCGTCAGGACGTGAGACAGTTCTCCGTGTAGCTGTTCTGGCTCCAGTCGTGGGCCGCTGCAAAAATGGATTAACGTCAGCTGGACAGCGCAGAGTCTGTGCTTTTAAATCCCCCGTCTGCCTCTCGGAGCAGCGCTGAGATACAAGTCTAGCCTCATAAAAATAGGATTCACTCCAATCTCATTTCTAAGCTTTTCTTCTGCGGTTCGCTGCCTGTGTGCCATTGCTCACATACTGATATTAAAAGGTGAAATAACGAGTTTAACAGCTAACGTAATGCTTAAAGGGTTAGTTCACCAAAAAAATGAAAGTTCTGTCATTAATTACTCACCCCCATGTCGTTTGAAAGCCGTATGACTTTTGTTCATCTTCGGAAACACAAATGAAGAAGAAATTTTTTTGATTAAATCTGAGACCTTTCTGTCCTTTCATTGACAGCTACGCAACTATCACTGACGCTTCAAAAAGCTAATAAAGAGATCATAAAACTAATCCAAATGAATTGAGCGGCTTAGTTCAAATTTGAAGAGACAATCGGTTTAAATGCTGAACAAATTTCACTTTTAAACATTGATCTGCAAACATAAAAAGATGCTCAAACGTGATGCGTAACACTAGAATGAACCTCATTGGTTCTCACTGAAGCTCAAACGTGATGCGTAACACTAGAATGAACCTCATTGGTTCTCGCTGAAGCTTAAACGTGATGCGTAACACTAGAATGAACCTCATTGGTTCTTGCTGAAGCTCAAACGTGATGCGTAACACGAGAATGAACCTCATTGGTTCTTGCTGAAGCTCAAACGTGATGCGTAACACTAGAATGAACCTCATTGGTTCTCGCTGAAGCTCAAACGTGATGCGTAACACTAGAATGAACCTCATTGGTTCTCGCTGAAGCTCAAACGTGATGCGTAACACTAGAATGAACCTCATTGGTTCTCGCTGAATCTCAAACGTGATTCGTAACACTAGAATGAACCTCATTGGTTCTCGCTGAAGCTCAAACGTGATGCGTAACACTAAAATGAACCTCATTGGTTCTCGCTGATGCTCAAACGTGATGCGTAACACTAGAATGAACCTCATTGGTTCTCGCTGACGCTCAAACGTGATGCGTAACACTAGAATGAACCTCATTGGTTCTCGCTGATGCTCAAACGTGATGCGTAACACTAGAATGAACCTCATTGGTTCTCGCTGAAGCTCAAATGTAATGCGTAACACTAGAATGAACCTCATTGGTTCTTGCTGAAGCTCAAACGTGATGGGTAACACTAGAATGAACCTCATTGGTGCTCGCTGAAGCTCAAACGTGATGCGTAACACGAGAATGAACCTCATTGGTTCTCGCTGAAGCTCAAACGTGATGCGTAACACTAGAATGAACCTCATTGGTTCTCGCTGAAGCTCAAACGTGATGCGTAACACTAGAATGAACCTCATTGGTTCTTGAGAAGCTCAATCGTGATGTGTAACACGAGAATGAACCTCATTGGTTCTTGCTGAAGCTCAAACATGATACGTAACACGATAATGAACCTCATTGGTTCTTGAGAAGCTCAAATGTGCTGCGTAACACTAGAATGAACCTCATTGGTTCTCGCTGATGCTCAAACGTGATGCGTAACACTAGAATGAACCTCATTGGTTCTCGCTGAAGCTCAAATGTAATGCGTAACACTAGAATGAACCTCATTGGTGCTCGCTGAAGCTCAAACGTGATGCGTAACACGAGAATGAACCTCATTGGTTCTCGCTGAAGCTCAAACGTGATGCGTAACACTAGAATGAACCTCATTGGTTCTCGCTGAAGCTCAAACGTGATGCGTAACACTAGAATGAACCTCATTGGTTCTCACTGAAGCTCAAACGTGATGCGTAACACTAGAATGAACCTCATTGGTTCTCACTAATGCTCAAACGTGATGCGTAACACTAGAATGAACCTCATTGGTTCTCGCTGAAGCTCAAACGTGATGAGTAACACTAGAATTAACCTCATTGTTTCTCGCTGACGCTCAAACGTGATGCGTAACACTAGAATGAACCTCATTGGTTCTCACTGAAGCTCAAATGTGCTGCATAACACTAGAATGAACCTCATTGGTTCTCACTGAAGCTCAAATGTGATGCGTACCAATGAACCTCATTGGTTCTTAAGAAGCTCAAACGTGATGCGTAACATTAGAATGAACCTCATTGGTTCTCGCTGATGCTCAAACGTGATGCGTAACACTAGAATGAACCTCATTGGTTCTCGCTGAAGCTCAAATGTAATGCGTAACACTAGAATGAACCTCATTGGTGCTCGCTGAAGCTCAAACGTGATGCGTAACACGAGAATGAACCTCATTGGTTCTCGCTGAAGCTCAAACGTGATGCGTAACACTAGAATGAACCTCATTGGTTCTCGCTGAAGCTCAAACGTGATGCGTAACACTAGAATGAACCTCATTGGTTCTCACTGAAGCTCAAACGTGATGCGTAACACTAGAATGAACCTCATTGGTTCTCGCTGAAGCTCAAACGTGATGAGTAACACTAGAATTAACCTCATTGTTTCTCGCTGACGCTCAAACGTGATGCGTAACACTAGAATGAACCTCATTGATTCTCACTGAAGCTCAAATGTGCTGCATAACACTAGAATGAACCTCATTGATTCTCACTGAAGCTCAAATGTGCTGCATAACACTAGAATGAACCTCATTGGTTCTCACTAGTGCTCAAACGTGATGCGTAACACTAGAATGAACCTCATTGGTTCTCGCTGAAGCTCAAACGTGATGAGTAACACTAGAATTAACCTCATTGTTTCTCGCTGACGCTCAAACGTGATGCGTAACACTAGAATGAACCTCATTGATTCTCACTGAAGCTCAAATGTGCTGCATAACACTAGAATGAACCTCATTGGTTCTCACTGAAGCTCAAATGTGATGCGTACCAATGAACCTCATTGGTTCTTAAGAAGCTCAAACGTGATGCGTAACATTAGAATGAACCTCATTGGTTCTTGAGAAGCTCAAACGTGATGCGTAACACGAGAATGAACCTCATTGGTGCTCGCTGAAGCTCAAACGTGATGCGTAACACGAGAATGAACCTCATTGGTTCTCGCTGAAGCTCAAACGTGATGCGTAACACTAGAATGAACCTCATTGGTTCTCGCTGAAGCTCAAACGTGATGCGTAACACTAGAATGAACCTCATTGGTTCTTGAGAAGATCAAACGTGATGCGTAACACTAGAATGAACCTCATTGGTTCTCGCTTGAGCTCAAACGTGATGCGTAACACTAGAATGAACCTCATTGGTTCTCGCTGAAGCTCAAACGTGATGCGTAACACTAGAATGAACCTCATTGGTTCTCGCTTGAGCTCAAACGTGATGCGTAACACTAGAATGAACCTCATTGGTTCTCGCTGAAGCTCAAACGTGATGCGTAACACTAGAATGAACCTCATTGGTTCTTGAGAAGATCAAACGTGATGCGTAACACTAGAATGAACCTCATTGGTTCTCGCTTGAGCTCAAACGTGATGCGTAACACTAGAATGAACCTCATTGGTTCTCGCTGAAGCTCAAACGTGATGCGTAACACTAGAATGAACCTCATTGGTTCTCGCTTGAGCTCAAACGTGATGCGTAACACTAGAATGAACCTCATTGGTTCTCGCTGAAGCTCAAACGTGATGCGTAACACTAGAATGAACCTCATTGGTTCTCACTGAAGCTCAAACGTGATGCGTAACACTAGAATGAACCTCATTGGTTCTCGCTGAAGCTCAAACGTGATGAGTAACACTAGAATTAACCTCATTGTTTCTCGCTGACGCTCAAACGTGATGCGTAACACTAGAATGAACCTCATTGATTCTCACTGAAGCTCAAATGTGCTGCATAACACTAGAATGAACCTCATTGATTCTCACTGAAGCTCAAATGTGCTGCATAACACTAGAATGAACCTCATTGGTTCTCACTAGTGCTCAAACGTGATGCGTAACACTAGAATGAACCTCATTGGTTCTCGCTGAAGCTCAAACGTGATGAGTAACACTAGAATTAACCTCATTGTTTCTCGCTGACGCTCAAACGTGATGCGTAACACTAGAATGAACCTCATTGATTCTCACTGAAGCTCAAATGTGCTGCATAACACTAGAATGAACCTCATTGGTTCTCACTGAAGCTCAAATGTGATGCGTACCAATGAACCTCATTGGTTCTTAAGAAGCTCAAACGTGATGCGTAACATTAGAATGAACCTCATTGGTTCTTGAGAAGCTCAAACGTGATGCGTAACACGAGAATGAACCTCATTGGTGCTCGCTGAAGCTCAAACGTGATGCGTAACACGAGAATGAACCTCATTGGTTCTCGCTGAAGCTCAAACGTGATGCGTAACACTAGAATGAACCTCATTGGTTCTCGCTGAAGCTCAAACGTGATGCGTAACACTAGAATGAACCTCATTGGTTCTTGAGAAGATCAAACGTGATGCGTAACACTAGAATGAACCTCATTGGTTCTCGCTTGAGCTCAAACGTGATGCGTAACACGAGAATGAACCTCATTAGTTCTTAAGAAGCTCAAACGTGATGCGTAACATTAGAATGAACCTCATTGGTTCTTGAGAAGCTCAAACGTGATGCGTAACACTAGAATGAACCTCATTGGTTCTCGCTTGAGCTCAAACGTGATGCGTAACACTAGAATGAACCTCATTGGTTCTCGCTGACGCTCAAACGTGATGCGTAACACTAGAATGAACCTCATTGGTTCTCGCTGACGCTCAAACGTGATGCGTAACACTAGAATGAACCTCATTGGTTCTTGAGAAGCTCAAACGTGCTGCGTAACACTAGAATGAACCTCATTGATTCTTGAGAAGATCAAACGTGCTGCGTAACACTAGAATGAACCTCATTGGTTCTTGAGAAGCTCAAACGTGATGCGTAACACTAGAATGAACCTCATTGGTTCTTGAGAAGCTCAAACGTGATGCGTAACACGAGAATGAACCTCATTGGTGCTCGCTGAAGCTCAAACGTGATGCGTAACACGAGAATGAACCTCATTGGTTCTCGCTGAAGCTCAAACGTGATGCGTAACACTAGAATGAACCTCATTGGTTCTCGCTGAAGCTCAAACGTGATGCGTAACACTAGAATGAACCTCATTGGTTCTTGAGAAGATCAAACGTGATGCGTAACACTAGAATGAACCTCATTGGTTTCTTGAGAAGCTCAATCGTGATGTGTAACACGAGAATGAACCTCATTGGTTCTTGCTGAAGCTCAAACGTGATACGTAACACGAGAATGAACCTCATTAGTTCTTGAGAAGCTCAAATGTGCTGCATAACACTAGAATGAACCTCATTGGTTCTTGAGAAGCTCAAATGTGCTGCATAACACTAGAATTAACCTCATTGGTTCTCACTGAAGCTCAAATGTGATGCGTAACACTAGAATTAACCTCATTGGTTCTCGACTGAAGCTCAAACGTGATGCGTAACACTAGAATGAACCTCATTGGTTCTTAAGAAGCTCAAACGTGATGCGTAACATTAGAATGAACCTCATTGGTTCTTGAGAAGCTCAAACGTGATGCGTAACACGAGAATGAACCTCATTGGTTCTTGAGAAGCTCAAATGTGCTGCATAACACTAGAATGAACCTCATTGGTTCTCACTGAACCTCAAATGTGATGCGTAACATTAGAATGAACCTCATTGGTTCTTGAGAAGCTCAAACGTGATGCGTAACATTAGAATGAACCTCATTGGTTCTTGAGAAGCTCAAACGTGATGCGTAACACTAGAATGAACCTCATTGGTTCTCGCTTGAGCTCAAACGTGATGCGTAACACTAGAATGAACCTCATTGGTTCTCGCTGACGCTCAAACGTGATGCGTAACACTAGAATGAACCTCATTGGTTCTCGCTGACGCTCAAACGTGATGCGTAACACTAGAATGAACCTCATTGGTTCTTGAGAAGCTCAAACGTGCTGCGTAACACTAGAATGAACCTCATTGATTCTTGAGAAGATCAAACGTGCTGCGTAACACTAGAATGAACCTCATTGGTTCTTGAGAAGCTCAAACGTGATGCGTAACACTAGAATGAACATCATTGATTCTTGAGAAGCTCAAACGTGATGCTTAACACTAGAATGAACCTCATTGGTTCTTGAGAAGCTCAAACGTGATGCGTAACACGAGAATGAACCTCATTGGTTCTTGAGAAGCTCAAACGTGATGCGTAACACTAGAATGAACCTCATTGGTTCTTGAGAAGCTCAAATGTGATGCGTAACACTAGAATGAACCTCATTGGTTCTTGAGAAGCTCAAACGTGATGCGTAACACTAGAATGAACCTCATTGGTTCTCGCTGAAGCTCAAACGTGATGCGTAACACTAGAATGAACCTCATTGGTTCTCACTGAAGCTCAAACGTGATGCGTAACACTAGAATGAACCTCATTGGTTCTCACTAATGCTCAAACGTGATGCGTAACACTAGAATGAACCTCATTGTTTCTTGCTGACGCTCAAACGTGATGCGTAACACTAGAATGAACCTCATTGGTTCTTGAGAAGCTCAAACGTGATGCGTAACACGAGAATTAACCTCATTGGTTCTTGAGAAGCTCAAACGTGATGCTTAACACTAGAATGAACCTCATTGGCTCTTGAGAAGCTCAAACGTGATGCGTAACACTAGAATGAACCTCATTGGTTCTTGAGAAGCTCAAACGTGATGCGTAACACTAGAATTAACCTCATTGGTTCTTGAGAAGCTCAAATGTGCTGCGTAACACTAGAATGAACCTCATTGGTTCTCGCTGAAGCTCAAACGTGATGCGTAACACTAGAATGACCTTATTAAGTAATGAAAATGTTTTGCTCTGTCCACACCACTAGGTGTCAGTATAAAGATCCCCATGCTTTTGGCCAGAAAAACTAAATGTGCCGCCACAAATCTTTCTCTGTTTCCTGGAGCTTTTGGTTCTCCATCTGTCTTTGCATCTGCACTTTTCCTCTTTTTCAGCTTCTTCCAAGGGTGTCTGTCAGAGATACGCTGCGTCTCAACAGGAAATCCATAAGAAAAATCTCTCCTCTTGCACTCTTTCTCCTCTGTGGCGGTGAGGAATTCTGGGTATTTCTTCAGTCAGGGTGACTCACGGATAGTATTAAGGGCTCTTCTCAAAATAAGTCAACTCTCAACCTCAAAAATGACATTTATAAATATCACCTCATTACGTGCCGCATCGGGAGCCCCTTGAGAGTCTTCTTGTAGTTTCTGCAGCGGATGGATCGGCTAAGTATGCAAAATCTATGAGTATTGCCTATGCTTATATTAGTGTTAGGGATTTGAACAACCCCCTTACACTAACTTTTACACTCTGATCTGAACTTATCCCACAACTTTTTAATGCCTTCCAATATCTGGCTTGAGGAGAGCGAGGTTCATTATTTATTTTCCTTCTTACATGGCAGATGTTAAACCATATCTAAATGGTTGGAGTGTGTTTTACCGGTGAGTAACCCCCTAGAGCACCCTAGTAACACCCTGGCAACCATTCAGAACATTTTCCTGAAAATCCAGTTTCTCTCGTGTGCTAAATGTTAAAGTGTTTCTCGAGCTGCTATCATTATTCATCCTTCTGACTTTTCCTTCATTGTCTCTTCCTTTACTCTTACGATGTCTAACAGCCGCAGGGACTTTGAAATCTGTGGTACAGCTGTGCTTTAATTAGAAACCTCATCATTTATTAGTCAAAGAGAAGCGCTGTGGAGTTTTCTGACATTTGTTAAAGCCAGCCTAGATTGCCATGGATGTTTCTCATTTTAATTACAATGTTTCTAGTTTCGATTAGCCTACTTTACCCATCTTGAAAGACGTGCTATATTGCAGGTGTCTCTCTCTGTGTCCTTTATAAAATGCCTTGAGGTGTGCAGCAAATGCATAAAAACCCCCATTATGTACGTGTTATTTACATGGCAAACAGTGGCATGTTTTTAAGCCATTACGAGCTCTGAGGTGCGGATAATGCTGAATGAGGTTGACATAAGCATTCACATCCAGACCCAAACAGGGGTATCAATCTGCCCCTTAATTGGCTTGTGAACCGACCCACCCTGCTCCCTACACTAAAAAAATTATACGTTGGATTTACTTAATTCTTTTTATGTCAACAGGTTCCACGTAATTGGGTTAGGTTGAATTTAATAAACATTGTTTATGTCAGTAAACTTAAGCTTTTTACATAAGGTTAATTTAATGAATTTACACTCTAAAAATGCTGAGTTAAAACAACCAAACTTGGGTTGAAAATTGACAAACCCAGAAATTGGGTTGTTTTAACCCAGCGATTGGGTTAAATGTTCGCTTAAACAACCCAATCGCTGGGTTAAAACAACCCAATCGCTGGGTTAAACCAATCCAATCGCTGGGTTAAAACGACCCATTCGCTTTGTTAATGCAACCCAATCGCTGGGTTAAAACAACCCAATCGCTGGGTTAACACAACCCAATCGCTGGGTTAAAGCAACCCAATCTCTGGGTTAAAACAACCCAATCGCTGGGTTAACACAACCCAATCGCTGGGTTAAAGCAACCCAATCGCTGGGTTAACACAACCCAATCGCTGGGTTAACACAACCCAATCGCTGGGTTAACACAACCCAATCGCTGGGTTAAAACAACCCAATCGCTGGGTTAACACAACCCAATCGCTGGGTTAAAGCAACCCAATCGCTGGGTTAACACAACCCAATCGCTGGGTTAAAGCAACCCAATCGCTGGGTTAAACAACCCAATCGCTGGGTTAACACAACCCAATCGCTGGGTTAAAACAACCCAATCGCTGGGTTAAAACAACCCAATCGTTATGTTAACACAACCCAATCGCTGGGTTAAAACAACCCAATCGCTTGGTTAACACAACCCAATCGCTGGGTTAAACCAATCCAATCGCTGGGTTAAAACAACCCATTCGCTGGGTTAAAACAACCCAATCGCTGGCTTAACAACCCAATCGCTGGGTTAAAACAACCCAATCGCTGGCTTAACACAACCTAATCGCTGGGTTAAAACAACCCAATCGCTGGCTTAACACAACCCAATCGCTAATCGCTGGGTTTGTCCATTTTCAACCCAACTTGGGTTGTTTTTAACCCAGCATTTTTTAGAGTGTAGTTAAATCAGGTTTACATTCTTAGTTTTGTCCAAAACGATTACATTTTATTATTCTAAAATGAATTAAAAAAAACAAAAACAAGTAATTCAGTTTCATTGATTATTTTTATTTAGTGAAATAAACACTATTTGTACAACATTTACAAAACCTTTTACTAGGTCTTATTGGCTAGCCAGAAGAGGGTTTGTTACAGCATGGCATGCCCAGAGTAGTTGTTTATTATTATTAAAACAACTTTTTCTGTTATTAGCAGATCCTCAGCCCAAGCACACGCTCTACACTTCACCACAATAACCTCCACAAACACCAACATAACAGAACATTAAACATTAAAAAGTCTCTCCATTTTCTCATCTGGTTAAAAACGCATCAAATAGCACTTTATTTAAACATCTACTCTCCGAATTCAGCCCCTTTGCAAAGCATGATGGGAAGTGAAAGTCTTGTTTGATTGGGTTACTTGATTGAAACATGTTATTTCAAAATGAAAACATCAAGTTATGTCAAAGCATGACAAGAAGCAATTACATTTGAACCAGAAACCTGATATTATTCTGTTAAATCAAGATGAATTGCTTAAATAAAGTGAAAAGCATCATAAAATTATTTTTTGAGTGTAGACTTTGAAGACAGAGGCCAGAAATATTTACTCAGAATACAGAAGTGAAACATACTGTACTATTGGACTTAACATGCATTTTTGCATTGCTTTGGTGTTAAAGGAACACACCACTATTCTCCGACTCCTCTAGAGTTGAACAGTTGAGTTTGAGTGTTTTCATTCAGCCGATCTCTGGGTCTGGCGCTAGCACTGTTAGCATAGCTTAGCATAGATCATTGAATCTGATTAGACCGTTAGCATCTCTCTCAAAAATGACCAAAGAGTTTCCATATTTCTCCTCTTTAAAACTCGACTCTTCTGTAGTTCCATCGTGTGCTAAGACTGACAGAAAATGAGAAGTTATGATTTTCTAGGCCGATATGGCAAGAACTATTCTCTCATTCCTGAGTAATAATCAAGAGCTGTGAGCCGCCCCATGAGTGCAGCGGCGCAGTGATATTACACATAATAATATTATAATATTATAATATATTAATAATAATATATTATAATATTATATAATTTTCATATCATTATCAATATCAGATTCAATGATCTATGCTAAGCTATGCTAAAACATAACGGCATTTTAATTCCATTAATAACTGAGCGCACGCAGTAAATCGCTCCCGCGAGAGAATAACAGATCTACACGCGAGGAAACGGCAAGCTTCGTTTAGGGTGCGTTCAAGGTATACATTTTACATTTTTGTCAATTCTTGCTTTCCTTGGGAATCGAACCCATGACCTTGGCGTTGCTAGCACCATGCTCTACTGTTTGAGAGTAATATTCACCCTTTTCTCATGGTTTCTCAAAAGAATTCATAAAAGTATAGAATATAATAGCGTAGTTCTAATAGGGGCTCATTGTGACAACATGCCCTGCCTTCACAACTGGGATTAATAGCTGCTCGTGTCTTCTGCTGTTAGATCAGCATTAAAGAACATCTCAACTGTTAAATAACAGATATAAGATTACTATAATATCAGATTTGTCTTATTTTAAATAAACACAAAAAACAGAGATGAAAACTAAACTTAAGTAAGAAATTTACTTTTGGTGTGGTTAAATAAATGTTCAGTGATATCTTCCAGAGATTTCTTTAGTTTTGGCGCTATTTTTTCTCTAAATAATTTTTAAATGGCAACTAGTAAATACACTAAGTTTCGTCATTCTGGCATGTGTGGAAAGTGTTAAAACATGCGCGTTACAACTGACCCCACGTTAGGTTGTGCCCCGCGCTCCCCTACGTCATAAAAGCCGACCAATCAGGTTGTGACTGTATCCCTATGCCTTTGGTTCGGTAACTTTAGGTTCACTGGTAAAAATGCCAGTGTGAACGCTAAGCGGACCAGGACTATATGTTTTGTTTTTGTTTTTTGGTCCAGATCAAATTAACCAAACGAACCGAACTACAAGTGTGAACGCACCCTTAAACCCGCCCGCGTGCTCATGACATCTCCTCTGCGCGCAAATCAAGCCCTTGCGAGCTTGGACTTGCACGTCATCATTTCCCCACACTCGCGCTCAAGCTTCTATTTTGCTCGCGCGAAAACTTTTATTTTTGGCAGTCGTGGGGCGAGACTTTACTTATTTCATTGTAACCTGAAATGTCATTGGTTAATTCCGTTTTTCTGGAAGTCAGTTGTGATTGGACACCTGTTGTAAAACCGTTGGACATGAATCAATGGACCAGATGCAAGTGAGTTCAACTTTATTTACTGACTGATTGATTGCATTATTAATATAATATGTCCTTACCAGATACTATATTTGTCACAATCACCAGTAAGAGTGCCCCTGATTACCACCTGAGGGCACTCCACCCCTGACTGTCACTCCAACAAGGACTACATCTCCCATAATCCTTTGCCCGGACTCATCAGCACTCATTGATTACATCCACCTGCACTCCATTACCTTGTTTAGCTCACACCAGAGCCATAGAAAAGGAGAGTTGCGCCACTCTTTAATCTCGCCGCCACGTGGTTCATGGAGCTCTCAATAGTTCCAAACAACTCCGCGCTGTCAATCTGTGTGAACAGGATTAAGCAGGACAGACAGCAGTTTCACTATTTTTGCAGCAATTTCTGGTAAATATTAACCCAATATGTGCGTCGACTTCGACTGGGCTTTACAATAGTATTTTATTCTGGGGAGAGATAAAGAAGAGATAACATTAATGTTGTTTTTTGAGTGATCTGGTTATTTTATTTGGGTCATGTGGTTGCATGATTTTACAGCGGTGTGTGTTGTAGCCAATCACGGGCATTTCTGTTGAAAATAATGACCAGTCATATGTTTAATTTACCAGGAATGAGAATCCAAATCAATCAAAACAAGTTTTATATAGTCTCAAAACGCTGCATGAATTTTAGTGCAAGTTTACGTTTTACACAAAGCTTCCATTATCTACAAATCCTCTCATCATAACAAACAAAGCACAGAGGCGATTCAAATAAAGATTTATTGTGAAGTTTAGTCAGAAGTTTTTGTTTTTCATGAGACTGTGATTTTCCCTACAATTAGCCTATATATTCAACACTTAAGTACAAATAAAGTAACACAAATAGATATTTTAATGTTATAATAGTGATTTGATGATCTGTAAAAATTAATTCAAAAAAGAGAGGAAAAAATGGCTGAGCCAATAAGTGTTCCTCTTCCGCCATCTACTGGTTATAGTGGTCCTTTCTTTTATAATTTAAATGTTGTTAACGTCCGAATGTTATTTTATGATACTCGATACACATCAGGATGATAAATGAATGATTCTAGCATATACAGAAGTTTTAAATAGTGTTTAAAAAAAACAACAACTTACCAACCAATTTAATTCAACTTTTTTTTTATCCAGGCGTTGTTCATATTCATTATTCATAGGCATTATACATTATTACTTGAATGGGCTACTTCATAGAAACGCTTTCACCAGAAAGATCTCAGAGAGACTGAAAACTGTTGAAATATGACGATAGCATCTGGATATAGTAGCTTTAGCAGTGCTGCTCACGTTAACTATCTGCAATTAGTACCATCTATTAAATAACAATAAACATGAACTATAACGCGCTTCATAAAATACCACTTCTATTAATATTCCTGAGAGGTCAACTAATGCCATAAAATCTCAAAATATGCAGTAATTTCATCAATATGCCAGCGAGTGTCTTTGAGATACACTGAAATGAATGGGTTTCAATGCTGGAACTATTGGTCGCTTCATGACACGCTTTACTTCTGCATTTCTCAGCTCCTGTGGAAGTCTATGGGAGTGTTGTAACTCTGTTTTTCAACGGCTCTGGCTCACACTATATAAGCCTGGTCATGTCTATCATTCATTGCAAAGTCTTGTTTGTTGTATTTACTGCATTTCTGAGCATTCTCCCTGGTTTCTTGTCTCTTGGTCTTGGATTTCTTGCCTTTTCCGTGGATTCTCTTCTGCCTTGTTTGCCTGTTTGGACTGCTTGCCTGTGTATGACCTGTTGCCAGTTTTTGACTACGATTGTGGATTACCCTATATTAAAGCTGCATTTGGATCCTCAACCTTCAGTCCGTTACAATATTAACTTTATTTATGATCTTTATGGAGCTGTAGCTACTGGGGAAAAATGAGAACACATAGTTATGTTTGGTGTAGTTCACCGCTACATTACCACTATACTTCCACTAAACAGTATCTATGTTTACCCAGCCACAGTTATATCAGTTCTGTGAACTTCAGAAATGTGAAAAGTGTCCAATTGCAAGTTACTAAATCTAACAACAAAAGCAATGATAAAACCCCAGTGCATGATGGGAACACCAGCATCAGAAAAGTTGAGTAGTTTTACTTAATTTTATAATGTTAATATTTACGCTTTTAATTCTACATGCTTAAATTGAGTACTAATATAGAATTTACTTACTTTTGCTGATTCTTGTCTGAACTAACTTTTTCATGTAGAAATTAAATTTATTTTTTCTGTAGTATTTACTTCACAAAATCATTTTTATCAGTGTGTCAGGTCTTAAAGTGACAGCAGCCTAATAATCCTGCTGCCAAATATATAATAGATAATGTTAAAATAGATAATATTACTTAATATCTAAATGGCAGTTTTTCCTCATGGTATTGATTTCAAAATTGTGGCCAGTGAAATGATATATATATATATATATATATGTTGGATATATTAGTACGTCCTACTTTACCCGCATGCATAATAAACTCGTATACGAGCGATATAAACTATTTAACAAATCTCAGCTTGATTGCTTGTATTGTCATAAAATGTAATTTATATAAATATTAATCTATAATATGTATATTATGCATAAAATAAGGCATAACGATATTAAGATACGATACAGTGTGTATTGTGAAAAGCTCTATACAAATACATTCAACTTGACTTAAATCATTTTTGTTATTTTATCTGAACTTACAGTTTAACTTGCATTAAATAACCATTTTAAAATGAATATACAATATATTTTTTGATCATTTTATGATTTTACAAAACTGTTTTAATATGACCTTCATATAATAATATATTCATATATTTTAGAGTAATTAACTATTAAGGGATAAAAGTGCACATCGTTGAAGAATAACCCACTTGAGTTGCATTATGAATTAGACAAGTTTCATATACTGTATGAGATCGACCTTGTGTAGAAATAACTATTTTCATTTTACACTCGTATATGTTTTGGCCTTTAGACTTCATTCTTGGCCTTTCAGTTTTGAGATATGATGGTGGTAATTTGCAGTAATATTATCCTTGATGGCATAATGCATTATATGACAGTCTTGAATGAATTATAGAAGGTGATATTATGGGATATATATGACTTGTAACCCGCAGACCAACCGCTGTTGTGCGTTGTATATGGTTGACCCACGGACCTCCACGCCTCTGCAGATTAGCAGCTTTTGGAGAACATGAGATTTCTGCCCCTCTGGGAAATAGGATTCATGTAGACACAGCAGACCTGAAAGCCTGTTGTTGTTTGATGAATGAGTTACCCGGCAAAATAACCACTCCAGCAGCTAAAATTAATGAGAAATATGTTCCACTGCTAGCACAGAGTGGAGCTGGAGACGGGCTTCTTTAGCAGCATTAAACACGCTCAGCGCACAACACTCTAATAATAATATGAATCCTCTCAGTGCCTCGTCAAAATGTGATATTGCATCAATGTGATGAGATGGCATTTAGTGACCAGAATAGATTAAATTAGTGTTTACGAACAAATGCTCAGCGGCGACACTTCTGGGTGCTTCAGGCTGTCTTAGATTAGTGCTTTATTCAAATTGAGCTATTATTTGTGAAAATGGGTTGAATATAAGAGTCAAGGTTTTGTTGACCAGCCCCTGCTGGTGGATGCAGTAACTACACCAGGAAATTATTACAGGCCATTTCAAAGTAGTTTTCCGTCCACTAGAGGTCGCCTGTTCAAAACAAAAGCATAGTTTGATGACGTCACGTTTGAGCGCAGACTCTTGGGACATGTGGTCTTCAGGTTTCCCTTCACGTCATCTTTCATCATATAAAATATTTTGCCTTTTTTATGGAAGGACCCCAAAAGGCATGAAACAGTCTTTAGTTCTACACAAGTTGTGATTCTGTTAAATACCAAGCGTTCATGTGCGCATGTTTTTTTGTCATGGTTGAAGAGGGACGCTATATTGATAAAGTTTAACTTAGCATTTCTCAATTCGATTTGAGACCAATTCAAATACTGAATAAACTCCTACTTCCTCTCTTTGAACCATTGGTTTACTTTAAAATGAACAAATACTATTTACTTTGGACAGAGGAGAACTGGCAACCTGACTGGGCCTGGGTTCTCCCAAAGTTTATTTTTCTCCATTTTGTCTCCTGATGGAGTTTTGGTTCCTTGACACCATCGCCTCTGTCTTCTTTGGCTTTTGGCTTGCTCATCGGGGACCCTAAATATTCAACTATATTGCTGATCAGCTCATTTCAATTATCATAAAGTCATAATTAAGAGATACAATGTTGAAAATATGATTTTAAAAATCCTCATTATTAGATAAAAAGTCACAAATATGATTTTAAAAGTCCTCATTATTAGATAAAAAGTCAAATATGATTTTAAAAGTCCTCATTATTAGGTAAAAAGTCACAATATGATTTTAAAAGTCGTCATTATTAGATAAAAAGTCAAAAATGTGATTTTAAAAGTCATAATTACTAGATAAAAAGTCACAAATATTATTTTAAAAGTCCTCATTATTAGATAAAAATTCAAAAATATGATTTTAAAAGTTATAAATATTAGATAAAAGTCACAAATATGATTTTAAAAGGTCTCATTATTAGATAAAGTCAAAAATATTATTTTAAATAATAATTTATTAGATAAAAAGTCACAAATATGATTTTAAAAGTCCTCATTATTAGATAAAAAGTAGAAAATATGACATGCTAAGTCATAATTATAAGATAAAATGTTGAAATATGATTTTAAAAGTCCTAATTATGAGATAAAAGCTGAAATTATATTTAAAAAAGTCTAAATTATGAGCAAAACCCACATGCGTTTTTACATTTTGAAATCAGTTTTTACAACACAATTGAATCAATCAAAAACGGACTTTATCTTTTGATTTAAAACAGAACTCATGTCCTCTTATCAGTGTGAAGCGTGTGCGTGTGTGTGTGTGTGTGTGTGTGTGTGTGTGTGAAGAGCTGGAGGAATAAACTTGACTGGACTTTATATAATGCTTCACACTGCACAGTCATTACTATAATCTTTCCTATTTATAGTTTGTTTGGTGCAGAGTCTTTGTGGGATCCTGTAGCAGCCACAAAAAAAAAATCCATGTAAGTACACTCTAGCTTTTTTCTGAGAAATATTTCATTACAGTAAAAAGACAATTGAAAAAGGTGTGTGGCAAACCCCAGGCATGCAGAGAGCGAGATGACACCCATCATAACAATTACGCCCAAGAGCAAAGCGAGGGCAGCCATCTTTCCTGCTAACCCTTCAGCACAGTGCTCACTGCTGGAGGGAAGGTCTCTGCTCGGGCGGGAACAGAGGCTGTTTGGAGACACAAAAAGTAAATAATTGCAAGCTCAGCCCCATTCATTCTGAAAGCAGGTGAAATGGGAGGATTGCCGTGAGACAACATTATGGTTTGTTTCAGCTCGAGGTATCGCCATCCTTTATAGAAATGGTACAAGTACATGGCACAGTCACGACCGTAGTCACCACATATAACAATTTTTGCTAACTGGTCCAATTTTAAATAGTACTCAAAATGTGTGGTTTCTAGGGTATTTGGAGTGGTTGCTAGGGTGTTGCTAAGGTATTTTGAGTGGGCTTAAGCATGTTGTTATATCATTGGTGTGGTGTTATGGGTGGTTGCTAGGAGAAGGTTGCTTACGGGTCCAAATTTAAATAGTACTCAAACTTTGGTTTCTAGGGTATTCTGAGTTGTTGCTAGGGTGTTGCTAAGGTATTTTGAGTGGCCTTAAGCATGTTATATCATTTGTGTGGTGATCTGGGTGGTTGCTAAAAGATAATGTTGCTTACTGGTCCAATTTTAAATAGTACTCAAACTTTGTGGTTTCTAGGGTATTCTGAGTTGTTGCTAGGGTGTTGCTAAGGTATTTTGAGTGGCCTCAAGCATGTTGTTATATCATTGGTGTGGTGTTCTGGGTGGTTGTTAGGATACAAGGTTGCTTACTGGTCCAATTTTAAAAAGTACTCAAAATGTGTGGTTTCTAGGGTATTCAGAGTGGTTGCTAGGGTGTTGCTAAGGTAATTTAAGTGGCCTTAAGCATGTTATATCGTTGGTGTGGTGTTATGGGTGGTTGCTAGGAGAAGGTTGCTTACGGGTCCAATTTTAAACAGTACTCAAACTTTGGTTTCTGTATTCTGAGTGGTTGCTAGGGTGTTGCTAACGTGTTTTGAGTGGCCTTAAGCATGATGCTATATCACTGGTATGGTGTTCTGGGTGGTTAATAGGAGATAAGGTTGCTTACTGTTCCAGTTTAAATAGCACTCACACTTTGCAGTTATTAGGGTAATCT
>NC_137116.1:55860616-55889401 GCF_949357685.1 Gobio gobio
ATCATGGTAAATCATGTTAGAGTAATGGTAAATTATGCTAGAAGGATGTAAATCGTGGTAAATCATGATAGAATCATAGTAAATCATGCCAGAATCATGGTAAATTATGCTAGAAGGATGTAAATCATGCTAGAATCATAGTAAATCATGCTAGAACGTGGTAAATCGTGGTAAATCATGCTAGAATCATGGTAAATCATGCTAGAAGATGGTAAATCGTGGTAAATCATGCTATAATCATGGTAAATCATGATAGAATCATAATAAATTATGTTAGAAGGTGGTAAATCGTGGTAAATCATGCTATAATCATGGTAAATCATGCTAGAATGTGGTAAAAATGCTAAAATCATGGTAAATCATGCTAGAATGTGGTGAATCATGCTAAAATCATGGTAAATCATTCTAGAAGTGGTAAATTGTGGTAAATCATGCTATATTCATGGTAAATCATTCTAGAACGTGGTAAATTGTGGAAAATCATGCTAGAATGTGGTAAATCGTGGTAAATAATGCTAGAATCATGGTAAACCATGCTAGAAGGATGTAAATCATGGTAAATCATGTTAGAGTAATGGTAAATTATGCTATAAGGATGTAAATCGTGGTAAACCATGATAGAATCATAGTAAATCATGCCAGAATCATGGTAAATTATGCTAGAAGGATGTAAATCATGCTAGAATCATAGGAAATCATGCTAGAACGTGGTAAATCGTGGTAAATCATGCTAGAATCATGGTAAATCATGCTAGAAGGTGGTAAATCGTGGTAAATCATGCTATAATCATGGTAAATAATGCTAGAATGTGGTAAATCATGCTATAATCATAGTAAATCATGCCAGAATCATGGTAAATTATGCTAGAAGGATGTAAATCGTGGTAAATCATGCTAGAATCATAGTAAATCATGCCAGAATCATGGTAAATTATGCTAGATGGACGTAAATCATGGTAAATCATGCTAGAATCATAGTAAATCATGCTAGAACGTGGTAATTCGTGGTAAGTCATGCTAGAATCATGGTAAATCATGCTAGAATGTGGTAAATTGAGGTAAATCATGCTAGAATCATGGTAAATCATGCTATAAGCATGGTAAATTACAATAGAATATGGTAAATCATGCTAAAATTATGGTAAATTATGCTAGAACGTGGTAAATCATGCTAGAATCATGGCAAATAATGCTAGAATCATGGTAAATCATGCTAGAATCATGGTACATTATGCTAGAACATGGTAGATTTTGGTAAATCATGCTAGAATCATGGTAAATCATGATAAAATCATAATAAATTATGCTAGAAGGTAGTAAATTGTGGTAAATCATGCTAGAAGGTGGTAAATCGTGGTAAATCATGCTATAATCATGGTAAATCATGCTAGAATGTGGTAAATCATGCTAGAATGTGGTAAATCTTGCTATAATCATGGTAAATCATGCTAGAATGTGGTAAATCATGGTAAATCATTCTAAAACGTGGTAAATTGTGGTAAATCATGCTAGAATCATGGTGTATTGTTCTAGAATGTGGTAAATTGTGGCAAATCATGCTAGAATCATGGTAAATCATGCTAGAATGTGGTAAATCATGGTAAACCATGCTATAATTATGGTAAATCATGCTAGAATCATGGTATATCGTTCTACAATCATGGTAAATCCTGCTAGGATGTGGTAAATCATGGTAAACCATGCTATAATTATGGTAAATCATGCTAGAATAATGGTAAATCATAATCGAATGTGGTCAATTGTGGTAAATCAAGCTAGAATCATGGTAAATCATGGTAGAATGATGTAAATCGTAGTAAATCATGATAGAATCATAGTAAATCATGCCAGAATCATGGTAAATTATGCTAGAAGGATGTAAATCGTGGTAAATCATGCTAGAATCATGGTAAATCATGCTAGAATCATGGTAAATTATGCTAGAAGGATGTAAATCATGCTAGAATCATAGGAAATCATGCTAGAACGTGGTAAATCGTGGTAAATCATGCTAGAATCATGGTAAATCATGCTAGAAGGTGGTAAATCGTGGTAAATCATGCTATAATCATGGTAAATAATGCTAGAATGTGGTAAATCATGCTATAATCATAGTAAATCATGCCAGAATCATGGTAAATTATGCTAGAAGGATGTAAATCGTGGTAAATCATGCTAGAATCATAGTAAATCATGCCAGAATCATGGTAAATTATGCTAGATGGACGTAAATCATGGTAAATCATGCTAGAATCATAGTAAATCATGCTAGAACGTGGTAATTCGTGGTAAGTCATGCTAGAATCATGGTAAATCATGCTAGAATGTGGTAAATTGAGGTAAATCATGCTAGAATCATGGTAAATCATGCTATAAGCATGGTAAATTACAATAGAATATGGTAAATCATGCTAAAATTATGGTAAATTATGCTAGAACGTGGTAAATCATGCTAGAATCATGGCAAATAATGCTAGAATCATGGTAAATCATGCTAGAATCATGGTAAATCATGATAAAATCATAATAAATTATGCTAGAAGGTAGTAAATTGTGGTAAATCATGCTAGAAGGTGGTAAATCGTGGTAAATCATGCTATAATCATGGTAAATCATGCTAGAACATGGTAAATCATGCTAGAATGTGGTAAATCATGCTAGAATGTGGTAAATCTTGCTATAATCATGGTAAATCATGCTAGAATGTGGTAAATCATGGTAAATCATTCTAAAACGTGGTAAATTGTGGTAAATCATGCTAGAATCATGGTGTATTGTTCTAGAATGTGGTAAATTGTGGCAAATCATGCTAGAATCATGGTAAATCATGCTAGAATGTGGTAAATCATAATCGAATGTGGTCAATTGTGGTAAATCAAGCTAGAATCATGGTAAATCATGGTAGAAGGATGTAAATCGTAGTAAATCATGATAGAATCATAGTAAATCATGCCAGAATCATGGTAAATTATGCTAGAAGGATGTAAATCGTGGTAAATCATGCTAGAATCATGGTAAATCATGCTAGAATCATGGTAAATTATGCTAGAAGGATATAAATAGTGGTAAATCATGCTAGAAGGTAAAAAATGTGGTAAATCATGCTAGAATCATGGTAAATCATGCTAGAATGTGGTAAATTGTGGTAAATAATGCTAGAATTATGGTAAATCATGCTAGAATGTGGTAAATTGTGATAAATCTTGTTTGAGTACTCCCTCCGGTGCGAGGAAGACATGTTTAGATCTGCTCTGATGGGTAAAACCTCTAGAGAATGCCCTCAAGTTAGGCCAAGAAGATTTGTCTGTAAGGGTACTGTCTAAATGCACAGTTACCTGACAAATATTTTTTAAGTAAACCTGACTCTCCATTTTATTCCACCTCAAATAGGGGATTTCATCTTTATTTTTTATTTTATTTTTATTCCTATTATAACTGTTATACTATATTTATTTTTATTTTGTTCACTTATGAATATTTTTACTTAATTTCTGTGTAAAGCACTTTGAATTGCCACTGTGTATGAAATATGCTATAAAAATAAACTTGCCTTGCCTTGCCTAGAACATGGTAAATCGTGGTAAATCATGCTAGAATCATTTTAGATTATGCTAGAACGTAGTAAATCGTGGTAAATCATTCTAGAACCATGGTAAAACATGCTAGAATGTGGTAAATCGTGGTAAATCATGCTAGAATCATGGTAAATCATGCTTGAATCATGGTAAATCATGCTATAATCATGGTAAATCATGCTATAATCATGCTTGAATTATAGTAAATCATGCTAGAATGTGGTAAATCATGGTAAATCATGCTAGAATCATAGTAAATCATGCTTGAATTATAGTAAATCATGCTAGAACGTGGTAAATCGTGGTAAATCATGCTGAAATCATGGTAAATTGTGGTAAATCACGCTAGAATCTTGGTAAATAATACTAGAATCATGGTAAATCATTCTAGAAAATGGTAAATCGTGGTAAATCATGCTAGAATCATGGTAAATCATATTAGAATCATGGTAAATAATGCTAGAACATGGTGAATTTTGGTTAATCATGGTAAATCATGCTAAATAAGGTAAATTGTGGTAAATCATGCTAGAATTATTGTAAATCATATTAGAATCATGGTAAATCATTCTAGAAAATGGTAAATCGTGGTAAATCATGCTAGAATCATGGTAAATCATGTTAGAATCATGGTAAATAATGCTAGAACATGGTGAATTTTGGTTAATCATGGTAAATCATGCTAAATAAGGTAAATTGTGGTAAATCATGCTAGAATTATTGTAAATCATATTAGAATCATGGTAAATCATGTTAGAACGTGGTAAATCATGTTAGAATGTGATAAATCGTGGTTAATCATGCTAAAATCATGTTAAATCGTGATAAAATGTGGTAAATCATGTTAGAATCATGGTAAATCATGCTAGAATTTAGTAATTCGTGGTAAATCATGCTAGAATAATAGTAAATCATGTTAGAATAATGTTAAATCATGTTAGAATCATGGTTAATCATGTTAGAAGGTGGTAAAAACATGCTAGAATGTGGTAAATCGTGCTAAATCATGCTAGAATCACAGTAAATCATGCTAGAATCATGGTATACCATGCTAGAACATTGTAAATTGTGGTAAATCATGCTAGAATCATGGTAAATCATGCTAGATAATGGTAAGTTGTGGTAAATCATGTTAGAATCATGGTATATCGTGCTAGAATGTGATAAATCATGGATTATCATGCTAGAAACATGGTAAATTATGCTAGAACGTGGTAAATTGTAGTAAATCATGCTAGAATCATGGAAAATCATTCTAGAACGTGATAAATCGTGGTAAATCAAGCTAGAATCATGGTAAATCATGCTAGAATCATAGTAAATCATTTTAACATCATGGTAAATCATTCTAGAATGAGGTAAATCGTGGTAAATCATGCTAGAATTATAGTAAATCATTCTAGAATGTGGTAAAACGTGGTAAATCAAGCTAGAATCATGGTAAATTGTGGTAATTCATGCTACAATGTGGTAAATCATGCTAGAATCATGGTAAATCATGCTAGAACGTGATAAATCATGGTAAATCATGCTAGAATCATGGTAAATCATTCTATAACATGGTAAATTGTGGTAAATCATGATAGAATCCTGGTAAATCATGTTAGAATCATGGTAAATAATTCTAGAATCTAATGAATTTTGGTATATCATGCTAGAATCATTGTAAATTATGAGAGAATGTGGTAAATTGTGGTAAATCATGCTATAATCATGGTAAATCATTCTAGAACGTGGTAAATCATGCTAGCATCATGGTAAATCATGCTAGAACCATGGTAAATCATGCTAGAACATGGTTAATTTTGGTTAATCAGATAGAAACATGGTAAATCATGCTAGAACATGGTTAATTTTGGTTAATCAGATAGAAACATGGTAAATCATTCTAGAACATTATAAATTGTGTTAAATCATGCTATAGACATGGTAAATTATGATAGAACATGGTACATTTTGGTAAATCATGGTAAATGATTCTAGAATGTGATAAATAATGGTAAATTAAGCTAGAATCATGGTAAATCATGCTAGAATCATGGCAAATCATGTTAGAACGTGGTAAATCGTGGTAAATCATGGTAGATTCATTTATAATTCATGTTAGAATCATGGTAAATCATGCTAGAATGAAGTGAATTGTAGTTATTCATGCTATATTCATAGTAAGTAATTCTTGAACATAGTAAATTGTGGTAAATCATGTTAGAATCATGGTAAAATATGTAAGAATCATAGTAAATCATTCTAGAATGTGGTAAATCGTGGTAAATCATGCTATAATCATGGTAAATCATGCTAGAATCATGGTAAATCATGCTAGAACGTGGTGAATGAAACATCATTGTAAATCATGCTAAATATGGTAAATTGTGGTAAATCATGCTAGTATCATGGTAAATCATGTTAGAATCATGGTATATCATGCTATAATCATGGTATATTATGCTAGAACGTGGTAAATTGTGGTTAATCATGCTAGAATAATGGTATATCATTTAGAATCATGGTAAATCATGCTCAAAGCTGGTAAAATCCTGCTAGAATGTGGTAAATCATGAAAAATAATGCTAGAATCTTGGTAAATCATGCTAAAATGTGGCAAGTCATGCTAGAATCATGGTAAATCATGCTAAATGTGGTAAATTGTGGTAAATCATGCTAGAATCATGGTAAATCATGTTAGAACATGGTAAATCTTGCTAGAAAGTGGTAAATCATGCTAGAATCATGGTAAAACATTCTAGAACTTAGTAAATCATGGTAAATCATGGCAGGATATGCTAGAACGTGGTAAATTATGGTAAATCATGCTTGAATCATGGTAAATCATTCTAGAATGTGGTAAAACATGGTAAATCATATTAGAATCATGGTAAATCATGCTCGAAGCTGGTAAAATATTTCTAGAATGTGGTAAATTATGCTAGAATCATGGTAAATCATGCTAAAATGTGGTGAATCATGCTAGAATCATTGTAAATCATGATAGAATATGGTAAATCGTGGTAAAGCATGCTATAATCATGGTATATCATGCTATAATCATGGTAAATCTTGCTAGAATCATAAGGTTATGCTAGAACGTTGTAAAATGTGGTAATCATGCTTGAATTATGGTAAATCATTCTAGAATGTGGAAAAACGTGGTAAACCATGCTAGAACGGGGTAAATCGTGGTAAATTATGCTAGAATAATGGTAAATCATGCTAGAATCATGGTATATCATGCTAAATGTGGTAAATCATGCTAGAATAATGGTAAATCATGCTAAAACATGGTCAATTGTGGTAAATCATGCTAGAATAATGGTAAATCATGTTAGAATCATGGTAAATCATGCTACAAGGTGGTATAATCCTTCTAGAATGTGGTAAATCATTGTAAATCATGCTAGAATAATGGTAAATCATGCTAAAATCATGGAAAAATATGTTAGAACATGGTAGATTGTGGTAAATCATGCTAGAATAATGGTAAATCATGTTAGAATCATGGTAAATCATGCTAGAATGTGGTTAAATCGTGTTAAATCAAGGTATAATCATGTTAGAATCATGCTAGAAGGTGGTAAAATCCTTCTAGAATGTGGTAAATTGTGTTAAATTATGCTTGAACGTGGTAAATCACGCTAGAATCATGGTAAATCACGCTAAATGTGGTAAATTGTGGTAGTTCATTTTAAAACATGGTAAATCATGCTAGAATCATGGTAAATCATGCTAGCACTTAATAAATCATGGTAAATCATGCTAGAATCATGGTAAATCATGCTAGCACTTAGTAAATCGTGGTAAATCATGCTAGAATCATGGTAAAATATGCTAGAATGTGGTAAATTGTGGTAAATCATGCTAAAATAATTGTGTATATAATGTTAGAATCATGTTAAATCATGCTAGAAGGTGGAAAAATCCTGCTAGAATGTGGTAAATCGTGGTAAATCATGGTAAATCACACTAGAATCATGGTAAATCATGCTAGAATCATGGTAAATCAAGCTAGATCATGGTAAATCACACTAGAATCATGGTAAATCATGCTAGAATCATGGTAAATCAAGCTAGAACATGGTAAATCATGCTAGAACATGGTAAATCATGTAAGAATCATGCTAGAATGTGGTGAATTGTGGTAAATCATGCTAGAACGTGATAGATCATGCTAGAATCATGGTAAATCATGTTAGGATCATGCCAGAATGTGGTGATTTGTGGTAAATCCTGCTATAAACAAAGTAAATCATTCTAGAACTTGGTAAATTGTGGTAAATCATGCTAGATTCATGGTAAATCATGCTAGAACATGGTGAATTGTGGTAAATCATGCTAGAATAATGGAAAAATCATGTTAGAATCATGGTAAATCATGCTAGAAGGTGGTAAATCATGTAAGAATCATGCTAGAATGTGGTGAATTGTGGTAAATCATGCTAGAACGTGATAGATCATGCTAGAATCATGGTAAATCATGTTAGAATCATGCCAGAATGTGGTGATTTGTGGTAAATCCTGCTATAAACAAAGTAAATCATTCTAGAACTTGGTAAATTGTGGTAAATCATGCTAGATTCATGGTAAATCATGCTAGAACATGGTGAATTGTGGTAAATCATGCTAGAATAATGGAAAAATCATGTTAGAATCATGGTAAATCATGCTAGAAGGTGGTAAAATCCTTCTAGAATGTGGGAAATCGTGTTAAATCATGCTAGAACTTGGTACATCATGCTAGAATCATAGTAAATCATGCTAAAAGGTGGTAAATTGTGGCAATTCTTGTTAGAACATGGAAAATCATGATAGAATGTGGTATATCATGTTAGAATCATGGTAAATCATGCTAGAATCATGGTAAAACATGCTAGCACTTAGTAAATCATGGTAAATCATGCTATTATCATTGTATATTATGCTAGTGTAACCGATGGCAAGTAATGATCACACTTGGTCCGACTACGCCACCGGGGCTTTAATACCCACGGACATAACTAAACAGCAACACAAGTTCTCTCTCGCTAATAAATGAAGAACATAGACGTGACCCTCAAGTACAACACTTTTATTAACAATTAGTACTAAAATTTATGAACAGGCGGAATATTCAAATTGCAAGTTGAGATGTCTAATCGTTAAATGTAATATTAAAATCAGGACCCTCAATCTGCATATATATGGTCAACCAAGCCTGCGGGAAGAACAGAGGAGAAATCACTAGGCCAAAGACCCACAGTTTAAACAGCACTCACCACACGTGTACATAAACCAACACATTTAAAAAAAGGTGTAGTGAATACTGCAAATGCCTCACACGCTCAATACCCATGCAGTGTTTGTAAACCTCATGCAGTGGAGAAAAGACCCAGGAGACCCCAAGAGGAAACTCCCACACAGGCTGGTTCCTAAAAACAATAGAAAGATGGGTTAAATTCCCCTTTAGCACATACAAATAGACCCTTAGCGGTTGGTACAAACAAAACTTAAGTAACAAAACAAATAATAACAAAGAAATAATTTCAAAACACACAATTCATAATAATCAAATTAAAACTTATGAAAAACAAGTAAATAAGGCATAAGCAAAACAGCAGGGCCTAGACATCAAAGGTCCATATGTACAGAACTCCACAGAGTAAGATCTGTCAACAGAAAACAAAAACATAACTTATTCTTCAACAAAATAAATAAAATAAACAATACATCAACACATAAAACACCAGTCATGGCCCACTCAACACAATCCTCTAAATCACTCAATTACACAAGAATTATAATAAACCTAATCTAATACGGACATACCTCTGCCGTAATCCAAGAGTGAACGAGAAATGTGGCACAATAGCTCAAACTAACGACGCTGCGTGATACGGTTTGTTGATGACACCGCAAA
The DNA here is from genome assembly GCF_949357685.1 of Gobio gobio. Lineage (NCBI taxonomy): Eukaryota > Metazoa > Chordata > Actinopteri > Cypriniformes > Gobionidae > Gobio > Gobio gobio. Next base: position 55,870,082 of record NC_137116.1, read on the forward strand.
CACGGCATGCCCGACTTGCATGCGATCATATAACACCCACGCGCTCACAGTCTTGCGTCGGGAGGGGTTCTCTCTACAATATAAGATAGATCATAAAAACAACGTCCTTATGCAAACTCCTATACACCTAAAATATAATGCTCCTACTTCGCTATGGCGCTTCAGGGTCACAACACCGGAAGAGGACAGGAAGAAATCAAACGTCAGGCAGTCACGCCACCTGCTGCCCTCCGCGGCATTTATAGGACAAAATAAACATATGCCCCACCCCGTACACCATCCTAATCGTCCACTTGGTTACAATTCACCCCCTCTTTCTGTGTCGACGCCCCGTCGGCAAATTAAAAGGAAAAAATTAAAATTACCTACATCCAGGGCCTAAACACAACTGTCACCCCCTCACTATGGCCAAGGAAAGACGAAGAAGTCGCAGCCCCGTTTGCACTACTCCCCACAGCCCGTGGCAAATGATGAGGGTTGGAATGCCTCCCTGCAGTTCCTCTTGCTGACCGGCGTAGGGGATTTTCTTCATTGTCTAATGCCTCACCACTTGCCGAAGGCGGCATCTCCACCAGCCGACCTAGACTCCTTTTCCAGCCATCAGGATGCAATACACCAGCAACTGACTCGGAGTGACCAGGTGAAGGAACAGCTGGAACGGTCACAGTGGCAGGCGTCCTCTCTTCCGGCAGTGGGACATAAACCCATCGTCCATCCTCCTGTTCTTCTTCATGGGCAACATTCTCAGATCGCAAAGTCTCAGAGCCCACACACGGCGAAACATACAAAGACAAAACGTCAGGCACAGGCTTCAACATAGTCCGATGTACTGTTTTTACTTGCGCCCGTTTATCTGGAGGGGCAATGGAATAAACCACTCCTTCGGTGGGTGCTCGGATTACCATATACTTTGTCGGGCTCCAAACGTCTTGTATTTTATTCCTACCTCGATTACTGTGGTCCCTTCGGTAAACTAACTGTCCTTCCTTTAAGTGACTGCTATACCCCCTCTGATCGTGCCTCTCCTTCCTCAGCTGGGCTGCCGCTTGAATCCTCTCCCGAGCGCCATCAAATGCCACTTGCAAACGTCCTCTATGCTCTGCCATCCAGTCCATTACGGTCCCTGCTGTCGGCTGTGGGACTCTTCCAAGGAGAAAATCAACTGGTAAGTTAGGTTCTTGGCCAAACATTAAAAAATGTGGGCACTCACCCGTTGTCTGATGTATTGTAGTGTTGTAAGAGAACAACAATTGGGGTAAGTAATTAGTCCAGTCGGCTTTTGCAGATTTGGGAAGTGTACAAAGGAGACTGTGCAATGTTCGATTGAACCGTTCACATTGGCCGTTACCTTGAGGGTGATAGGGTGTTGTACGTGTCTTTTGTATCCCATATAGGTTGCAAAGTTGCTGTATCAATGCCCCTTCAAAACTTCGACCCTGATCCGAGTGAATTCGGGCTGGGACACCAAACCGGCAAAACCATTCCCTCACCAACACATTTGCTACCGTGGGAGCCCGCTGATCATAAGTTGGGACTGCCTGCGTAAACTTTGAAAAAACATCAGTCATTATTAATACTTGCTCTTTACCATCTCTTGAACGTTCTAAGAGGGTAAAATCAATCGCTAAAATTTGATTTGGTCTTGCGGCAACCAAGTGCCCCATTGGTCCCTTCACCGGAGGATGTACTGGTTTAGCCAGAGTGCAGCGTTCACATTCCTCGCACCACTTTTTAACTGCTTTATACATTCCAGGCCAATAACACCTTGAACGCACTAGTTCGGTGGTCCGCTCAATACCTTGATGGCCGTGCCCCTGATGTAACTGTTGTAACACCTCCTCTTGTAATATTTCTGGCAATACTAATTGTAGAACCTCTTCTCCTCCATCAGGGCGAAAGGTCCTACGATACAAGACCTTATCTCTCTCTACCAGACGGTCCCATTGTCTCACCAATTCCAGTACAGACTTGCTCAACGTTTGCCGGTCGATGTAATCTGGCCTCTTTTTAGTTTGCCAAAAATTACCAAAAACAGCAATCATAGGATCACTTTTCTGAAGATCAGCAAGGTCACTCACAGAATAGGCTGGTAACACAGACATTTCTGACTGGTAAGCAACTACCGGTGTCTGGCCAATAGCCTGCTCCAATCGGGCTGGAACTGATGTCCCTGGAAGAAAGTGATCAACATGGGATGCTCCCTCCGGGACATGTTGTCTTGATAAGGAATCAGCATTCCTATTGGCCCGTCCAGGTCGATAACGTATAATATAATCAAAGGCTTCCAACTCGGCTGCCCACCGTAACTCTGTTGCTCCAAGTTTCGCCGTACTCAAATGGCTCAAAGGGTTGTTATCGGTCCAGACAATAACTTTATGGCCCAGCAAATATTCTCTGAATTTCTCCGCCATCGCCCATTTCAGGGCGAGAAACTCTAACTTCATGGAACTATAGTTTGGCATCCTCTTCTCAGTCCGATTCAATGTTCTACTTGCATAGGCAAGAGGCCTCACTTTCCCTTCTTGCTCCTGTGACAGCACTGCTCCCAACCCGTTCTGGCAGGCATCTACTTCCAAAATGAAAGGTAATGAAAAATTTGCATAAGCCAACACAGGGGTATTAGTCAGACACTCCTTCAACTCTTGAAAACTCTTTTCACAAATCAGGGTCCAGGCACTGCTTACAGGTCTCCGCGCACCCTTTTTGTCCTTACTTCCGCCCAGTTCCCCAATCAGATGGTACAATGGGGCTGCAATCACTGAGAAATCTTTAACAAATCGTCTGTAGTAACTGGCAAACCCTAAAAAGGATCTTAATGCTGCTACATCCGTTGGTCGAGGCCAGTTGGCTACAGCAGCAATCTTCTCAGGGTCAGTAGAGACCCCCTCATTGGATATCACGTGCCCCAGATATTTGACCTCCGTTTTGAAGAAACAACACTTCTCCAGTTTTACCTTAAGACCTTCTTGATGAAGCCGACTCAAAACCTTGTCCAACCGCTCCAAATGTTGATCTATAGAGCAGGAAAATACAATCACATCGTCTAGGTAAAGCAACAGAGTTTGGAAGTGCTGGGACCCAAACATGCGCTCCATAAGTCGCTGAAATGTACTTGGTGCATTAGATAACCCAAAAGGCATACGATTAAATTCGAACAGCCCAAATGGGGTACAGAAAGCAGTCTTACATTTGTCCTTCTCTTCAACAGGCACCTGATTGTAGCCACTTGCCAGGTCTAAAGTTGAAAACCAGCGAGCTCCTGAAAGGGCGTCAAGGGACTCCTCGATTCTAGGGAGAGGAAAAGCATCTCTCCGAGTCTTGCGATTAAGCTGTCGATAATCCACACATAGACGTAGAGCACCATCTTTTTTCTTAACTAAAACGATGGGGGATGCATAGGGGCTGCAACTTTCCCTTATTACCTGACTTTCTAAAAGCTGATTTATGTGTGCCTTTACAGCCTCATATTCAGCAGGTGGAATGCGCCTATATCTTTGTCTTACAGGGGCCTCATCCGTTAAGGGGATCTGATGACTAATGAGGGTAGTGCAGCCTAAATCTCCTTCGTGGGTAGCAAACACAGACTGATACTTTGTCAATAGGGCAATAACCTTACTCTGCTCTAATGCGGAGAGGGTGGACAAATCAACTGACTGTATCAGCTGCTGTGTTTTGCCAACTTGTCCTGCCTGCATACCAATCATAGCCTGAACTTCCCCAACCCCCAGTGAAAAGGGAACCTCCTCAACCCCAGCAGGTAAGCTAACTATTTGAGCTGACTTCAGAGTCCCTAAAGCACAGCGTGAAGGAACACGAGCATCCATACAGCTAACATTGATCACAGGAACATAAGCAGTACCCTTAAGCATCTGTACTACAGCAGGGACTACCAATACTCCAGCAGGAAGTGCAACATTAGAAAATGGCTCGAAAACAACAGTCTTAGACTGGGCTATTAGATGCTGAGAGCAGGTAGCCGCCACTAATTTCATGGTTCCCCCTGGTAAATGAACAGGGTACCTACCCCTAACTCTTGCAATCCCCGTGCCGGACCTAACAGAGGAGGGAGCATCCTGACAGAACTGGAGTGCCTGTTGCCACTCCTTGGGAGCCTGCTGGATACATGGGAGGCTGAAAAGAGAAGCACCATGCTGACTAAACAGCAAGTCATAACACTCACTAATAATGTTCATTCCCAAGACACCTGGAATATTTGTTTTTGACCACAAACTAGGAGTGTCTTTTACAACGAGAATCCCCTTATTTGGTATAACTTTCCCAAAAACCTCTACATTCACCTCAGCATACCCAAGATAGGGTATATCAAGCCCATTAGCAGCTCTAAGTTGTAACCAATTACAAGAATGGAGTTGTTCACTAAAATGTTGGAAAAAAAAACTCTCTGCTATTGTGGACACCATTGATCCAGTATCCAGAAGACATGGTACCCTGATCCCCCCAATAAGAACCATAACTGATGGACATGGCCCCACTAATTTCGGTACATTGAGGTGGCTTACCTCATTAGAATTACTTGAGTCAGAACTGTCCCCTCCTGAACCGTGACTCAGCGACTCAGAGGGAGTTAGTTTTCCGACAGCTGCTGCTGGGATCCTATCCTTTGTCTGAAATGAGACTGTGGTTGGGATTCAACCCGTTCGTTATCACAATGACTAGCAAAGTGGCCAGGTTGTTGACAACGCCTACACACGACTTGATTACGATGTACTGGAGGCCGCTTGTTAGGATTCTGCAACCGGGAAAGCTGTTCCCCTAGCTGATTTAATTGTTCTTGTTGTCGTTTCAACATTTCTTTTATTTCAGCCATTTCAGCCGAATAACTACCTGTACTAGAGGGGTTTTGTGTAGTGGATACATGTGTAGCACACAATGAGGGTACAGAATAACTCCGTGCCCGCCCTTCAACAGACATGCCTTCCCGCTCCCAGCGAATAGCCTCTTTACGGATATCTAAAAGTGTATAACTTGGATGGGCTCGGACAATTTGTTTCAACGCCCTTCGAAGGGCTGGATCGATGACATGTTCCACAAACTGGTCTCTCAATAGTATGGCAGAGTTAGGCATTGGAGCCGGGGCACTTTCCGACACCTCATTCATAAGTCTAAACAGAGCATGGGAATACTCCTGTAACGACTCACCCTCAATCTGTTTCCGGGAAAAGAACTTTTCTTGTAATGCAACATAAGACTGGGGGCAACCATACATTTCTTGGAGGATAGAAAGGATCCGATCTGGGTCCTCCCTTTCTGCTCTAGACCTATATTTAATTTCATTTTTAGCTTCCCCCTCCAAATGATCATATATAAAATAGGCTTGATCAACAGATATAAGGCCCCGGGCCCGCATACTAGCGCGGACCTCCTCTGCCCATTCTGCTATTCCAATTCCCACAGTACCTCTAAAGACAGGACACTTCCTCTCCCTGGGCACATACAACATGCGGTCATGGAACCCATTAGCCTGAACTGAAGATCTGGAAACATCAGAAACAACATTAGTAGATTCAGTTCTTATAGGAGCAGTCTGAGCCTGTAACAGGCGTTGATTATCAGTTCTTAGCTGTTGAACTAAGTCCCGCAGCTCTTGCAACTCAGTGTCCATAGTCTCCTCCCGAAACTCTTGCAACGGCGCCTCCATAGTCACCAGGCACAGATCCCTCCGTCGTCCTCAATAGAAACGATCTCGCAGCGAAACACCTGCCCGCTGAATGGTTATAGGCCGCTGCTGTTTTGCCACAAAATAGAAAAAAAAAAAAAAGAGAAAACAGAAAAAAAAACTACAACAACAACAACAACAACCGCCAGGGATAAAAAAAACAATGTGTAGTTGCACCTGAAAATCACGTCCTGTTCCACACAAGCATACCCTGCCGACCTACGCCAAATGTAACCGATGGCAAGTAATGATCACACTTGGTCCGACTACGCCACCGGGGCTTTAATACCCACGGACATAACTAAACAGCAACACAAGTTCTCTCTCGCTAATAAATGAAGAACATAGACGTGACCCTCAAGTACAACACTTTTATTAACAATTAGTACTAAAATTTATGAACAGGCGGAATATTCAAATTGCAAGTTGAGATGTCTAATCGTTAAATGTAATATTAAAATCAGGACCCTCAATCTGCATATATATGGTCAACCAAGCCTGCGGGAAGAACAGAGGAGAAATCACTAGGCCAAAGACCCACAGTTTAAACAGCACTCACCACACGTGTACATAAACCAACACATTTAAAAAAAGGTGTAGTGAATACTGCAAATGCCTCACACGCTCAATACCCATGCAGTGTTTGTAAACCTCATGCAGTGGAGAAAAGACCCAGGAGACCCCAAGAGGAAACTCCCACACAGGCTGGTTCCTAAAAACAATAGAAAGATGGGTTAAATTCCCCTTTAGCACATACAAATAGACCCTTAGCGGTTGGTACAAACAAAACTTAAGTAACAAAACAAATAATAACAAAGAAATAATTTCAAAACACACAATTCATAATAATCAAATTAAAACTTATGAAAAACAAGTAAATAAGGCATAAGCAAAACAGCAGGGCCTAGACATCAAAGGTCCATATGTACAGAACTCCACAGAGTAAGATCTGTCAACAGAAAACAAAAACATAACTTATTCTTCAACAAAATAAATAAAATAAACAATACATCAACACATAAAACACCAGTCATGGCCCACTCAACACAATCCTCTAAATCACTCAATTACACAAGAATTATAATAAACCTAATCTAATACGGACATACCTCTGCCGTAATCCAAGAGTGAACGAGAAATGTGGCACAATAGCTCAAACTAACGACGCTGCGTGATACGGTTTGTTGATGACACCGCAAACACGGCATGCCCGACTTGCATGCGATCATATAACACCCACGCGCTCACAGTCTTGCGTCGGGAGGGGTTCTCTCTACAATATAAGATAGATCATAAAAACAACGTCCTTATGCAAACTCCTATACACCTAAAATATAATGCTCCTACTTCGCTATGGCGCTTCAGGGTCACAACACCGGAAGAGGACAGGAAGAAATCAAACGTCAGGCAGTCACGCCACCTGCTGCCCTCCGCGGCATTTATAGGACAAAATAAACATATGCCCCACCCCGTACACCATCCTAATCGTCCACTTGGTTACACTAGAATGTGGTAAATTGTGGTAAATCATGCTAGAATAATGGTAAATCATGCAAGAAGGTGGTAAAATCCAGCTAGACTCATGGTAAATTATGCTAGAACATGGCAAATCATGCTAGAATCATGGTAAATCATGCTAGAACGTGATAAATCATGCTAGAATCATGGTAAATCATGATATAACATGGTAAATTGTTGTAAATTAAGGTAAATCATGCTAGAATCATGGTAAGTCATGCTAGAACATGATAAATCATGCTAGAATCATGGTAAATCATGATATAACATGGTAAATTGTTGTAAATTAAGGTAAATCATGCTAGAATCATGGTAAGTCATGCTAGAACATGATAAATCATGCTAGAATCATGGTAAATCATGATATAACATGGTAAATTGTGGTAAATCGTGGTAAATCATGGTAAATCATGATAGAACATGGTAAATTGTGGTTAATCGTACTAGAATCATGGTAAAGTATGCTAGAACGTGGTAAATAATTCTACACTTGATAAATCGTGGTAAATCATGTTAGAATCATGTTAAATCATGCTAGAAGGTGGAAAAATCCTGCTAGAATGTGGTAAATCGTAGTAAATCATGCTAGACCATGGTAAATCACACTAGAATCATGGTAAATCATGCTAGAACATGGTAAATCGTGGTAAATCATTCTATAATCATGGTTAATCATGCTAGAATCATGGTAAATCATGCTAGAATCATGGTAAATCAAGCTAGAACATGGTAAATCGTGGTAAATCATGCTAGAATCATGGTAAATCATGCTAGAATGTGAAAAGTCATGCTAGAATCATGGTAAATCATGTTAGAATCGTGCTAGAATGTGGTGAATTGTGGTAAATCATGCTAGAATCATGGTAAATCATGCTAGAACGTGATAAATCATGCTAGAATCATGGTAAATCATGTTAGAATCATGCTAGAATGTGGTGAATTGTGGTAAATCCTGCTATAATTATAGTAAATCATTCTAGAACTTGGTAAATTGTGGTAAATCATGCTAGATTCATGGCATGCTAGAACACGGTAAATTGTGGTAAATCATGCTAGAATAATGGAAAAATCATGTTAGAATCATGGTAAATCATGCTAGAAGGTGGTAAAATCCTTCTAGAATTTGGTAAATCGTGTTAGATCATGCTAGAACGTGGTAAATCATGATAGAATCATAGTAAATTATGCTAAAAGGTGGTAAATTGTGGTAAATTGTGGTAATTCATGTTAGAACATGGTAAATCATGTTAGAACATGGTAAATCATGTTAGAATCATGGCAAATCATGTTAGAATGTGGTAAATCTTGTTAGAATCATGGTAAATCATGCTAGAATCATGGTAAAACATGCTAGCACTTAGTAAATCATGGTAAATCATGCTATAATCATTGTATATTATGCTAGAATGTGGACAATTGTGGTAAATCATGCTAGAATAATGGTAAATCATGCAAGAAGGTGGTAAAATCCAGCTAGACTGTTGTTTATCGTGGTAAATCATGCTAGAATTGTTGTAAATCATGCTTGACTCATGGTAAATCATGCTAGAACATGGCAAATCATGCTAGAATCATGGTAAATCATGATAGAACATGATAAATCATGCTAGAATCATGGTTAATCATGATATAACATGGTAAATTGTGGTAAATCATTGTAAATCATGCTAGAATCATGGTAAGTCATGCTAGAATCATGGTCAATCATGATATAACATGGTAAATTGTGGTAAATCATTGTAAATCATGCTAGAATCATGGTAAGTCATGCTAGAATCATGGTAAATCATGATATAACATGGTAAATTGTGGTAAATTGTGGTAAATCATAATAGAATCATGGTAAGTCATGCTAGAACATGATAAATCATGCTAGAATCATGGTAAATCACAATATAACAGGGTAAATTGTGGTAAATCGTGGTAAATCATTTTAAAATCATGATAGAACACGGTAAATTGTGGTTAATCATGCTAGAATCATGGTAAATTATGCTAGAACGTGGTAAATTGTGGTAAATCATGCTAGAATCATGGTAAATCACGCTAAAATGTGTTAAATCATGGTAAATTATGCTAGAACGTTGGAAATTGTTTTAAATCATGCTAGAATCATAGTAAATCATGATAGAATCATGGAAAATCATGCAAGAATCATGGTAAATCATTCTAGAACATGGTAAATTGTGATAAATCATGGTAAATCATGCTAGAATCATTGTAAATAATTCTAGACCTGATAAATCATGGTAAATCATGCTAGAACGTGTTAAATTATGGTAAATCATGCTGGAATTATGGTAAATCATGCTAGAACGTGTTAAATTATGGTAAATCATGCTAGAATCATGGTAAATCATGCTAGAATTTTTTATAAATTAATGTTAGAATCATGGTAAATCATGTTAGAACTTATTCAATCATGGTAAATCATGCTAGAATCATGGTAAATCATGCTAGAATTATGGTAAATCATGTTAGAATGTGGTCAATCGTGGTTAATCATGCTAGAATAATTTATAAATCATTTTAGAATCATGGTAAATTATGCTAGAACATTCTGAATTGTGGTAAATCATGCTAAAATCATAGTAAATAATTCTAGAACATGGTAAATTGTGGTAAATCATGTTAGAATCATGGCAAATCATGCTAGAATCATATTAAATCATTCTAGAATGTGGTAAATCGTGTTCAATCATGCTAAAATCATGGTAAATCATGCTAGAACGTGGTGAATTGTGGTAAATCATGCTAAAATCATGGTAAATCATTCTAAATGAGGTAAATTGTGGTAAATCATGCTAGAATCATGGTGAATCATGGTAAATCATGTTAGAACATGGTAAATCATGCTAGAACATGGTAAATAATGCTAGAAAGTTGTAAATCATGGTAAATCATGCTAGAATCTTGGTAAATCATGCTAGAACTTTGTATATCGTGGTAAATCATGGTAGAATCATGGTAAATTATGCTAGAACATGGTAAATTGTGGTAAATCATGCTAGAATAATGGTAAATGTTATAATCATGGTAAATTATGCTCGAAGCTGGTAAAATCCTGCTAGAATGTGGTAAATTGTGGTAAATCATGCTAGAATCATGTAAATCATGCTAAAACGTGCTAAATCATGCTAGAATCATGGTAAATCATGATAGAACATGGTAAATTGTGCTATAAGCATGCTAAATCATGATAGAACGTGGTAAAATGTGGTAAATCATGCTAGAATCATGGTAAATCATGCTAGAATCATGGTAAATCATGCTAGAATCATGGTAAATCATGATAGAACATGGTAAATTGTGGTAAATCGTGCTAGAATGATGGTAAATCATGCTAGAATCATCCTAAATCATGCTAGAACGTGATAAATCATGCTAAAATGTGATAAATCATGGCAATTATGCTAGAACGTGGTAAATTGTGTTAAATCATGTTAGAATCATGGTAAATCATGTTAGAATCATGGTAAATCATTCTAGAACGTGGTAAATCATGCTAGAATCATGGTAAATCATTCTAGAATGTGATAAATTGTGGTAAATCATGCTAGAATCATGGTAAATCATGCTAGAATCATGGTAAATCATACTAGAATCATAGTAAATTATTCTAGAACATGATAAATCATGCTAGAATCATGGTAAATCATTCTAGAATGTGATAAATTGTGGTAAATCATTCTAGAATCATGGGAAATCTTGCTAAAATGTGTTAAATCATGCTAGAATCATGGTAAATCATATTAGAATGTGGTAATCATGCTTGAATCATTTATAAATTATGGTAGAACATGGTAAATCATGCTAGAATGTGGTAAATTGTGATAAGCTGTGATAAATCATGAAATTATTCCCTTTCAGTGCCTTAACATGCATCTCAACGACATAAAACTCTCACAACGAAATGCGCGTACACGGGCAAAACTGTTGTGGGGTAAAACTGTTGTGGGGTAAAACTGCTGTGGGGTAAAACTGTGGCTCTGCAGTCAGACCCTTCTCAAAGCAGCATATAATAAGATATTTTGGAATGACTGCGAGCACCGAAGGCTGGCTGGGATCAACTGGACGGGCAAAATTACAGTGCATGCAGCTCAACCTCTGTGCTAAATGAGGGACATGATCTTCTCAGACAAGGAAATGACCGCGGATCAGCTGGCGGTTCTCAAGATCTGCTTGGAAAAGGCAACCGGGCACAAATTGTCCGAGAAATGTATTCTGAATTTTAATGAGGTGGCATAGGCTATCTTGGCTCGGGGCTCATGCGAATCCTGTGTTCTCTATCTGTGCTTTGCAGTTGTGCGGTAGATGATGGTGTTCTGTGTTGGATTGTCAGACTCTTTAATGTCGAATCCGTATCCAGTTGACTGTGGGCCATCTCTGAGATTTGATTTCTTCAGGGCTTTGATGCAGCTTTTATTGCTAGTATAGAATACCTCCCTCTAGCTTAAGTGCCACAGAGCTTCGTAATGAAGATGTTAGCGTCTGAATTTTGCAGAAATTTGCATGGAAACACGCCGAGATCAATGCAGCGTTGCCTGCAGCACATTGAAATTCAACTCTGGAGTTTGCCTGTGTTAAACTTTCTGGGAATAGCTCTGAGGGATGGAGGTTTCCGCTTAAAACTAACAAACATCACATGTTTAAATAGGCCTGCATGTCTACATACTAAGCTCATGCTTTTAAGGTGATGAGACACGGTAACTTTTTGAGCAATGTTGCTAAGGCACTTTCCCCTTGAGAATGGGCAGCACATTTCCATCTGGATACCTTAGATCGGTCGTGGGCCCTTGAAGGATCATGTGACACTGAAGACTGGAGTAATGATGATGCATTCAGCTTTGATCACAGGAATACATTATGCTTTTACAATATATTCACATAGAGAACAGTTATTTTAAATTTTAATATTATTTCACAATATTACTGTTTCACAATATCACCTTAAGCATGTTGTTATATCATTGGTATGGTGTTTTGGGTGGTTGCTAGGTCCAATTTTAAGTAGTACTAAAACTTTTTGGTTTCTGAATACTGAGTGGTTGCTAGGGTGTTGCTAAGGTATTTTGAGTGGCCGTAAGAATGTTATATCATTGGTGTGATGTTATGGGTGGTTGCTAGGAGATCTTGTTGCTTACGGGTCCAATTTTAAATAGTACTCAAACTTTGTGGTTTCTAGGGTATTCTGAGTGGTTGCTAGGGTTTTGCTAATCAGTTGCTATGCTTTGAGATTAGTCGTGGGCCCTGAGTCTCACCTAGTTGTTCGTCTGTCCATCCGTCTGTCTATCCATCCGTCCATCCATCCGTCCATCCATCCGTCCATCCTTCCGTCTGTCAAATGTCTGTCCGTCCGTCCATCCATCTGTCAGTCCGTCAAATACGTCCATCCATCCGTCTGTCCGTCCATCCATCCATTCATCCATCCGTCCATCCATCCATCTATCCATCTGTCCGTCAACTATCATGCCATTTAGCAACATTATTAATGATATTCTAATATGTATCTAGGCTTGCTGCAGTGTTTCATACTGTACCAGCCACTGAGCGAACGCACAATATAACATAACTTTCATCGCACTCAAAGGTATTTTTAGTGTCAAACAGAACTTCATTACCCACCAATTTTAATTTGTCAGATAAAGGGACATGTATGAGTATGTGAATTTAAGTGATCAAATGCAACTAACAATGTTCAATTTCAGGGATGAAGGAGGCAGAATGTTAGCCTGGCTCCGCCCTCCTCCGTACTTCCACTCAATTTTCATTTTCCTTCAGTACTCCGTCTGGGATTGCGGTATATTCTCTGGTTTTCTCCAGTCAAATTTTAACCGGTCCAATCAGCGAACAGAGGGAGTGGCTGAGAACGATGACGTTGATGTTGTACGCTAGTTTGAGATAACATACGTCATGACCAAAGGTTAGCGATTGGTTATGGCAGATCCAGAGTGGCTCTGGGCAGATCCAATAGTTTTAAATACCAACAGAGTTCATCGCCTTCAAGGAAGTTAACGCTTGTCAATGGATAGTGGCCAGACTCTCTGAACACATGAAATGTAGAGAGTCTGGTAGGACCAGGCTAGTGGAATGTAACTTTAATCGTAAAATAAACATGAAACTGAAAGGAGCGGCAGCGGCCGACTGTGGCATACAAGCATAATAAAAACACAACGTAAAATGTCCCATGCTCTCGACCCGCCCGGCTGGAGGTGAATACGACAACTCCCATGATTCCACGTCTTTGTTATTGTTTTAGAAAAGTGACCTCTAGTGGCAAAACCCTGCATACTGTGCCTTTTAAGCAACAACAACAACAACAACAAAAACAACAAAAAATATTTATATAATTTATTAGTTTCCTTATGATTTGGGGGTGAAATATGACTCTGACATGTTCTTGACAGGTTTTGTGAGTTTCATCCTTGTTCTAACCAATTAATTTCATTTTTTTGACGAGTGGGAGTCAAAATCAGTGAGCCACTTTGCTTAAAAATTCATCATTCTCCCTGAAGCATCCTCATGTCGTTCTCATTCAAGACTTGGACAGATTGGACAGCAATTTCAATTGCTGTTGAAACTATAACTCACTCAGCGGGAGTGTGTTCTTCTGTGGAGGAACACGGGTGCTGGAGAAAAGGTCGACAAAAGGCAGTGTGTGTAAGAGAAACGACGCCTGCGGACTCTAAACGTCGCTTTTTGTGTGCTTCATTGTTCCATTGAGCAGCGTTGTAATAAATCAATGTCGAATGTGGCCTCCTGAGCGCTCTATATTATGGAAGATGTCTGACATAGCGTTTGTGTGAGTGTGTGTGTGTGTATGTGTGTGACTTACTGTACAGGGGAAAAGACACTTCTCTAGGCTGGAGATTCAGGTGACTTTTGCGCTGGAATCTGGCAGGGACTTGGACTACACTATAGGTAAAAATATGTCTGGCCATTTGACAATATTCTGTATGTCTCAATATTTACAGTATGTACTCAGAAGTTTGTTTAATGTAAATGTAAGGAATAAATTAAAGGGAACATATCATGTCAATATGTTCTCTAAATGTAAATGTCTAAGCACAGTTGTATTAGTGACACTCCAATGTTTGAAGTGTCAATTTCCAACAGAGTTCCATAACTTTTTTAATTAATTTTACATACAAATTACTTAAAGTTTGAGATAATAAATCTTGTGAAAGTGATTTTATGTTTAAAACAAGAACAAATATCAGCCAATGGGTTCATAAAAATCAACTTAATTCGAATGTAAGTAATTTTCATACCCAATAACAGATATTTGTTCTTGTTTTAAGCATAAACTCGCTTAATTTTCTTTCATTTTACATGGCAATTAAATGTCTCTTGATTTAAGGATGTATCAGGAACATAGACCACCAACAAGCTTTCTCCAGATGACCCGGTCCTGCGCTAATCGTTCTGGCTGCCCCCACTTATGCCCATTCTTCTCAGGTCTGCCTCCAGATGACAGCGCCAGGTGTCTCTCTTCCTCCTCCCTTTGGGGTTCCAGGTGAGGGCTTGTCTTGTGACACTGTCTGCAGGCCTGCGGATGGTATGTCCAATCCCACAACGTTCCCTAAAGGTTCTTTAAAGGTCCAGAACTTTTAAAGAACATTAGGGACCTTCCTAAAACGTCCTCTTTTGGTTATGAAAGTGCTGTAGTTCAAGGTTCCTGATATGACTTTAGGGGGACGTTCCATTTGGGTTATTCTATGGTCACACCGAATGTTCCCACATTGTCCTCTGTTGGTCATATAATAACGTTCCTGATATGACTTTAGGGGGACGTTCCATTTTGGATATTCTATGGTCACACGGCAACGTTACAAAGAGGACATTTGGGACATTAACAGAACGTTCCCGCATGGTCCTCTGTTGGTCATATAATAACGTTCCAGATATGACTTTACGGGGACGTTCCATTTTGGATATTCTATGGTCGCACAGAACGTTCCCACATGATCCTCTGTTGGTCATATAATAACGTTCCTGATATGACATTAGGGGGACGTTCCATTTTGGATATTCTATGTTCACACAGTGTCCCAAATGTCATCTTTGTAACGTTGCTAACATAACATTCCCACATGGTCCTCTGTTGGTCATATAATAATGTTCCCAATGTGACTTTAGGGGGACGTTCCATTTTGGATATTCTATGGTCACACAGAACGTTCCCACATGGTCCTCTGTTGGTCATATAATAACATTCCCAATGTGACTTTAGGGGGACGTTCCAAATTGGTTATTCTATGGTCACACAGCAACGTTACAAAGATGACATTTGGGACACTAACATAACATTCTCGCATGGTCCTCTGTTGGTCATATAATAATGTTCCCAATGTGACTTTAGGGGGACGTTCCATTTTGGATATTCTATGGTCACACAGAACGTTCCCACATGATCCTCTGTTGGTCATATTATACATTTCCCAATATGACATTAGGGGGACGTTCCATTTTGGTTATTCTATGGTCACACAGAACGTTCCCACATGATCCTCTGTTGGTCATATAATACATTTCCCAATATGACATTAGGGGGACGTTCCATTTTGGATATTTTATGGTCACACCGCAACGTTACAAAGAGGACATTTGGGACACTAACATAACATTCCCACATGGTCCTCTGTTGGTCATATAATAATGTTCCCAATGTGACTTTACGGGGACGTTCCATTTTGGATATTCTATGGTCACACAGAACGTTCCCACATGGTCCTCTGTTGGTCATATAATAACGTTCCCAATGTGACTTTACGGGGACGTTCCATTTTGGATATTCTATGGTCACACAGAACGTTCCCACATGGTCCTCTGTTGGTCATATAATAACGTTCCCAATGTGACTTTAGGGAGACGTTCCATTTTGGATATTCTATGGTCAAACCGCAACGTTACAAAGATGACATTTGGGACACTAACATAACGTTCCCGCATGATCCTCTGTTGGTCATATAATAACGTTCCCAATATGACTTTAGAGGGACTTTCCATTTTGGTTATTCTATGGTCACACAGCCACGTAACAAAGAGGATGTTAACGGGACGTTCTCATACGGTTCCGTTAGTCAGATGAGGATGTTTAATTTGGGATCTTCAAGTGCTCAGTCTCTACACTACATTCCCATAACCTTTGCAGGACCTTTAGGGGACCAACCTAGAATGTTTGGTCCTATTTAGGTCCTTCCATCACGTTTACTGAATGTTTTCAGAACATGTTTGTGTGAATCAATGTACACTTTGCTGCTTTGCAAATGAGGGTCAGTAAAACACAGGATTTACACAAAAGTTAATTCTCAAAGATGGAACAATACCAACCCTTCGGGTTTCTGTTTTGTTCATTGCCACAGTTCTTCATTGCTGATCTTGTCTGGTCAACGGATCTTGAGGATCCTTCTGAAGTAGGTGTTGACGAGAACCTGGATTCTCTTCATGGTAGTGGTGGTGTTCCTCCAGTTCTCAGCTTTATACAGCAATATGATGTTGAAGACCCTGGTCTTGGTTTTGATGCCAATCTCAGAGGATCGCCAGACGTTCTTCCGTTGGAGGAAAGCTACTCTCGCTTAGCTGATTCTTGTTCTCACATGTTCATCTGTCCCCTCATAAGGGAAGCTGTCCACTTCGTCCAGCGCCTCCTCTCCACGCGTGATGGGTGATGCACTGGCTGTGTGAATCTTTAGTACCTTGCTCTTATCTCTGTTGATGTTGTGTGACAGATGAATCGTTGAATCCAGTCGAATTGGCTTGTAATGAATGAAGGATTGCAAATATAGTCATTTTGCAAGCAATATTCACAATGTTGCATCCTATCAAAGATATCAGAATCAGTACAAAACGATTGTGAAGCTGTTTTCTGTCTTTTTGGCCCACAAACACAATCATCCTGGCATTATGTTTTTAGCTAAAGCTACAGGGGACCGTGAAGGCAGGTGAGCACTTTGTGGTTCTGCTATATTCACAACAATATGTCCTTTAGAACAGGATATGGCACACAACAGCGTTCTGTATAACAGTTCTGTTCTTTTCTGTGCCAAGAGGATTTTTCTCTCATTAGCACATCAATCCACATAATCTGCAGCTCATACTGGGGCGCTAGCGCACTGTCAGGCTCGACAATAAGAAGGAATGGCTGTTTTCCTAACAGCGTAGTTTCTTATTTTGAAACAAATGGCAACAAGCTGGAGGAGAAAGACGTTGCCATTTTAAGCCGCAACAACAGGCTTCAAACATGATCCATCAGTCAGCGCCGCACATTTGTTCACGTCTCTCTCCTGAACGCCTCTCAAACTTCTGTCAGCGTGCCACAACTGTCAGTTACCTGTGGGGAAACGTCGAGACAAAGACGGCGGGGACGAGTCAACTGGAATTCACCGGTCAATCAATCACACGTGGGAGTTTAGGGAAGGCAGAGTTGATCTGGAGCGACTCGTTTAAAAAGCCATTAGTGTACAGTGGTGGGTTGCCTGTCAGATGGGAGTGTAATTGATGTGAATGAGCGGGTGATTAGTACAATGCTCGTATATCATCCCATCTTGCTCCCGTCGCAGCTCCCCACCGGTCAGCGCGCGGGACAGTGGGACATCGAGATTGTGGTTTGGGTCATTTAAGGTCTGCTGAGATAAGAGGACACACACTTATACACCCTAATAGCACTTTGATTCTTTCCACAGCTGGAAACGGCGGATCTCGCTCAGAACTGGTCTGACGTACAAGAGAGCTGAATGACGTATCTCAAGGTAAGAAGAACAGCTTTTATTTGAAAACATTATCAATGTCTTTACTGCCACATTAGATCAAATTAATGCATCCTTGCTGAATAAAAATCTTACTGACCCTAAACTTTGAATGGTACGCTGCGTCCCAATTCGCACACTATCCGTCCTATATAGTATTCGAAAATAGAATTAGCATTTCTCAAATCGTAGTATGTTGAAAAGAGTATCCCAAGGATTCCCGGATGGGCTACTATTTCCGGTCATAATCAGAAGTGCAGATCCGCACACACTCTAACGGCTGATATTACCCACAACCCATTGCGAGTTGGACGAAGATTTGATTAGAACTACAAACGCAGATAAAATGTGTTAAAAAACTACAAACATGGCGGATGTGCGAGTCCGACGGTTAAGTAGAGAGGTTTAGATAAAGAGGTTTGAGTGAGCAATTATCATTATTTAACCTGATGAAAAGACATTGATTCAATGTTATACACATTATATTTAATCTCCAGCAGCATTGTGAACTTTTGTAATTATACGTTTGGCCGTTAACTTTTAAATGCATCATTACATTTAAACTGCAAACACATGAGGAGAGTCTCCGCATTAAAGACCCACGACAGATCAACATGATACTACATTTCTCTCCGATACGGTAGGAAGTAAAACTGAATGTGACGATTGACAGGGCAGTTTGAACAGTGATAAGATGCATGTAACTAATAAACAGTGTCCGTTAAAGACGACAAAGTAGTATTGGTGCGTTCAAGTCATATCGTAAAGATCGTATTTACTAGTTGAACGCACATGAACGTCACCCCGAAGTTGTAAATACCAGTGGGAAGTTGGGGATGTTCTTTAAGCCCCGATCTGTACGAGTTGGGGTGTGTTAGTGAGAAACATAGCTTAATCAATGGATCCAACGTCTGTAGTTGAATATAACGGGTATTTAGCAGTGACACTGTCAGGCTTTGTCATTTACAACAAAGGAAGCTAGCAATGTAATATAGCAATTAGCCTAATATATAACGATACAGTTTACAGAGGCTTCATAGATTCATTGAAACTCACCTGATGCGCATTCTTTGTTCTTCATTTTCTATAAGCCGAGTTAACAAGACATATTGTACATCTTTACACTTTTCATAATCAATATACCTGAGATGAAATTTAAAAATAACATTATAATATTTAAACATAAACAAGAACTCTGAACCATACAGAAAATGCTTTCACACTAGAAACGATTGTTCAGTTTGATCCTGATTGAGACTACCTCTTTTTGTACACACACACACACACACACACACACACACACACACACACACACACACACACACACACACACACACACACACACACACACACACACACACACACACACACACACAC
>NC_137116.1:55892101-56137101 GCF_949357685.1 Gobio gobio
ACACACACACACACACACAACCCCTACCCCTAAACCCCCCTCACACACACACACACACACACAAAACCCCTACCCCTAAACCCACACACACACACACACACCAATTACAAATACAAGATAGTACATTACATTTAACGTATTTTGCGTAAATGTGGTTCAAACATGAGCCAATAATACATTAAATCACTACAACTTAGAGCACACCGTCATTTCCTTAGAGCAGTTTGCTACTGTGCTTACTTGGGTTAGTTTAAAGGAACACGTCACTATTTGCTCATTCTCCGACTCCTCTAGAGTTAAACAGTTGAGTTTGACCGTTTTCATTCAGCCGATCTCCGGGTCTGGCGCTAGCACTGTTAGCATAGCTTAGCATAGATAATTGAATCTGATTAGACCGTTAGCATCTCGCTCAAAAATGACCAAAGAGTTTCCATATTTCTCCTCTTTAAAACTCGACTCTTCTGTAGTTCATCGTGTGCTGAGACCGACGGAAAATGAGAAGTTGTGATTTTCTAGGCCGATATGGCTATAATAATTTTTTACATTTATAAAGCGCTTTACATAGAAGGGGGGGAATCTCCTCAACCTCCACCAATGTGCAGCACCACCTGATGATGCGACGGCAGCCATTTTGCGCCAGAACGCCCACCACACACACACCAGCTGATTGGTGGAGAGGATGCTATGATGGACAGAGGCCAATGGGCAAATTTGGCGATAATGCCGGGGTTACACCCCTACTCTTTATTGAAGGACATCCTGGGACTTTTAATGACCACAGAGAGTCAGGATCTCGGGTTAACGTCTCATCCGCAGGACGTGCTCTTTGACAGTATAGTGTCCCCATCACTACACTGGGGTGTTATGACCACACAGACCACAAGGTGAGCGCCCCCTGCTGGCCTCACTAACACCTCCTCCAGCAGAAACATGGTTTTCCCAGTTGGTCTCCCATCCCAGTACTGACCAGACTCAACCCTGCTTAGCTTCAGTGGGAAACCAGTCTTGGGCTAGGAACTATACTCTCATTCCTGCATAATAATCAAGAGCTTTGGGCCGTCCCCTGAGTGCAGCGGT
Organism: Gobio gobio; assembly: GCF_949357685.1. Classification (NCBI taxonomy): domain Eukaryota; kingdom Metazoa; phylum Chordata; class Actinopteri; order Cypriniformes; family Gobionidae; genus Gobio; species Gobio gobio. The sequence continues at coordinate 55,893,179 of NC_137116.1, forward strand.
GCAGTGATATTACTTATTTAAAAATAAACTTATTTCAGCAGGAAAACAAGTTTATTTTCTGATCCCATTGGCAGATACTTTTTCTTGTTTTAAGCTAAATCTTTAAGATATTAAGTCTTGTTTACTTGAAGAAATGTGACAAATGAGTTTGAGCTCATGACAAGACAAGAACAAAAACATCTGCCAGTGGTTTAAGAAAAATAAACTTAATTCAAAAGAAAAACAAGATTTATTTTCTGATCCCATTGGCAGATTTTTCTTCTTTCAAGCAAAAAAAAAACCTCAAAATAAAAGACCTAATATCTTGTCATTTGTCTTTTAAAGTAAATTAATCTTGATTTAAGAACCTTTAGATATTTGTACTAGAAAACAAGTTGTATTAGTCAGTGTCTTTGTACTTGAAGTTCTGACAACTTAATATTATGAATTGACAAAACATAGGAATCCCATCATTTCAGGGAGTAGAAAACTATAAATATCCAGCTTCAGCATTATTCCTCAAGCGATCGCTGTCGGATGTAACACTGAATCTGAACCCTGGAATAGATCAAATACAGAGAGCTCAACTAAAGTGTAAAACTTGTTTTTCTTAAAAAAACTAAACCCCACCGATCTTTCTCCCTGTGAGATCTCTTTGTCTGTACTTTCTGATTGTTATAGTATGATGATGAAATCATATCGAGAAAACAGCAATGCAGGCAGCGATTACATTTAAAGTGCATTGAATGTTTTATGTCTGTTCTTTACCTCAAAAAACAGTAAAGGAAGACAAATGACTGCAGTGTTGTGTTGTACAACATATCTGTCACAAAATGAAACACGAAATCCATTACGTCAGATCAGCCGATGTCAGAAAGGCCTGCACTCTGGAAATATCTCCCGTCGAGAGAAAGTCCAGCTCAAGAGAGGCTTCTGGCGCAATTTTACAATCAATCCAAATTCTGCCGAGACATAGTGTTGTTTAATGACTCAGGGAATAAAGTCCATCGCACAAGGCCTTTTAGCTCCGTGGATTGCCTATGCCAAATTGGGAGAGTAATAACAGGGTAGGGGCTGGAAATAAACAGAGACGCGTTCAGGGACCCGCAGCAAGTGATGCTATTTAGTTCTCAAAGTCATACAATGAAGGGAAAATAGAGAGTTAGACTTTGTGTGCTGCTCATGCTTGGATGCTTTTACAGTGTGTGTGTGTGTGTGTGTGTGTGTGTGTGAGAGAGAGAGAGAGAGTGAAGAACCGAGAAAGGAAACAATAGAAGTAAATTATTAATGATTTTTACATTTCCTGAGAAAAATGTGAATGTTTTTGCCAGTGTGAAACTGGCTGCCATCATGGGTAGTTGCCAAGGCTCTGTCAACATTTTACTTAATTAAAAGTATCTAGCCAAAAAAGTACTTGAGTAAAAATACATTTAAAAAAATCACAATTTATTTTGATTTGATTGAAGTTTATTTCGAGCACAAAAAAAATAAATAAATAAATAAATAAATAAATAAATAAATAAATAAATAAATAAATAAATAAATAAATAAATAAATAAATAAATAAATAAATAAAGTTCTGACAACTTAATATTATGAAATGACAAAACATTCCTATTATATATATATATATATATATAATAGGAATGTTTTGTCATTTCATAATATTAAGTTGTCAGAACTTCAAGTACAAGGACACTGACTAATACAACGTCTGTATTTTATCTGGTTTTCTAGTACAAATATCTAAACGTTCTTAAATCAAGATTAATTTACTTTAAAAGACAAATGACAAGATATTAAGTCTTTTATTCTGAAAAATGTGTTCTGAGTTTTTGCTTGCAACAAGAAAAAAAAATTCTTGTTTTTCTTTTGAATTAAGTTTATTTTTCTTAAACCACTGGCAGATGTTTTTGTTCTTGTCTTGTTATAAGCTCAAACTCATTTGTCACATTTCTTCAGTAAACAAGACTTAATATTTTAAAGGAACACGCCACTATTTGCTCATTTTCCGACTCGCCTAGAGTTAAACAGTTGGTCATTTTTGAGCGAGATGCTAACGGTCTAATCAGATTCAATGATCTATGCTAAGTGTCACGATCACAAATGAGAGTCACCGTGGTTACCACCAGAGGCATCTAAGGGCTACATTTCCCACATCACTCACTACCCGGACTTCCTTCCTAATTACATCCACCGGCACCCCATTACCTTGTTAGCTCACATTTTATAAACCTGGTCATGTCTGCCATTCTTTGCGAAGTCTTGTTTGTTGTAACACTGCATTTCTGAGCATTCTCCCTGGTTTCTTGTCTCTTGGTCTTTGATTACTTGCCTGTTCTGTGTATTGCCCTTTTGCCTGCTTTGGACTATGATTGTGGATTATCCTGTAATAAAGCTGCGTTTGGATTCTCAGCCTTTGTGTCTCGGAGCAGTTCCGTTACACTAAGCTATGGTAAAAGTGCTAGCGCCAGACCCGGACATCGGCTGAATGGATTCGAATAATAAATAAACTTGTTTTCCCTCTGAAATAAGTTTATTTTTCTTACCCCAAATGGCAGATTTTTTTTAACGCCACTTAAATTTGATACATTTCTCATAAGACAAGACTTTATATTTTGCATAATTTTGCTTCTCCATCTAATGTATCTTGATTTTAAAAAATTTGTACTGCAAAAAAAAAAAAAGTGTTCTTCTACAAATATCTAAACGTTCTTACTTGAGAAACAAAGTTACTTAAGATATTAATGTTGTTTACTGGAAAATGTGTAAATTTAAATTATGCTTAAAACAAGAACAAATATCTGCCAATGGGGTAAGAAAAAAATTACATTTCCTAAAAAAAAATGTCCTAAAGAAAATGTAAGTGATGCTTGCAGTGGCAAAGATTGATTGATTGATTGATTGGATGATTGATAAATTGGTTGGTTGGTTGATTGATGAATTGATTGATTGATTGATTGGTTGGTTGGTTGGTTGATAAATTGAATGGTTGGTTGGTTGATTTATAAATTGGTTGGTTGATTGATAAATTGGTTGGTTGATTGATTGATTGATAAATTGGTTGATTGGTTGGTTGATTGGTTGGTTGATAAATTGGTTGGTTGGTTGGTTGGTTGATTGGTTGGTTGATAAATTGGTTGGTTTGTTGGTTGATAAATTGGTTGGTTGGTTGATTGATGAATTGGTTGATAAATTGATTGGTTGGTTGATTGATAAATTGAATGGTTGGTTGGTTGATTTATAAATTGGTTGGTTGATTGATAAATTGGTTGGTTGATTGATTGATAAATTGGTTGATTGGTTGGTTGATTGGTTGGTTGATTGGTTGGTTGATAAATTGGTTGGTTGGTTGGTTGATTGGTTGGTTGATAAATTGGTTGGTTTGTTGGTTGATAAATTGGTTGGTTGGTTGGTTGGTTGATAAATTGGTTGGTTGGTTGATTGATTGATTGATTGATTGCAGTGTAGATATTTGTACTGGAAAACAAGACACATAATATTAGAAGCAATGGTTTTATGTGTGATGAGAGATCCAGGCTTTCATTTCCTCGTTGTGATTGGATATCATTAGATGAACCTCTGTAGGTTTCAGCACACGAGAGAGCGGCACCCACACCGGGACCCACCGGCCGTCCCACGTGCCTCATTGCGCCTTTTGAATTTGCAAGCTGTGGGATTCTTTATGCAAACAGCAGCTCTCTGCAGTGTACAAATCACGGTGTACAAACACTCGCGCTGCTCTATGGGTATTAATTATGCTGCTGTGATGAACTACCTGCTACAGAGGGAACGAAACAGCATAATCTGGATCTGCAGTGGCTCTCTGCTTAAACTCTATGCTTATGGTAGTTACTATATACATATATACACTATATACTATATACATACTACTCAAGAAAAAGGATTTTAAACAGTAGCATGCTTCACTACATTGCAATGTTTGCTTTAGTGTGTAGAATTAAAGGGGTTTTTGTTTTGCATTGCATTGCATGCAAGTCGACTTTTGGCAGTCCAGTAAATGAGTCACGGTCAAGTTGAGAGCGTTGCATATTCCCTGCTGTATTACTGTATACTGCACATTCAGTGGGTCATCCTTGTGCTCCACATACAGAACATTTGCATACTTCACAGAGTATAAGCTACTGTACACATTACACTGCAGAAATGGTTATATGCTCTGTTGCAATATGTTGTTTTTTAGACAGAATACTATACAGTGGTGGCCAAAAGTTATGTCTGGAAGGGGATATTGTTTTTTTATGACCTTATAAGTTTGGCTAAACAATCAAAATATGAGGAAAAACAAAATACTGAGCTTGTTTAACGTATTTATCTGACTGATAATTTGGCAAAAAAGGCAAACTACAGCTACAGATTTTATTGTGTTATGCAAAAAATGCATAGAAAACTAAAATCTAACAGGAAAAAGCACAGTTATTAATATTGCATTGGTTATCTCTTGTTTTTGTTCATAATTTCTTTGTATGACAGCCTTGTCATAATTAACGTAATCACGAATAAACTAAAATAAAGCACAACTACGCAATATGCTTACAAAATATTTAACAAATGTTTAAATAAAGATCTGGACATCACTTTTAGCAACTGCTGGAATTTTTATGTTGTTTTTCTTGCAGTTTTAGTTATTTTAGTAAAATGAGAAATGTTGGCAACTATATATATTTATATAATTAATTTTTTTATGGTTTTAGTTAAATCCTGGAATGACACTATAGATATTCCACTATGCAATGCATTTGACTTTCAATTTCTAATAGATAGTAATTTGTTTTACACAACGTCACATTAAAAATACATTTTAATATCGAAGTTGATAACTTGATTGTAAACATCATATGAGGTCAATAATGTAGCATAATGTTTATTGCATTATGTATATGTAACCCCTCCTGTTCAAACCGCCCGCTAATGCCGGGTCTTCCGACATTAGAGTCGGTCGCTCTAACAAGGAGGCTAAAGGCTCTAGCCTCAGTCTCTGGCCTCTATTACAGATACATATTTTAACAGTAGTAGGCCATTCCCATGGTCAAGTTGAGCCCATTGCATTATGGGATACAATATCTCACACAGTGCATTCTGGTTGTGTACCGCACATCTGTATGTGTATGCAGGATGAGTCGTAGTGTCCCAGAGCTCTCTCATCCGGTGGTTTATCCTCCACAGGTCGTTTCTGCATCATGATTTGTATAGTCTCATCTCTTATTATTCCGGTCTCTCCTCCTGCACCACGGAGGTTTTAGATATTCATTAGTCTTCATTAGGCCAAAACACAAAAGAGCACAAAGAATTAACAAATCTCCCCAATGCACCGTGGCAGGTCACACTGTTGCAATATTTTTTGGGGAAAGAAGGGACAAAGTGAGATAGAGAGAGTGTCAGAGCCAGCATTCAGGGATTGAATATAGAGGGAATGGATGTGCATTTCGCGGTCACAGATGGCACACGTGACTGGACTATATGATTTGTATGAGGAAGGATGTGTGTTCAGGCTCAGACAGATATGAAGCACTTACATTTAAACTTCAGCTCACTGAGATCTCATCGTGAGAGACCTGTGACTCACTCTGCAAAACATCACATGCACAAGTTTAAAGCTGAAGTTACACTGTATATACGAACTATATCTTTCCCTACACTTAGTATTGTTATTTTACTTTACAGTAGTACTATTTATAATTATAGTTGCATTAATTATAATTAACGTGATTGTTTGACAATACAAAATCTTTAATTGTCAACCAATGCACGACCTCACGCCATAACAGTTTGACTGCGGAGGAAACGAGGGGGCTCTGGAGGTGGAAGAGGAGCTGGTTAAGACCTGGATTCAGAGATAGAGATATCCAGGCAGAGATGTCAGATGACCAGGATGGAGTAGATGGTGAAATTCATGGATGGGCAAATGGCCGACGAGAGCTCTGAGCACAGTGGGAGGCAGCCTGGACGAGGGTGACCCACAGCGGAACTGATGGAGGGTGGAGCCAAGGTAGAAACTTGAGTCTAGTAGTTAGGGTAGATGATGAGTGCTAGGCGAAGTCTGATGGACCTGGCGACATATAGACATGGGGAGTCCCGGTGATGAGTGGCTGAGGTGGAGCCTGGGCAGGTGACTCTGGTTTGAGCGAGTACCACTGTGAAGCCTGAAGGTTGGAGGAGTCTGAAGGAACCATAGGGGTGGAGGGCTGGAGCGCAGCAGACAGCCTCGAAGACCAGGTGGAGCTGGTGGGCCGAGGGAGCCCGGGTGGAGCTGAAGGGACAACGATCACAGGCGGAGCTGATGGGGTCAGGAGACAGGGCAGAGCCGATTGTTCGACAGTCTGAGGTGGAGCTGAGGGCTCGGAGGGATGAGGCGGAGCCAGGGAATCTCCATGCCATGGGTGCACAGTGACTCGAAGTCCCAAGGTGGATCCAGGTTGGATGGTGGAGCCATGGAAGAGCTGAGGGAAGTCAGCTGAGGTCGAGAGTGTCGTAGGAATGGCTGGTTCTGGTGGAATAAACAGGAGAGGAAGGTTGGATGTGGAGACAGGCTTGGAAAGGGACAGGGATGGTAGTGGCAAAGACAATACTGTGCTGTGCTGGATCCAGCAATGAAAATGGCGATCCATTGATTGGTGGAATTTCAAACGGTAACAGAGGTCCGTGGTTTGGGAAACCGGGTGGGAAGAGTTACCTCTGCACTAACACCTGAGCATTTTCTTCCCAAATGGATGAGGCTGCTGACTCAGGATCCATAGCGGGCCTTGGCTGGGTCTCTAGATCAACAGTGGGCTCTGAGTGTGGGCGCTGGGTCTGGCTCTGGGGTGGTGATGGATGGTAAGTCATTTACCTCGCCCACTGTAAAGGCAAAGTTGATATACTCAGCCAGCGTCCAGCGGGAGTTTCCAGGGTGACAATCCAGGTCACGTCGTCGAGTCCAACCCAGAATCCCTCCATGAGTGTGATGTTGCTGCAGGATGGCAGACGCTCAGAATCTCCCATACATGCTACAATATTGTATGTATGCGATTGTCACAAAATGAGACATGGAGGAGTAGGGGAGAACCGGGGCGAAAGTAACACGGGACGAAAGTAACAAAGCGATTATCTCCGAGCACTGACTACATTTGCATTCCAAGCTATGACAGCATGTTCAACACACAACCCTTGACGGATCTGCCAAATATCAAGTGATTCCGCCATCGTTTCCCGCGGTTAGGTCCGAAATGCAGTTTTCAAGTACGGCAAGTAAATTAATGAAGCGGTACTTTTTTTCTAATTACAAGTTGTGTTTCTTGTTTCATGTGTCACAGTAATTATCAATCTATGGGTTATTTAGTGCTGTTACACACCCTGAAGGTTTGTCTTTTCAGAGTTTTTCAGTATAAAAGTAAATCGTGTTCAAATGTCAGGACTTCCTGTCGGGACTAAAGTAACACTTGTTACTTTTGTCCGGCTATTGCATATTATGCAAATTTAATTTAATTTAATTTTCATATTGTTCATACTGTTGAAGAAAAAACGTATCAAATAGATTGACATTGCAAATCAAAAATATTCTAAACAATTCAAGTTTGTACTGTCATATTACATTTGAAACATTTGATGAACTTTAACATTTAAAATGAAAATGTAATTTAATATTTTTTTTGCAAAGATAAAGGACAAAATATGTTTGTAGTTACATATTAACCAGGTCATAGTCAGGTATGTTTAATAAAAACAAGAGTAGCAGCAAAAAATCTAGCTTGTATTGTTGTGTTACTTTTGACCCACCTGATGGGGTCAAAAGTAAAAATGTGCAGCTTATGTTCAAAGTGAAATTATACTGTAGTCGTTCTACTTTTGAACAAAATACCACCTGCTATTGATAGACCACACTTGTGAGTTATTGACCACAGCAAAAATATATCTCGGTCTAAAACATTATCTTTTAAAATTACGATTTTCTGAAAAATTGTACTTTCATCCCTACTCTCCCCTATGTCAAAACATTAATATTTACGTGATTTAATTGTAAATTATTTATCATAAATACAACTTAGAACCAAAACGTAGTTCTTCTAAAACCTAAAAGAAAAGTGTTTTAAATCTCACAGATTATTTGGATTAACTCAGTAAATATGCTTACTCAAAGACTCTGGATCTGGAGTACTAATTACAAAAACATATGTGAAAATCATGCATTCATCACACATTCTGCATCAGCGGATGGAAGAAGTTCACAGAGTGAGGAAAGTTACTGTGCAAAAACTTTTATTTCCGTGTAAACAGATCCAACAGAAGTTTCCGTCATGCATCTGTCCCTTAATGAGGACAAGCATAAGGTGCAGAATATCGACACTGAGATCTGGCATCTGTCAACATACAGCACATTTGTAAAGCATCGCTTGGAATGTAATTCGTATGTCTGCCAGCCGCACACGAACTACTGAGGTAGAACTCGTGTCTACTGCAATTGAGGCAAGATCATTTGCAATGAATTTAAAAAACATGGTAACTATTTCTATTTTCATAACAGCACCATCATTATGCAGTAAAGCCCTGTTGACACTGACATTGACTTTGATAGCCAAGCACCCAGAGTCATTCGTTTTCAATGACAGCAGGTGATTTCTAAGTGAGTTTGATTTGTGCATTGAGAATCTTGTTCGTGATGTGATGCATTATGCACAACTGCAGTTTAGACAAACTATATGAAGTCGTACATCACTGACACTTTATTTGGGATGGCAATATATTGACCTTGATAATGTAGCTGCAAAATTATGACTGTCAAGCACTTAATCACATGCATTACAAAACACTAACCACACAGAACTGCATCTCCATCTGTTATTGGTCGGACAAACACGTATTCCTGCACAGAAAATATTATAATTCTAGTACTTTTCAGAAGTACATTTTAAATGAAAGGTCCCCTGTGGAGAAAATCAAGTTTTTAATGTTGTTTGTATGTCTATGTGGTGTTTTGAATATGCTTTAAGATAAACCATGTGAAATCGCTGGTGTTTCTGACGCCACAAAATACATCCAATCACGTCAACGTGTGGGCGGAGCTTTAGCATATCATTAACTATTCTCTGAGGCAGTCTCAAGAGAAGCAAGTTATCCCGCTATATTATTCTGTTGATATGTAAAATCGGGTACATTTAGCAATATAGCATGTGAATTACTGTATGTATGTGACGTATATTACGATTTTATGATGAACTATAGGCCTTTCTGCAATGATGTTCAGAGTTTCTACTCTCAAAGTGTTTCTAAAGATGCTTTTTAAGCCTTTGGGTTTAGACACTGTACAGTGTAATCATTTCGTCTGCATCCATTGCGTCCATTACATATCGCGCCGTTTTAATTCCTTTTCCGGGTCGGAATGTCTTGGGCTGTTCCGCCAGTGTATAGTGTAAATGCAAATATCGGATACGGGTCGCTTTTAAAAGATGATTTAAGTGGATCGTCCATAAAATCGGAATTGTGCATCAAGACCTGTAGTGTAAATGCGGCCATAAAGGCCTGGTTTCACAGACAGGACTTAGATTAAACCACAATTAGACCTTTGTTCAATTAGGGCATTTAAATAAACACGCCTTAGAAAAAACATTACCTATGTGCATCTTGAGACAAAACAATTGCACTGACATATTTTAAGATATGTAAGATATAATGCGTTACTTTAATAGTTACTTGAAAAAAGTAATCTGATTACGTAACTCACGTTACTTATGTGTTAATGAAACCGTATAAAATGCAACTGTGCATTATAATCAAAGTCATACATTACTGACATTTTATTTGGGATGGCAATATTTACCTTGATAATGTAGCAGCAAAATGCTAAATATGACTGTCAGAATGAGTCAATAGCAATTAATCATGCAATACAAAACCAAACATTAGAAAAAAACAAAAAGTACTTCCTGAAAATGAGTGCATGTCTCTTCCTCTGGGTGCAAAATTTTTTTTCCTCTTCTTTTTTTAATTTTAATTAAATGTTTTTTTTTTTTCGTGCCTCCATTTCTCAAGGTAAATGAGCAGTGTCTGTGCACCTGAAATTAATGTTGTTAAAAGACAACGTTTAAGTTGAACAATTAGTCCACGGCAACAGACCGGCGAAAGGCCGCATGCCGATTATAAAGTGATCATCCTTGATATATACAGAGAAAACCCTTTGTTTCTGTCTTCCACCTATCCGAAGAAAAACACCTTCATTTCACATCGCTAGCCTGGAGAAAAACAAATGAATTACTGTTGTGACCTTTGCAAGAGCTCAAAGATAAAAGACCTTCGTCTACCGTGATTGAAAATTAGTGGACTTACTCATGAGCTCTAAAATGCTCTTTAACCGCTTATGTTAAATTTGGACGCACTGGCAGTAAAGAATAAAAGTGAATCTGTTTCTTAATTTGTCGTTCTGGCTGTCTTCCAGTCTCAGCAGATGATTGCGTTTGTCTAGGCAGGACTGATTTATGACAATTACAACCTGCCTGTTTTGGGATGAGTCTTGTAATTGAACATCTGCCCTTTTAAAGGTTTACACTGGCTAAAGTGTGTGTCCAGCAGCTCATTCAGATGGCCAGCTCGTGCCAAAAGGTTGCAGTTAGATGGAGCACGTCGGCGGAGATCTCTGGATGTGGACCGTCTTCACGCTCAAGGTAGGATGTCACAGTAATTACCCTGGTGATTGTCCTCCATCACAGAGGCTTTGAGCTGGAATCTGAAAGAGGTTTTTTCATTTCCCGTCCTGACTAAAGGGTCTTTCTGAAATGCAATAGTCATAATAGACCCACTGACATCATGTAACTCCTGTCAATGGGTCATGAGACACGTGAGGACACGGAGATCAAACCTGGCTCAATGCATCTTGTCATATTTTAATGTTTTGCACAGTATTTTCCTCTCTTTAGAATACATTTTTATTATACAGTATAATGTCAATATAAATGTTTTTGTTGGTATATAAATGTATGTACGTACACTATATTGCCAAAAGTTTTGGGACGCCTGCTTTTACATCCCATTCTTAATCCGTAGGGTTTAATATGGAGTTGGGTTCTTCTTGGAAGGCTTTCCTCAAGGTTTAGGAGTGTGTTTATGGGAAATCTTCTAGAAGCGCATTTGTGATGTTGGACGAGAAGGCCTGGCTCTCAGTCTCCGCTCTAATTCATCCCAAAGGTGTTCTATCGGGTTGAGGTCAGGATTCCAGTTCCTCCACACCAAACTCGCTCATCCATGTCTTTATGGAGCGACGCTTTGTGCACTGGTCAGTCATGCTGGGACAGGAAGGGGCCGTCCCCAAACTGTTCCCACAAAGTTGGGAGCATGAAATTGTCCAAAATGTCTTGGTGAAGCATTAAGAGTTCCTTTCACTGGAACTAATGGGCGAAGTCCCACCCCATAACCCCCCTCCACCAAACTTTACACTTTACACAAGTCCCGTTCTCCTGGCAACCGCCAAACCCAGACTCGTCCATGGGATTGTCAGACAGAGAAGCGTGATTGGTCACTCAGAGAACACGTCTCCACTGCTCTAGAGTCCAGTGGCGGCGCGCTTTACCCCACTGCATCTCACGCTTTGCATTGCACTTGGTGATGTAAGGCTTGGATGAGCTGCTCGGCCATGGAAACCCATTCCATGAAGCTCTACACACTGTTCTTGAGCTCATCTGAAGGCCACAGAAGTTTGGAGGTCTGGAGCTCTTGACTCTGCAGAAAGTTGGCCACTTCTGTGACCCTCAGCATGCGCTGACCCCGCTCTGTGACCCTCAGCATGCACTGACCCCGCTCTGTGACCCTCAGCATGCGCTGACCCTGCTCTGTGACCCTCAGCATGCGCTGACCCCGCTCTGTGACCCTCAGCATGCGCTGACCCTGCTCTGTGACCCTCAGCATGTGCTGACCCCGCTCTGTGACCCTCAGCATGCGCTGACCCCGCTCTGTGACCCTCAGCATGCGCTGACCCCGCTCTGTGACCCTCAGCATGCGCTGACCCCGCTCTGTGACCCTCAGCATGCGCTGACCCCGCTCTGTGACCCTCAGCATGCGCTGACCCCGCTCTGTGACCCTCAGCATGTGCTGACCCCGCTCTGTGACCCTCAGCATACGCTGACCCCGCTCTGTGACCCTCAGCATGCGCTGACCCCGCTCTGTGACCCTCAGCATGCGCTGACCCCGCTCTGTGATTTGCTGTTGTTCCCAATCATAAAAAAAAAACATACTTTTTTTTTTTTTGAATGGTATAAGAAAAAATACATTAAATTTAAAATGAAAAGATAAATTGTGTTGATGAAAAATACTATAATTATAATCTGCTTTGGGCAGAAATACATATTTGTCCAACCAATAGCAGACGGAGATGCAGTTCTTTGTGCTGCTTAAAATACACATTTGACCTTTAAAATGCAGTGAAAATGAGTTATTTTCATGCCGTCATATTATCACAATTTCAAGACCAAATTCTATTAGATTCAACATAAGTTGGTTGTCTCGTGGAGCCACTTTTGGAAAACGAACTTGTTAGCTCAAACACTTGTTTCTTCATCGTTCTGATGTGTTGAGATGCTCTATTAAAGTCTTGCTCATTGAGAAAAGGAGGTTATGCTTATCAAAACCCCTTTCATTTTGTTTATGGGGACAGTGAGCGCTCATCAAACAGTGGCTCTCAGTGAATTTGCAGCCGAGCCTGTCGAGAAAAAACACTAAATGTGTGTAATTCTGTCTTCAGTTCTCAGGAAAGCGCGGAGGACAGCTCTGGCACCGCTGCGGGGCAGAGCACAGGGCCCTGTGGGGGACTGCCGTGTCCCAGAAATCTCTTCCCTCTCAAACTCCCGCGGAGCGGAGGCCGTGTGCACAGATCTCTAGGGGCCGCAGCAATCACTCTCAATCCTGCCGGCTGTGTGTGAGGTGGCGAGGTCTTTAGCAGTCCTTTCCCTCGTGTGGACAAACTCTATAAGCAGTGATGAGGAAGGACAGACATCGGCATGTGCATGTAAAGGGCGACCCTCTTAAAAATAAGCAAAACTAGTTTTGTCTCCACAGAATTCTCTATATAAATGATCCTGACGTTACAGGTCAATCAGGGGTGCATTTCCCCAGAGCATCACTAGTGAAGTTTGTCACCAACATAGTTCAACGAACATTAGCAAACAGCATCTCAAAGTTGTGTGATTGGAAGTACAGGTGGATAGATGCACTTTTATGATGGATAGATGCACTTTTATGATGGATAGATGCACTTTTATGATGGATAGATGCACTTTTATGATGGATAGATGCACTTTTATGATGGATAGATGCACTTTTATGATGGACAGATGCACTTTTATGATGGATAGATGCACTTTTATGATGGATAGATGCACTTTTATGATGGATAGATGCACTTTTATGATGGACAGATGCACTTTTATGATGGATAGATGCACTTTTATGATGGATAGATGCACTTTTATGATGGATAGATGCATTTTTATGATGGATGGATGCATTTTTATGATCGATAGATGCACTTTTATGATGGAAGGATGCACTTTTATGATGGATAGATGCACTTTTATGATGATAGATGCACTTTTATGATGGATGGATGCACTTTTATGATGGATGGATGCACTTTTATGATGGATAGATGCACTTTTATAATGGATAGATGCACTTTTATGATGGATGGATGCACTTTTATGATGGATAGATGCACTTTTATGATGGATGGATGCACTTTTATGATGGATAGATGCACTTTGAATAGATGCACTTTTATGATGGACGGATGCACTTTTATGATGGATGGATGCACTTTTATGGATGGATGCACTTTTATGATGGATGGATGCACTTTTATGATGGATGCATGCACTTTTATGATGGACGGATGCACTTTTATGATGGACGGATGCACTTTTATGATGGATGGATGCACTTTTATGGATGGATGCACTTTTATGATGGATGGATGCACTTTTATGATGGATGGATGCACTTTTATGATGGATGGATGCACTTTTATGGTGGACGGATGCACTTTTATGATGATGGATGCACTTTTATGATGATGGATGCACTTTTATGATGATGGATGCACTTTTATGATGGACAGATGCACTTTTATGGTGGACGGATGCACTTTTATGATGGATGGAGGCACTTTTATGATGATGGATGCACTTTTATGATGATGGATGCACTTTTATGACGGATGGATGCACTTTTATGACGGATGGATGCACTTTTATGATGGATAGATGCACTTTGAATAGATGCACTTTTATGATGGACGGATGCACTTTTATGATGGATGGATGCACTTTTATGGATGGATGCACTTTTATGATGGATGGATGCACTTTTATGATGGATGGATGCACTTTTATGATGGATGCATGCACTTTTATGATGGACGGATGCACTTTTATGATGGACGGATGCACTTTTATGATGGATGGATGCACTTTTATGGATGGATGCACTTTTATGATGGATGGATGCACTTTTATGATGGATGGATGCACTTTTATGATGGATGGATGCACTTTTATGGTGGACGGATGCACTTTTATGATGATGGATGCACTTTTATGATGATGGATGCACTTTTATGATGATGGATGCACTTTTATGATGGACAGATGCACTTTTATGGTGGACGGATGCACTTTTATGATGGATGGAGGCACTTTTATGATGATGGATGCACTTTTATGATGATGGATGCACTTTTATGACGGATGGATGCACTTTTATGAAGGGGCTCGTGAATGATTTCTTGAAGCAGTTTATTGACATAAACCAGCCTGTTACATGCCATTGAATATTCTACGGGTAAATACAACAGACTATTGCATAACATTAACGCTCTAAACGGAAACGAGTAAAAAACACACATAAAAACTCTGATTTTGACTCTGAAACTTGAGAAATTCTCAAGAGAGCAGAACATTTGCCTCCAGCGAACATGATCTTGTTTCATAGCGGTGTTACGTTGACAAGTAAATGTTTATGAATACACGTTTTTCCATGATAGATGGTTCCCTTCTGCGTTTTTTCCTTTGGTAATGTGTCACCTGCGTATGACTAAAGGGTTCATCAATGTTATGTAAACTGACAGAGATAGATGATGCCCCTCAGAATGCTAACGGAGGTGCTTTGGCATAATCCATCAAAATTAAGTTTGCACTTCCCTTTTTAAATGGACCAAAGGGGTCTCGTGCATTCTGCCTCTTTGTCACCTAATTTGGGGAACGCAGAAGACGCCTCTCTTGCTTTAGAGCACGCATTTAACAATGTACCTGAATAAAGCCGTCGAACAGTCATCTGATTTGCATTTTGTGTCTACACGCTTGAGAAAATCCATACCTTATCCCTTAAATGGCCCTACAAATAAATGTATTTTGAAATGAAGTGCCACTGTCGCGCTTCGGGCATGTGAAGGGAAGAGACACAAATCTGCATTTAATTTCTGGGCGACCTCCAAAAAAGTGCAACCTGCCGTCGGCCTGAACAAAAAGACAGAAGCCAGAGAAAGATGGGATTGTGATGCAGGACTTTTTCTCCCTAATAAACCTCTGAGAACTGCTGCGTTCACACCGAAAGCGAATAGAGCGTCTGGAGCGAGTGATTCCCATCTATAGACTCGTTTAGCGGCGCAATAGACTCGTTTAGCGGCTCTATAGACTCGTTTAGCGGCTCGATTGACTCGTTTAGTGGTGCGATAGACTCGTTTAGCGGCTCAATAGACTCGTTTAGAGATGCGATAGACTCGTTTAGCGGCGCGATAGACTCGTTTAGCGGCTCTATAGACTCGTTTAGCGGCTCGATAGACTCATTTAGCGGCGCGATAGACTCGTTTAGCGGCGCGATAGACTCGTTTAGCGGCACGATGGACTCGTTTAGCGGCTCGATAGACTCGTTTAGCGGCGCAATAGACTCGTTTAGCGGCTCTATAGACTCGTTTAGCGCCTCTATAGACTCGTTTAGCGGCGCGATAGACTCTTTAGCGACACGATAGACACGTTTAGCGACACGATGGACTCGTTTAACGGCGCGATGGACACGTTTAGCGACACGTTTAGCGACACGTTTAGCGACGCGTTTAGCGACGCGTTTAGCGACACGATGGACTCGTTTAACGGCGTGATAGACTCGTTTAGCGGCGCGATAGACTCGTTTAGCGGCGCGATAGATAGACTCGTTTAGCGGCTCGATAGACTCGTTTAGCGGCTCTATAGACTCGTTTAGCGGCACGATAGACTCGTTTAGCGTCTGTCCGTGAGAAAACATCTGAGATGAAGATGTCCTGTGTGATTTTTCTTCCCTATGGTCAGGGAATGGAGAGCATGTTGAGTGAAGAAGTGTGTGAGTGCGGTGAGACTCGTTTAGCGGCACGATAGACACGTTTAACGCCGCGATAGACTCGTTTAGTGGTGCGATAGACTCGTTTAGCGGCAAAATAGACATGTTTAACGGCGCGATGGACTCGTTTAATGGCGCGATGGACTCGTTTAACGGCACGATGGACTCGTTTAACGGCGCAATGGACACGTTTAGCGGCGCGATGGACACGTTTAGCGGCGCGATAGACTCGTTTAGCGGCTCTATAGACTCGTTTAGCGGCTCTATAGACTCGTTTAGCGGCACGATGGACTCGTTTAACGGCACGATGGACTCGTTTAACGGCGCGATAGACTCGTTTAGCGGCGCGATGGACTCGTTTAGCGGATATTCATGTATCTCATTCATATATCTCATATTCATATTCATATTCTCTTCATATTTTTTCATATTCGCGCCAAACACTCAATTCGCTCAATTGGTGTTGCCTCATTCGTGTGAATAGCGTAGCAGAATGTCTATTCGCGTCTTTGAGAGTCAGGCGCTCTAACAAGGAGGCTAAAGGCTGCAACCCCTAGAGTCAGTCGCTAGAGCGTCTCTTGAGATCAAAGGAGTGAGGTTTACTCGAACAGCAACTACTAGCTAGATGTTTAATTGCTATTTGGAGCATTGGATCGCTAGACGAGGTCTTAATTAACTCATTTTTGTGAAATTTCTCTTGTTTTCCCTGTAGCCCGAAATTATCCTATACGGATTCCGACTCCTTTTGCCAGCACAGGTCACTTTTTTTTATGGTGATAAATATTTGAGTTCATATTGAGGTCTCTGAATATTGATTGAAAACTTGGTTATCTTGGCACATTGATGAGATTTTTTTTCCCCCCAATTTTAATCTCATTCCTTTTTTTTCAATTTAATCTCATTGCTTTTTTTTTCAATTTAATCTCATTGCTGTCCGTGAGAAAACATCTGAGATGAAGATGTCCTGTGTGATTTTTCTTCCCTATGGTCAGGGAATGGAGAGCATGTTGAGTGAAGAAGTGTGTGAGTGCGGTGAGACTCGTTTAGCGGCACGATAGACACGTTTAACGCCGCGATAGACTCGTTTAGTGGTGCGATAGACTCGTTTAGCGGCAAAATAGACATGTTTAACGGCGCGATGGACTCGTTTAACGGCGCGATGGACTCGTTTAACGGCACGATGGACACGTTTAACGGCGTGATGGACACGTTTAGCGGCGTGATGGACACGTTTAGCGGCGCGATGGACTCGTTTAACGGCGCGCTGGACTCGTTTAACGGCGCGCTGGACTCGTTTAACGGCGCGCTGGACTCGTTTAACGGCGCGATGGACTCGTTTAACGGCGCGATGGACTCGTTTAACGGCACGATGGACTCGTTTAACGGCGCGATAAACTCGTTTAGCGGCACGATTGACACGTTTAACGCCGCGATAGACTCGTTTAGTGGTGCGATAGACTCGTTTAGCGGCAAAATAGACATGTTTAACGGCGTGATGGACTCGTTTAACGGCGCGATGGACACGTTTAACGGCGTGATGGACACGTTTAGCGGCGCGATAGACTCGTTTAACGGCGTGATGGACACGTTTAGCGGTGCGATGGACACGTTTAGCGGCGCGATGGACTCGTTTAACGGCACGCTGGACTCGTTTAACGGCGCGATGGACTCGCTTAACGGCGCGATGGACTCGTTTAACGGCGCGATGGACTCGTTTAACGGCGCGATGGACTCGTTTAACGGCGCGATGGACTCGTTTAACGGCGCGATGGACTCGTTTAACGGCGCGATGGACTCGTTTAACGGCGCGATGGACTCGTTTAGCGGCACGATTGACACGTTTAACGCTGCGATAGACTCATTTAGCGGATATTCATATTCTCATTCATATACCTCGTATTCATATTCTCTTCATATTTTTTCATATTTGCGGCAAACACTCAATTCGCTCAACTGGTGTCGCCTCATTCGTGTGAATAGCGTCAAGGAATGTCTATTCGCGTCTTTGAGAGTTGGACGCTCTAACGAGGAGGCTAAAGGCTGCAACCCCTAGAGTCAGTCGCTTGAGATCAGAGGAGTGAGATTTACTCACACAGCAACTACTACCTGGCATCCATTACATGCGCGTGTCGGATCTGTCCGTCAGCGAGAGTGAGAGCGCTTTCATGGACAAATGAAAGGTACTCCTCACCGAAAACATACAAATAAAGATACTTTTAGATGTTGAATTGCTATTTGGAGCATTTGGATCGCTAATCGAGGGCTTAATTAACTCATTTCTGTGAAAACCTCAAAATCTAATTTCTCTTGTTTTGCCTGTAGGATTCCGACTCCTTTTGTCAGCACGGGTCACTTTTTTTTATGGTGATAAATGTTTGAGTTCATATTGAGATCTCTGAATATTGATTGAAAACTTGGCTATCTTGGCACATTGATGAGATTTTTTTTCCCCCAATTTTAATCTCATTGCTTTTTTTTTTCAATTTAATCTCATTGCTGTCCGTGAGAAAACATCTGAGATGAAGATGTCCTGTGTGATTTTTCTTCCCTATGGTCAGGGAATGGAGAGCATGTCGAGTGAAGAAGTGTGTGAGTGTGCAGGAGTGAGTAAAGCACTGAACTCCTCCCCAGATTTTTAATCAGATGGTTTGTCGTGTCAGATGGCCTTTGCTTTGACTGTATCCTGGCCTCCCACACACTAGCACAGGCATTATTCAGCCCACTCAAACACCCAGACAGAACGCTGACCGTCAACACAGTCATGCTGAGGAATGAGAGCTTTAGAAAGCACACAAAAGGATACTCAACCCAAACAATAAAAACATTTTATTTTCTCCATTTTCTTTTTCTTTTCTCTGCTCATGTGTGCTGAGATGCCAAAGTATCCAATCAAAACCCTCAATATGATGGCAAATATTTCTCACCACATTCTTCCAAGACCAACTGATCTAAGCTGCTGGTCACTAAATATTCAACTATATCACTGATCAGCTCATTTCAATTATCATAAAGTCATAATTAAAAGATAAAATATTGAAAATATGATTTTAAAAATCCTCATTATTAGATAAAAAGTCAAAAATATGACATGCTAAGTCATTGTGAGATGAACAGTTGAAATTAGGACTAAGAATTCTGAGATAAAAATGCACAATTTTGGATTTAAAGTCAAAATTATGACTTTTAAAAGTCCTCATTATTAGATGAAAGCTGAAATTAGATTTAAAAAGTCTAAATTATGAGCAAAACACACGCTAAGACATTTAAGAGATGAAATCATGCTTATTTTTTTTAAATGCTCTTTTAATTTTTTAATTCACACTTATAAATATCATTAAATAATAATATTTACATTATTGTTTTCATTTTGTTCAATATATTTGTTTTACATGTGTTTCTACATTTTGAAATCAGTTTTTACAACAGAAATGAATGAATCAAAAACTGACTTTTATCTTTTGAAACTAGAAGCCTCTGTGTGTGAAAGAGCGCTGGAGAAATAAAGGGACTGGACTAAACAAAGTTTACTGTTAGACAAATGTACTGTACTAAAAAAAAATTATTTTATACAAAATCTATATTTTACTAAATCATTTTTACTCTAAAATTGCTATAAAATGAAAGCCACGTTTAACCAAAATGTTCCAAATTTGAAGTTGATATCACAAAAATGTTGATTGTTTAGGTCTATACCAAAAACAGCCAGCGGGTGAGACGCACATTCCATTGCATTTTTTAATGCGTTCTCTCCTGTCACACATTAATAAATGTCACAGTATCACTTCTATAATAAAACAGTCACCAAATATGGAACCTTCAGTCTTAGATCTTTCCGACGATATGTGTGGTCAAGAAGTCTTGACTCTGTCTCGCCCTGCCTTGGTCTTGGTCTCGCCCAGCCTAGGTCTTGGTCTCGCACTGCCTTGGTCTTGTCTTGATCTTGATCTTGGTCTTGGTCTTGACTCTGTCTCGCCCTGCCTCAGTCTTGGTCTCGCCCTGCCTTGGTCTTGTCTTGGTCTTGGTCTCGCCCTGCCTTGGTCTTGTCTTGGTTTTGGTCTCGCCCTGCCTTGGTTTTGGTCTCGCCCTGCCTTGGTCTTGTCTTGGTTTTGGTCTCGCCCTGCCTAGGTCTTGGTCTCGCCCTGCCTTGGTCTTGTCTTGGTTTTGGTCTCGCCCTGCCTTGGTTTTGGTCTCGCCCTGTCTTGGTCTCACCCTGCCTTGGTCTTGTCTTGGTTTTGGTCTCGCCCTGCCTAGGTCTTGGTCTCGCCCTGCTTTGGTCTTGTCTTGGTTTTGGTCTCGCCCTGCCTTGGTCTTGTCTTGGTCTCGCACTGCCTTGGTCTTGTCTTGATCTTGATCTTGATCTTGGTCTTGGTCTTGGTCTTGGTCTTGACTCTGTCTCGCCCTGCCTTGGTCTTGGTCTCGCACTGCCTTGGTCTTGTCTTGGTTTTGGTCTCGCCCAGCCTAGGTTTTGGTCTCGCACTGCCTTGGTCTTGTCTTGATCTTGATCTTGATCTTGGTCTTGGTCTTGGTCTTGGTCTTGGTCTTGACTCTGTCTCGCCCTGCCTTGGTCTTGGTCTCGCCCTGCCTTGGTCTTGTCTTGGTCTTGGTCTCGCCCTGCCTATGCCTTGGTCTCGCCCTGCCTTGGTCTTGTCTTGGTCTTGGTCTCGCCCTGCCTATGTCTTGGTCTCGCACTGCCTTGGTCTTGATCTTGATCTTGGTCTTGGTCTTGGTCTTGGTCTTGACTCTGTCTCGCCCTGCCTTGATCTTGGTCTCGCCCTGCCTTGGTCTTGTCTTGGTCTTGGTCTCGCACTGCCTTGGTCTTGTCTTGATCTTGATCTTGATCTTGATCTTGATCTTGATCTTGATCTTGATCTTGATCTTGGTCTTGGTCTTGGTCTTGGTCTTGACTCTGTCTCGCCCAGCCTAGGTCTTGGTCTCGCACTGCCTTGGTCTTGTCTTGGTTTTGGTCTCGCCCAGCCTAGGTCTTGGTCTCGCACTGCCTTGGTCTTGTCTTGATCTTGGTCTTGGTCTTGGTCTTGACTCTGTCTCGCCCTGCCTTGATCTTGGTCTCGCCCTGCCTTGGTCTTGTCTTGGTCTTGGTCTCGCACTGCCTTGGTCTTGTCTTGGTCTTGGTCTCGCACTGCCGTGGTCTTGTCTTGATCTTGATCTTGGTCTTGGTCTTGACTCGGTCTCACCCTGTCTTGGTCTTGGTCTCATCCTGCCTTGGTCTTGTCTTGGTCTTGTATTTTACGAGGTGGCTAATTCGTACGAATCTGCACGTTTTGGTTTGATGTTGGTCATTCGTACAAATTCATGCAAATTTGGCAACTCGTAAAATATGTACAAATTGCCGTGAGATCAGGTTGGAACATATTTTAAAATGTAATGTATTCCTGTGATCAAAGCTGAATTTATCATCATTACTCCAGTCTTCAGTGTCACATGACCCTTCACTAATCATTCTCATATGAGGATCTGATGATCAACACACATTTATGATTATTATCAGTGTTGAAAACAGTTGTGCTGCTTCATATTTTTGTGGAAACTGTGATATAAATTTTTTCCCAGGATTTTTGATGAAAATCAAAAGAACAGAATTGATTTGAAATAGAAAATATATTTGTATTAATTTTGCTTTTTATTTTTTAAAGAAAGAAAATCTTACAGACATGTGTAATCGTGTCACACCGGCACACGCTTGCAGCTGTAGATTGATCCATAATAGCCACTTTTCACGGAAAAGACATTTATCAGTGTGAAGAGACATAATGACTGCTTGATCTTAATGAGGCTTGTGACGCCTACGGCCTGTCCTACTTGAACCACACAAGCCAGAACGCAAATTGATGCAGTTCACAAACAACTCAGAAACCAGCAAATGTTAGTAATCCCTTGCTGAAAAAAAAAATCAACTGAGATCATCAAAGGCAAACGTCTTCAGAGATGCAAATCCACAAACTGACAGCTGACAAACATCATAAGGCTTCATTTACATTTTTGAGATGACTTTTGTGATGGCTCGTGTAATCTGAAAGGTTTGTGAGTCTTGCTGGTTGTTGTTGTGGAGTGGTTAAATTTGGTCTTTTTTACCCATTAATGTTCATTCAGGTTCAGTAAATCTACATTTAGATCATCAAAACCTCTTATGAGGCTCCAGTTGAGTGGCAGTCCACGGGTCTTATAAATAAAAAAAGCAAATTTGATCTTAGAGTGCATGTACGCTAAAATCCACGGCAATGCTCAGATTTATTAAAGCGGTCTTTGATGTGGAAAAGCTCTTAGCGTCAGGGTCTGAGCAGACGAACACACTTTTACTTGTGGCAGAGTCGGGGAACTGCAGGTATTTGGAAATCTAAGCAACAATGATGCCAATAAAACCCGGTTAGCATAATTACACTACATTAAAGGGGAACTATTATGCAAAATTCCCTTTTAAATGGTGTTTGAACATAAATGTGTGTGTGCACAACCACCCTATAATGGTAAAAATACACCCACTTGTTTTTTTAAACTTTTTTAAGCAGTCTCAGAATAAGCCGTTTGTAGTTTCTATGCAGTGTGATGTCACATTGCACAGGCCCCGCCCACGACTGCTGACGGACTCCACCCTATTAGCATAGACTCCGCCCCTCAGTGAGCTGTCATTCACAGACATAACCGACTGTGTTTATGTGATCTTTGTGTGTTTTTGATATAATCTTGTGTGTATTTGACAGTTTAAGCGCAATAAGACGTGAACAAGAACTTCGTTTAATACTCACGGGACGCACCGTCTGACAGCTTTCTGTGCGTGTGTTTCAGACGTGTGCGCTCAGAAAACTATATACCCGAAATTTAGACTGATGATAATCAAAACCAAACAGATGTTTAGAGTATCTGAGGCACGAGCTGTACAGGCTCCGCCCTCTTTTTGAAAGCGGGGCAGGGAGCAGCAGCTTATTTGCATTTAAAGGTACATGCACAAAAACAGCTTTAACTCTAAAATGGGCATTTACAACATGGTATAATGATTGATTGACACACTCTGGAGACACCTGAGACTTATATTACATCTTGTAAAAAGGGGCATAATAGATCCCCTATTAAAGTTCAAATATTTAGTATTCATACTTTACTTCCACATAAATTATTATTTTGGCTAATCTATAGGCTATAAAATATAAAGGCCTATAATGCAGAATAGATTTGCACACGCTACACACACACAAGAAGAAGAAAAAAACGTATGTTCGTTTTATCTGAATCACAAGTATGCACATTTGAGAAATTATATTAGATCAAATGTGGAACATTTTATAAATGAGTCCCCAGGAGACGATGCTGAATCTCTTAAAAAAAATCCATTGGCTTTCATGAATTCTTTGAAAACGTGATGATAAAATAATGAATAGTGCCTAAGTACAAAGTAAGGGCAGGCCTATCACACCTTTTATGAATATGAACAGGCATACGTATAGCAATGAAACCAATTTAACTGTAAATATATATATATATATATCTCCATCGCTATTTTCCACCCAACCAGAAATAGAATGAAAAGAAAGATTAACCTAAACAAAACATCCTATGATTGTACGATGTCAAAAGAAATCGCAATTATGTTACTGTGATCACAAAGCACATACAGTAAACAAAACAAAAATAAACTATGAACTATCTCATAATTCTGAACTTCGACTTCCTGTGAAAACACCCCAAAACATGGCCCAAACGTGCTCCGAGCTCACTCACCTGCAATGCATTATTGGTGGCAATACAATACTGTATTCAAGCCGGCACACTGGGGGAATATTAACCAGAGCGAGCCTCCGAGGTTAGATCAAAAATAGTAAAATAATACATGAATCATGAGAGGATCCGCCAGAGAGACGAGAAGTTTTCAGTTTGAATGGAAGTCAGTGGAGGAGATGCTTTGTGTGGAAACAGCTTGTCACTCATAAACTGACCAAATGTTCAGCATGTTTCCAGTTGAACATTTATTTTAGAGTGAGCAGAATCCTGTAAAGGGGTCATGCATTGAGAAATCAACTTTTCATTCAGCCTTTGATATATAAAAGCAGTGCTTGAAGTGGAAAATAAAGTGCCGGTACTCACCAGAGGGGGCGGGGCTTTGTTGGGGGTGTGGTTATGGGGGATTTTTAAAGGGATAGTTCACCCAAAATCGAAATGTTTAAGTTTATCTGCTGACCCCCAGGGCATCCAAGATGTAGGTGTGTTTGTTTCTTCATTCGAACACAAATTAAGATTTTTAACTCCAGCGAGCGAGCAATAAACGTGCCGAAGACAGCAAGATATTGAGCTGTGTCTGTGGAGGAACACAGTCGCCGCATGAGCTTCCTTCAGATTCTAATATTAGGAATGAGTGGTTGAACTTTTATTTTTAATGAAGATCCAGCTCACAGGGGGAAGACGTTACACGTTTGTTCCTTCATTTAACCGTGGATTCGTTTGTAAACAAGACACAGGTCGAGACTGGATTTGCAGACAGACTGAGATTAAAACACAATGCTGTGCCTTCGGATCCGACAGGAATGGAGCAACACTTGTGTGAGTAAAACACATTTATATGTTATAGTAATGCATTGTTATAGATCGTTTGATATTTTCTGCAGGGAAGTTTTGCTGATGCGCGTACTTGGCTTGTGTGCGTGTGTATTCGCGAATATATCCACCAGTCGGGCAGACCAAGTAATAAAATATAATATTCA
The DNA here is from genome assembly GCF_949357685.1 of Gobio gobio. Taxonomy (NCBI): domain Eukaryota; kingdom Metazoa; phylum Chordata; class Actinopteri; order Cypriniformes; family Gobionidae; genus Gobio; species Gobio gobio. The sequence goes on from NC_137116.1 coordinate 55,918,213, forward strand.
TATTAATTGCAGGTGTATGAGAGATAAAGAATTGTGTTTGTTTGATAAAGACAGTCTGCGAGCCCTGTGGGCGAATCATTCCTGTCGCCGTTTCTCCACATTGGAAGTTTTCAAAACAATCCCTCAGGTGTACTGAGGGGGGAGCCAAAACTCATCATTATGCAAAACTGTTATCCAATCACAGCAGTGGGCGTTTACTCCCAAGTCTTCAGTGCGGCACGCCCATAAAAACAGAGCGTTCCATGAGAGAGGCTCAAAACCAGGGCAGAAAATAGCCTATTATTATTCATTATGATGTTTCTCATGCAAACGTCATAAGTTGACCTCAGACAACAGTATAAAAACATAAAAAAGCCAGTTCATGACACCTTTTAAAATTTTCAAAGTACAAAAAATATATATAATAATTTAAGCTGCAAGTCATTTTACAGCACTACAAATTTAATCCTATGTTTTTACAAACCAAGATTGGTGATTTATCTTCTTCCTTTTGTTCTATAGTCAATCATAATCAAATAGAGATAATCTCTCTAGTGCATAATGACAGAAATGAGTCAAAATATTGATTAAATCTCAATTATCATAGGAACAAAACAAGCTATATCTGATTATCCAGGTTGTAGATAAATTTAATGAAAGAGTGGAGGATGGAGTCCATTATTAGTACATTAATATCTACATGATGGAGTTCATAGACTAAAGATATGGTGTGATTTGCTACAACGGTTAGGTTTGGTGATGGGAAAGATTATAACGAGTTGTTAATTATCAAGACTAAAATAAAGATGTCAGGGGAAGATCTGATAAAAGATGTGATGATAACACCTACTGCAATCTTTTATTTGCTTGATCAATATTGATTTACATACAGTATCAGCCTCCCTGGAAAACTCCCTCATGAACCCAAACGGCCCACATTACAACAACGTCATGCTTTGTTTTGCATTTCTATAACCATTTTATAACCAAGACTTCTTCTGTACACCATTTTCCTAGTTTAGTACTGTTCTGAGGTAGCATCATCTGTATGGATGGCCATTTGCATATGGAAATGATATGCAGATAAAGGTCATGCAAAAGAAAAGAGCAACTGGCACGTTCCACTTTTGGGGGAGGAGCTTCATGCACAATATCATGCATCTGTAAGTGAAATGAAGCTGAAATAAAATAGAATATGAATATTAGATCTAGAAATGTATTTACTGAAATAAACAAGATTAAGATGAAGTACTAAAAATATTTTAGAAATGATACATTTTTACATACAGGGGTGCCCATGATGACCCCTGTCAATGAAAAATGATACAAATGATACACTTCTGATACATTGGCCGATAAATCGAATGACTAAAACAAAGGTCTCACTGTTTTTGTAGCGTACACCGATACAATAATGGTATTGTATTCAAAAACTTGCTCTTGTTATTTGCGTTTTCAGGCCCCCAAAATGTCATTGTTGTGTACACCGATCAGGCATAACATTATGACCGGTGAAATGAATAACACTGATGATCTCCTGTGAGTGGGTGGGATATATTAGGCAGCAAATGAACATTTTGTCCTCAGAGTTGATGTGTAAAGGCCCTTTCACACCGGACGCGTAACGAAAAAGCGAACCGGAAAAAGCAAATATTTCGTGTGCGAATAGTTCGCGTTAAAACCATTCACACCAGCCGCGACGCGAGTTTGCGACGTTTCAGAGCTCCAACATTCCAAAACATTCGCGCCGACAGCTGAGAAAACACGGACACGTTATCATTCAGTGGAGACGAGCTTTTAATTTTCTTTAAAAGACAGAGAAGAAGGTTTTGTGTGCAGCCAGTCTTAAAGAACAGAGAGTCTGAAGGGGAGGATGCTAATCTTCTACAGGAGCTACAACTTTATCATGGTCGGTTCCGAACTTGCTTTCAAATGTCTGTGGGACAATTTGAGGAGCTCCTCCAGACAGAGACGGTTATCAGCGCATCTGACGACACACACACACACACACACACACACACACACACACACACACACACACACACACACACACACACACACACACACACACACACACACACACACACACACACTCTTCAGGAACGGCTCGATCCGGAGCTGCTGTGTTTCCAGTTGAGTCACAATGTAAACATTTAAGTGCCACAGTCGTACTGACGGAAACACATTCACTTTCTATAGTCGCGGACACAATTAGATTAAAACAAAAAAATCAATGTATTGATTATAATATTGTAATCTGTAGCCTATAGTGGGCAAACACATCTGCATCTGTACAGCTGTAAACACAACTACAGCTGTAATCTCGTGAGAAATGCGACACCTGGCAAAGGTTAATGTTGAGTGAATGGCTAATGACATCAACTGGACATTTCGTCACCTTTGTTTTCTTGTATGTGATTGGTTTAAGCCTTTTCTTAAAAAAAAATCGACATCGAAACGAAAAAAATAAACATTGTTTTTTCGCCGCAGCACATTCGCGTGCGGTGTGAAAGCTCTCATTACACAAACAGCTGATAAAAAAATAAAACCATCGCGCGAATTATTCGCGCGTCAAAATCGCGTCCAGTGTGAAAGGACCTTTAGAAGCAGGAAAAAGGGGCAAGCGTAAGGATTTGAGCGAGTTTGAAAAGGGCCAGATTGTGATGGGTCAGAGCATCTCCAAAACTGCAGCTCTTGTGGGGTGTTCCCGGTCTGCAGAGCACAACAACGAGTTTTAGTCCAAATTCCCCAGATCTCAATCCAATCGAGCATCTGTTGGATGAGCTGAACAAACAAGTCCGATCCATGGAGGCCCTGCCTCGCAACTTACAGGACTTAAAGGATCTGCTGCTAACATCTTGGTGCCAGATACCACAGCACACTTTCAGGGGTCTAGAGGAGTCCATGCCTTGACAGATCAGCAACACAATATTAGGAATGCCTGATCTGTGTAAATTAACAACCAAAACGCATGAAAAGTTTTCAGTTTTTTGGTGAAAATGGTGTCATCTGTCATTCTTTTTATGGACAAAATCTATGCAGCGTTTTATATGCGACCCTCCGGCCTTTTAAAAATAATATGTTAACCTCCTTCCTATTGAACTGGTTGGATTTCTATTAGAAAGGCGGGCTGTCACTTATGAATCCAGTGTGTGTGTGTGTGTGTGTGTGTGTGTGTGTGTGTTCTCATGCTCACATGTGGCCCTCTCAGCACCTCCTCCACGGACTCTTTGTATAAATCTTCAGCACCTGCAGTATCGGGTGGTTATTCTCCAGTGTCTTGTCTCGTGTAATTCCCCCTCCCTGCCTCTGGGGCAGATCCAGCAGACGCTTCACCCCTGGGATCAGGATTACCACCATCAGGATAGCTGGAGAAACATTAGATTAATTGTGAAGCTCCAAAAAGTGGGACAGCTGCATATTTCATGTGCTGCCACGACGGCATGAAGAATATCTCACTTTTTTCTTTCTGTCTGATTTTCTCTCTCTCTCTCTCTCTCTCTCTCTTCTTTTTGCTCCCTAGAGCTGCAGGCGTTTCTGAGGGAGGGAAAGAGTGAAGGAAAGGTTAGTGTGAACGAGAGGAAAAGGCTGGAATGGTTTGATAAAATGATAGCGCTCTCCTCGCTGTAGTAATCTCAGTGAATGGGGGCCGATCAAGTGTGCCACTGCACCTGCGGATGGTTTCTTGCTATTTCCCGTCCTACCTTTTTACTCTTTATCATTTCTGACTTGTGCAATCTATATATCTATGTCAGACTCAAGTGTGTGTGTGTGTGTGTGTGTCTGTGTGTGACACTTCTGATCGGGGTGTTTGTGTGCAGTGTTGGGAAAGATACTTTGAAATTGTAACTAGATCCATTTAAAAAAAAAAAAAAAACAATGTTGGATTTACTTAAAATAGACTCAGTGTCAAGTGTTTCCACCCAACTGAGTAAACTAGATCCTACAACCTACAATTAAGTACGGGCTAAAGAAACTGTAACACAAATGTTCTGCAGGTAAAAATGGTTGGGAATTTTGCTAAAAGCTGAAAAGTCCAGCATTGCAGGTCACTATCACATATGTTCTGCTGGGCCAACATTGATGCTGGTTTGCTGATACAGCTAGACCAGGACTATACCAGCATAAATCATATAAACATGTAATTAATGCTGGTTTATGCTGGATTTTTCAGGTTCAAAGTGGAAAATGATGTACAGTACTGTTGACAGATTAATGCAGTTGATGCCAAACTTATGGAAGCTTGTTTCCACCACTGAATAAAACAATTCAACGATAATTGCAACTTTTTATTTCACAATTCTGACTTTTTTATCCTCACAATTGCGAGTTTACATCTTTCAATTCTGAAAATTTTCCTCAGAAATAAACTCGTAATTTCTGACTTGATAAAACACAATCATTTCAAGAGAACTAAAAACTAAAAGACAATTTAAATATCCATGTTTTTCTCAAACAATAACATTTTTGAAAATTCATGGAAAACGTATTTCTCCAAAATGTTTGAGAATATGGACAGATGGACAAACAGACAGAATGAACGATACATTGATGGATGGATGGCCGAACGGATAGGTAGGATAGAAAGACTGAATGAATGATAGATAGATAGACAGATAGACAGATAGACAGATAGACGGACGGACGGACAGACAGACAGACAGAGAGTAGGGATGCCACAATTCTCAATATAATATAGAACCGTTCGGTACGGCATTCACGGTTCAATACGCGCCTGTGAATTGCGGTTTTTCGGTTTTGCATTTAATTAAGTATTTTTCTACAAATTCTATCATTTGCCTCCATCCCAATACTGAACAACACGACATACATTCACATCACACGTGAGTGGTAGAGTTATACTCACTGAACACTAGAGTTATTCACAATCACCAAAGCTCATTATTTGCATGCGTTTTAAAGCCTTGCCGGCTCATTCGCGTGCGCGGTTTTAACATGCGCTTTACCGAGCGCGTGCACTGAACACCTGTCAAACACGTAATTACTGGACTAAGTCGTCTTACTGCGCTAATACTGTCAAATACACACAAGGTTTACATAAACACAGTTGGTTATGTCTAAAGTGAAAGTAATCGGCGCGTGTCTTTATATTGATGCACTGAGGTCTTTAATTGACAGCAAAGCAGCCTGAACACGCGGTCCTTAAAGGGACAGTTCACCTCTAAAATTATGCCATTATATACTCACTCTAATATTGTTCCAAACCTGTATTCATTTCTCATTTGAGTGAACTATCTCTTTAATGTTAATACAACAACAAAAGACAAAAGGAAAATCACTCACTGCTCTTGACTGAAGAACTTTCATACAGTAGCTTTAATAAGAATCAGTGTATATTTTATTGTGAAGTATATGTAGTGTTTTATTTTTACATTTATTCATTCAATTTCATACTTAAATGCTGCTGTACAGCTCTGAGCTGCCAGTGTAAATCTTTATATATAAATATAGTGTAAATCTAGTGTAAATCTAGTGTATTGTATAATATATATATATATACATTATATATATAATATAATATAATATATAATATATATTATACAATACACTAGGAATGTGTACAAGGTTTTTTTTAAAGTAAAGTTTTAAGTTTAAGTAAGGTCTTTTTTCTCCTTAAAGGGTTAGTTCACCCAAAAATGAAAATTCTGTCATTAATTACTCACCCTTATGTCGTTCGAGACCCGTAAGACCTCCGTTCATATTCGGAACACAAATGAAGATATTTTTGTTGAAAGCTGATGCTGAGAAAGGCTTCAGATAGGCCTCCATTGGCATTCAGTACACTTATACTCCCAAGACCGATAAAAGGCACTTAAAATGTCATTACAAAGTCCATCTCACCACAGTGGCTCTACAATAATCTTACGATGCGACGACAATAGTTTTTGTGCGCAAAAAAAAATCAAAATAACACCTTTATCCAGCTTGTTATTGCCTTCCGCGTGTGTCTCCACGACGCATGCGCGAGAATATGACGCAGATCCGGGGCTCGGGAATCCATGAAATGCTCACTTTAGCCCCATTTTGAGAACTACGCCGAGACCTAAAGCACGATCAATGTAGAATTCAACAGCTGAGATACGCGCGTCTTCCTCTGATTGTAAACAAATCACTTCTGGGTCATGTGTCCGAGCGCCGGATCTGCGTCATATTCTCACGCATGCGTCGTGGAGGCACACGGAAGACAAGAACTAGTTGGAAAAAGGTGTTATTTTGATTTTTTTTGCGCACAAAAACGATTGTCGTCGCATCGTAAGATTATTGTAGAGTCACTGTGGTGAGATGGACTTTGTAACGGCGTTTTGAGTGCCTTTTATCCGTCTTGGGAGTATAAGTGTACTGAATGCCAATGGAGGCCTTTCTCAGCCATCAGCTTTCAACAAAAATATCTTCATTTGTGTTCCGAATATGAACGGAGGTCTTACGGGTCTCGAACGACGTGAGGGTGAGTAATTAATGACAGAATTTTCATTTTTGGGTAACCCTTTAACCTCTCGCTGTTCCTGTCGCCTAAGAATAAAATAGGAAAAAACGGATGTGACAAGCCATCAGAACCGAACCGAACCGAACCGAAAACCGTGGTTAAAAACCGAGGTATGTATTGAACCGTGGACTAACTGTATTGTTGCATCCCTAATAGATAGATAGATAGACGGACAGATAGACGGACAGGTAGAGGGAGGGAGGGAGGGAGGGAAGGAAGGAAGGAATGACGGATGGATGGACGGATAGAATGAATGATACATTGAACGATAGATGATAGATCAACAGACAGACAGACAGACAGACAGATAGTTGGACGGACGGATGGATGGACGGATAGAATGAATGATACATTGAACGATAGATGATAGATCAACAGACAGACAGACAGACAGACAGATAGTTGGACGGACGGATGGATGGACGGATAGAATGAATGATACATTGAACGATAGATGATAGATCAACAGACAGACAGACAGACAGACAGACAGACAGACAGACAGACAGACAGATAGTTGGACGGACGGATGGATGGACGGATAGAATGAATGATACATTGAACGATAGATGATAGATCAACAGACAGACAGACAGACAGACAGACAGATAGTTGGACGGACGGATGGATGGACGGATAGAATGAATGATACATTGAACGATAGATGATAGATCAACAGACAGACAGACAGACAGACAGACAGACAGATAGTTGGACGGACGGATGGATGGACGGATAGAATGAATGATACATTGAACGATAGATGATAGATCAACAGACAGACAGACAGACAGACAGATAGTTGGACGGACGGATGGATGGACGGATAGAATGAATGATACATTGAACGATAGATGATAGATCAACAGACAGACAGACAGACAGATAGTTGGATGGACGGATGGATGGACGGATAGAATGAATGATACATTGAACGATAGATGATAGATCAACAGACAGACAGACAGACAGATAGTTGGACGGACGGATGGATGGACGGATAGAATGAATGATACATTGAACGATAGATGATAGATCAACAGACAGACAGACAGACTGACAGACAGATAGTTGGACGGATGGATGGACGGATAGAATGAATGATACATTGAACGATAGATGATAGATCAACAGACAGACAGACAGACAGACAGACAGATAGTTGGACGGACGGATGGATGGACGGATAGAATGAATGATACATTGAACGATAGATGATAGATCAACAGACAGACAGACAGACAGACAGACAGATAGTTGGACGGACGGATGGATGGATGGATAGAATGAATGATACATTGAACGATAGATGATAGATCAACAGACAGACAGACAGACAGACAGATAGTTGGACGGACGGATGGATGGACGGATAGAATGAATGATACATTGAACGATAGATGATAGATCAACAGACAGACAGACAGACAGATAGTTGGACGGACGGATGGATGGACGGATAGAATGAATGATACATTGAACGATAGATGATAGATCAACAGACAGACAGACAGACAGATAGTTGGACGGACGGATGGATGGACGGATAGAATGAATGATACATTGAACGATAGATGATAGATCAACAGACAGACAGACAGACAGACAGACAGATAGTTGGACGGACGGATGGATGGACGGATAGAATGAATGATACATTGAACGATAGATGATAGATCAACAGACAGACAGACAGACTGACAGACAGATAGTTGGACGGACGGATGGATGGACGGATAGAATGAATGATACATTGAACGATAGATGATAGATCAACAGACAGACAGACAGACTGACAGACAGATAGTTGGACGGACGGATGGATGGACAGATAGAATGAATGATACATTGAACGATAGATGATAGATCAACAGACAGACAGACAGACAGACAGACAGATAGTTGGACGGACGGATGGATGGACAGATAGAATGAATGATACATTGAACGATAGATGATAGATCAACAGACAGACAGACAGACAGACAGACAGACAGACAGACAGACAGACAGACAGACAGACAGATAGTTGGACGGACGGATGGATGGACGGATAGAATGAATGATACATTGAACGATAGATGATAGATCAATAGACAGACAGACAGAATGAACGATAAATAGATATATTGTTCTCTTTCCTTTCCAACACAGTTTGTGTGCCGACATGTCAGAAGCGTGTGTGTGTGTGTGTGTGATCATCAGTAAATGTGTGTGTGTGTGTGTGTGTGTGTGTGTGTGTGTGTGTGTGTGTGTGTGTCATCACTGATCCTCAGCAGCTGCATGTGTCTTGCGTGTCCTCCCGCAGCAGGTGTGAGATTACGGCGTTGGCTGAACAGATGTGAGGGGTTTTAGATGCACACACACCTCAGCGCTCTGTTCCTCCGTCTGCATGAAGATCTTCCACTGACCCTGGATCAGCTTCCCCAGCGTCTGAACATGCATCACATCACCTCTGACCCTCTGCTGTGAGGGCGATGTTGAAGCGCTATACGCTCGAGAGACGATCACAGCTGAGCTTCTAGTGGAGGTCGTGCTGTATCAGAATACAGACAACATTTATTAAAAGACCACATTATTTTCACATCATTTGAAAAATGTGAGACACAGTGAGACAAGAATATATGATCAAAAGTACAGTAAAATGTCTGAATGCTATACTTTATTAGACACATTTATTTTCTATAGTTTAATTTCATACATTCAGTTGTAATTTAGTTTATCACAGCAATTTTCCACCCTCTGACCTTTACAATGAAACTGTGTTTACTACTGGACCTTTAAGACCATATGTAAATGAGCTAACCACTTCATTTACACGTTATTGCCAAAGGTTTTGTGACGCCTGCCTTTACATGCACATGAGCTTTAATGCCATCCCATTCGTAATCCGCAGGGTTTAATATGGAGTTGGGTTCTTCTGGGAAGGCTTTCCTCATGGTTTAGGAGTGTGTTTATGGGAAATCTTCTAGAAGCGCATTTGTGAGGTCAGACACTGATGTTGGACGAAAAGGCCTGGCTCTCAGTCTCCGCTCTAATTTATCCCAAAGGTGTTCTATCAGGTTGAGGTCAGGACTCAAGTTCCTCCACACCAAACTCCTCATCCATGTCTTTATGGAGCGACGCTTTGAGCACTGGTCAGTCATGCTGGGACAGGAAGGGGCCGTCCCCAAACTGGGCCCACAAAGTTGGGAGCATGAAATTGTCCAAAATGTCTTGCACTAAGAGTTCCTTTCACTGGAACTAACCCCTGAAAAACATCCACACCCCATAATCCCCCCTCCACCAAACTTTACAATTGGCTCAATGCAGTCAGGCAAGTCCCGTTCTCCTGGCAACCGCCAAACCCAGACTCGTCCATGGGATTGTCAGACAGAGAAGCGTGATTGGTCACTCAGAGAACACGTCTCACTGCTCTCGAGTCCAGTGGTGGCGCGCTTTACCCCACTGCATCCCACGCTTTGCATTGCTCTTGGTGATGTAAGGCTTGGATGAGCTGCTCGGCCATGGAAACCCATTCCATGAAGCTCTACACACTGTTCTTGAGCTCATCTGAAGGCCACAGAAGTTTGGAGGTCTGGAGCTCTTGACTCTGCAGAAAGTTGGCCCCTTCTGTGACCCTCAGCATGCGCTGACCCCGCTCTGTGACCCTCAGCATGCGCTGACCCCGCTCTGTGACCCTCATCATGCGCTGACCCCGCTCTGTGACCCTCAGCATGTGCTGACCCCGCTCTGTGACCCTCAGCATGCGCTGACCCCGCTCTGTGACCCTCAGCATGCGCTGACCCCGCTCTGTGACCCTCAGCATGCGCTGACCCTGCTCTGTGACCCTCAGCATGTGCTGACCCCGCTCTGTGACCCTCAGCATGTACTGACCCCGCTCTGTGACCCTCAGCATGCGCTGACCCCGCTCTGTGACCCTCAGCATGCGCTGACCCCGCTCTGTGGCTGAGTTGCTGTTGTTCCCAATCGCTTCCACTTTGTTATTGTGACCCTCAGCATGCGCTGACCCCGCTCTGTGACCCTCAGCATGTGCTGACCCCGCTCTGTGACCCTCAGCATGTGCTGACCCCGCTCTGTGACCCTCAGCATGCGCTGACCCCGCTCTGTGACCCTCAGCATGCGCTGACCCCGCTCTGTGACCCTCAGCATGCGCTGACCCCGCTCTGTGGCTGAGTTGCTGTTGTTCCCAATCGCTTCCACTTTGTTATAATCCCACTAACAGTTGAGCGTGGAATATTTAGTAGTGAGGAAATGTCCCATTCTCTCACTAATGTGTGTAGAAGCGTCTGCAGGCCTAGAGCTTGAGTTATACACCTGTGGCCATGAAGGGATTGAACACCTGAACTCAGTGATTAGGAGAGATACTTCTGCCAATATAGTGTGTGTGTAATGAGTAACAACTCTCATAAATGCTGTTGCTGAAAACTGAATAGCTGTTGATGGCCAGTCATATGTTAATGAGCTCTTGGATGTCATTATCATTCCAATTTCTGAACGAGACAGATTTTTGAAGCATGTTCTCCGTGGATTAGTTTTGAATTCTGAATATTACAGTATGTTTACAAAACTCATCATAGCTTTTTTTTTATCTCAAAAGTTCAAAAGCAGAATTCAGTTTTCTATCATATGGCCTTATTCATCGGGGATATTAGATGCAAGAACATTTACAAAGCTTTACAAAGAAGTATGTACTATAAAAGTATTTGTGGACGTTTAAAGATGATGGGTTTCTGCTGTGTGATGTGGGCCATGAGGGAAACTCTCACTTACTTGTGGAAACAGAGCCCGATTTTTCAACTTCTGTCAAAAAGAAGAAGGGAATAAAAAGTTGTTATACTGCATGTCTCAACAGCAGAAAATGAAAGTATGTGAGCTGTCAGGACGGCGTGAAGAAAATGGTTCACCAGCAAAAGGCCGTGATGTTTTTCTTTCTTTCTCTTACTATATTTACAGACTGCAGAATCACTACTGGACGATAAAAGACCATAAATCTCTTTTTCAAAGGCCTTCGTCTTATATTCTTGACAGCTGTTGATGATAACACGCTTATGTAATTAATTAATTGGATACTTTTTATGGATGACACTCTTTAAAAAAAACAAAACAAGGTTCCAACACTGCAAAAAATGCTTTTCTTACTTATTTTTTTGTTTTGTTTTCTGTCCAAATATCTAAAAAATCTTACATTAAGAAGCATTTACTAGAAAAGCTAAAGTTTTTGTCTTGTTTTGGGGGAAAATAACTCAAAAGTTTTTGATTAAAATAAGCAAAATAATCTGCCAATGGGGTAAACTAAATAATCTTGTTGTCTGCTTGAATTAAGATTATTTTGGTGAAAATATCTCATTTAGTTTTGGAGTTACAGACATTTATATGAAAAAACACGTAAAAAATGACTGACACCTGACTTTAATTGGATTTTACTCCCTTAATATCAAAATTTTTACATTTGGGCATTAGAGTTCAGCTATCAACCTATGTTTCCGAACTTCTGACGCTTGTTTTGTCTCAATCGATTGGACTAGCGGTTTCAGATATCAGCTAACGTTTTTTAAGCGCTAAATTACAACGCTGCACAAACTATATGGCAAAATCTGGCAAGTCTGGTATTGTTGGACTCGGCAAGGATTCAGAAGACAAAAAAAAGTTACTTCCATGAAAATAAGTCAACCACACCCAAAGTTATAAGCATTAAAAAAAATATCCACTAGGTGGCGCTGTTTCAAAACTTCTCAGACTCCTTCAGGGCATCGTGATGATGTTTAGTAACAATCCATTCATATGTTCATAAAATACAGCATTTTAGTACATTATCCAAAATGGCTGATATGGTAAAATTGGATATCAGACGACTCGGCATGCCGTCCTAAATCTAACGAGACCTTTTTTACTTTTATGATTTTTGGACAAACGGTTCAGAAGTTATAAGCAAAAATAGACATTTTTCGTATCTCCGGACCAGTAGGTGGCGCTGTGCCGAAACGCTGCATGTTGCCTCAGATCATGCTTGTGATGACATGTACCAAGTTTGGTTTGAATACGATAAAGCGTTGCGGAGATATAGCCTTAAGTGTGTTTTCGCAACCGCTACGTAAAATTTGTTTGTGCGTTTTTGGAAAATGGTTTGACGAATCAACTTGAATTGCAAGTTTTTTGTCGGCTTGGTCTGAAGATTATCTGGTTAAATTTTCGTGCAAATCGGACTAACGTGTAGGACGAGTTCGCAAAAGTAGGTTTCTCTGAAAATTCTAAATGGCGGAAAACTTTTCATGACGGAAAATTACGTCATAGGGTGCGATCGAATCGTCTTGAGCCTTGACGAATCAGAGGAGAAAATAATTTTGTTTCTAGCCCTTAGGGTTCAAAAGTTATTAGCATAAACATGAGTCAAACTTTGTACTGATGGTGGCGCTAGAGGGATTGAGTTAGAGACTCCGAATTTGCTATGGTGACATTTCAGACTATCCTCTATCTGTGTGCCAAATTTCAAAACTTTTTACCATACGGTTCTACGGGCTGCCATAGACTCCCATGGCGGAAGAAGAAAGAATAATAATAATAATAGGAACGCTAACGGTTTCAATAGGAGCCTTCGCACCTTCGGTTTACATCTGCACAAAATGACGTGAAGTTACGTGCTCTTCAGAATGCGTGACTCATGCTGTGCAGGAAAGTCATCCAATGTTCACAGTTTGTTGTCAAAGGGTCATGAAACAGCCGTCAGTTGTCACCAGTTTTGAAAAATGCTATAAAAGTGGGCGTGGTTTAGCGGCGGAGGGGGCGTGGTTTAGCGGCGGAGGGGAGACTGACAGCACATCAACGGCTTCTGATTCAGACCCTTTTATTTAGCTCTCATTAAAAGCATCAAAGCTTCCCACAAATGCTGCAAATGACCATTAAGTTACACGCAACACAATACACACATGGAAGCTCACCGTTACACAAACACATATATATCCTATAATTCAATGGATAATTAAATGCACAGCCATTCGCAGTTTGTTCTCTGCATCAAAAATATTGCATACCTTTGATAACTTTTAAGGCTTAGTTTTTTTATAAGCCGTTTGGTCGGTTAAATGGCTGTCAAGACCGGTTACACTCACAGTGTGGATGAATCGCGTTTGTGTGAAGACTCAGGATCTATTGAAGAGAACGTAGGCAACGCAGAAACTCATGCAAAGTGAAAAAACTATTCAAAAATGCATCTCTCACTTCCTGTGTGCGATCTCACTGTTTGAAACGCCAGTCAGAGTAAATGCCTATCCACGCGTGCGGTCATGAATAATTAAGCGCGTGCTGTCATGAATTAAGCAACGCGTCTTCTCATAGGACAAAGACACGCAGACTCATGAATAATTATGAGACACCGATGACTCGCCGTACTTTAGTGCGAGAAAATGGCACAGCCTATGACGTTGACACAAATTTAAACCAGGAAGTTGAAAATAGAGCAAAAAGGTTTAAAGTTAACTAGTTTTCTCCCACAATCAAAACTAACAGAGGGTCACATTTGATGTTCAACACACATGCTTCTGTTAAAATCGCGAATAATTTGGTTTAGGGTTTCATGTAAGGATGCACCGAATCCAGGATTCGGGTTCAGATTCGGACGAATATTGGGCTTTTTGGCGGGGTTCGGTTTCTGCCGAACCTTAGAATTTTTTTCCACCAAACCGAACCCTAGGCTGGACTAACGTAATGACGCCGCCGCTGAAAGTGAAAATGGGACTCATGAACAGAAAACGTGGCAGTACTTTAAGTCAAAAGAAAGCGATTCAAGTCGAGCTACATGTTCAATTTGCAATGGCGATTCGTCTCGTGGTGGCAAGGACCCTAAACAACAGCCGCTGGTAAAACATTTGCGTATGAAATAATCTGAGAGAATACATGAGGGACTCTACAGACAGCAGCCAAAATGTATTTTATTTTACCGTGCAAACAGCCGCATATAGATCAGATAAAATATAAATAAAAAGAATAAAATAAATATGTGTTTTTCACTTAAATAATTACCAAATTAAGATAAAACGAAAATACACTGAATACGTTTTAAGCTTTGAAGAACCAGAATCGTTTTTTTGTCAAATAAAAATAGCAGGCCTACCTCAATCCACACCTTGTATGGTTTATTTATTTATTTATTTTTTAAAGTAACATGTCTAAGTGATGTGGGTTAGTCTGGAGCACAGCCTGTTGATAGTTAAGCCTTGTTTACTAGTTTCGTCTGTCTCCGCAGCGTAAGATCTTCTGCCTTCTGCGCTCTCCGTTGTGCTGTTCTTTGAAACGACAGAGAGCGACTCGGGGTAATCAGCGGCGAGAAGAACATACGTGACAATGTTTACTTTAGTAAAGTTGACCAAAACCACACTACGATAAGCCTTAACCCTTAATCGTCCCTCAAGTAGGGTTTACGTTTGAGTCCCTTGGGGTCAGATATACCCCAAACTTTTACAGAGCGATTGCATAAGGAAATATTTTTTTTTTACATGGAAAACTATATATCATTTTTTTTATTTACTTCTCAACTATACATTTATGCTGTGTTTTTGTGGGTATTTGGTAGTTTTTTTTACCTATTTACTGCACAAATTCTTAACTATGTCATAAATTGGCTCATTAAAAATTATTTTTTTATGAAAAAATCACTTGAATGATGATCTTAAATAAATATAAATAGTTTTTGGACATTGCTCTATGTGTTAGGGATAAAATACCGCCATCTGTAGGTTTGTGGAAAAACTTTAGGAATTATAGTTAAAGAGAGAGAGTGCAATGACCACATTATCCACTAGAGGTCCAGAGGGAAGTTATGCAGAAGTTACAGTTTTTTTTATTCACTTTGGTACTATTTTCACAACCAAGGTGTACATTTTCAAAACTCATAGTGCTAATATCACAACAGATCATCAAACGTGGACTTTTTTCAAACATTTCAGCATATTTTCAAATGTGTTAATACAATACACAAAACTACAAAGTATCCTTTTCACTACACAAAATAAGTGTTTCCTCTTTATAAATGTTTCATTCACAGTAACTGCCTTTCATAAAGCTCTTACTATCAAACTTTTGATTTGCATCTCTTCTCGTTCACTTTAAAACATTTGTCTATTATTTAATCCAACTGATCTTAATGGTTAATCAATGAATCATTTGGTACACCTATAGATTTCTATAGATATTGATTATATAGACATAGTTTCTACTTTGTTTGCAATTTCCGATATGGATAACCATATGTAATGAATTCTTTTTACATTACAAGCGATTTATCTTAGATTATAACTACTTTGTCAAAGTGTGTGTGTGTGTGTGTGTGTGTGGCCTGGTAAACTCTACATTATGGGGACAAAATGTCCCCATAAAAATGGCAATATCCTAAATCCTTGTCCTTGCGGGGACATTTTTTTGTCCCCATGGCCATGAGGAAACTTATAAATACAGAATGTGTTGTTTTTGTTGAAAATGTAAAAATGCAGAAAGTTTTGTGTGATGGGTAGGTTTAGGGGTTAGGGTTAGTGTTAGTGTAAGGGGAGAGAATATACAGTTTGTATAGCTTGTAACCATTACGCCTACGTATACCCAGACAGATTATAAGAGTATAAGGGAGTGGAAATAGTCAATGACGGTGTAACATCAGACTGATCAGAAATCAGAAGAAGGGCAAGAGATGGCATCAAATACAGCATTTTACATTACAGTATGTATGCCATATGATACTGTAAACAGATGACCATGGTAGAGTCTGCCACATTACTGTAACACCCTTAAAAAGCTCAATTATAGAATCAGTCATGTGGTACAGTGAGAACATTTATTGGCAGCAAACTCTGTTATAGCACAGAACCTCATGGCTGTGTCATAACTTCATCGCACCTTTTGATAACACTGAATAATACAATTACAAACATTATGGATTAAATTACATAAGTTAGGTAATGTAAGTGTATTTTCTAATGAGGCAAATGTAGCCTGTGTTACTGTAGATAATTCAGCAACGAAGGAAATTTGAAACATGTATCTTGCATTGTTTTCTGTTGGATGAACTGATTGTTTAAAGTACTAAACTGAAAGAAGATCATACTGTCGTGTTTCGGTGATTAAACCAAATGTTCTCATTACATATTATAATAATCTTGTGTTTGAAACAATGATTATGTGGACTGAAAATATGTGCAACTGAATGAAAGCATGAGATCAGGTTTTGAAAGAATGACGAGCTGTGTTACAAGTGTGATCAGTTTGGATTTTTGCACTAAGAGTTTTGAAAATGTACACCTTACTTGTGAAAATAGTACCAAAGCGAATAAAAAAAACTGTAAGCTGCCTTTCATCTTTCTTTTATTTGCCCTTTTCCCTCTCTTTCTCATGATTGTTCCATGTTGCATTTGTGCTCTAGTATTTGTCCTTCATTTATGTATGGAATTTTTTCAGATTTATGCCAGTTTTGTTGATTTTATTTGCCAGTTTCTATAAAAATGCTCTCTGTTGCAGTCACAGACGTGTGTGTGTGTGTGTGTGTGTGTGTGTGTGTGTGTGTGTGTGTGTGTGTGTGTGTGTGTGTGTGTGTGTGTGTGTGTGTGTGTGTGTGTGTGTGTGTGTGTGTGTGTGTGTGTGTGTGTGTGTGTGTGTGTGTGTGTGTGTGTGTGTGTGTGTGTGTGTGTGTGTGTGTGTGTGTGTGTGTGTGTGTGTGTGTGTGTGTGTGTGTGTGTGTGTGTGTGTGTGTGTGTGTGTGTGTGTGTGTGTGTGTGTGTGTGTGTGTGTGTGTGTGTGTGTGTGTGTGTGTGTGTGTGTGTGTGTGTGTGTGTGTGTGTGTGTGTGTGTGTGTGTGTGTGTGTGTGTGTGTGTGTGTGTGTGTGTGTGTGCGTGTGTGCGTGTGTGTGTGTGTATGAGACAGAAAGTTCGTTCCACTTTGTGTTTATGCTCTAGGACCAGATCTTGATATAAATGTAGACATTTTCAGATTTATACTGGATGTAGTTGATTTTTTTTTTACAAACAAAGTGAAAAAAAAGCATTTTTTACATTTTCCCATTCATTGCCAAAATCCAAAAAAATGCTCCAGACACCTGTGTGTGTGTGTTTGTGTGTGTGTGTGTGTGTGTGTGTGTGTGTTAGAACAACCAAATTAAGCCCAGATTTTTTGTGCATGTTTAGATAGATTATTTAGGAAAAGTCACAGTCTGATGGCCCTGAGATGAAGGGAACACTTTTAAAATATGGAGGAAAAGTCCAGTGGGGTCAGCTGGGGCCCAAGGGACGATTAAGGGTTAAACAAGGCTTCAGATGGCACTGATGTCCCGGGAATAGATAACACCTCGCTAGAGCGGCCAGCTTCGGGAAGCGCTGTTCATTTGCTCTCCACCAGTCAGAGCTTGAGCTGCTGCTGTATTTTTCTGTCGAAATAGTCCCACACAGTTTAAGCTTTTCCATTGCTTAATTTTGCAAGATATATCTGGTTTGTGGTTGCACATGTCGACGCGCTCCGTGAGTGAACAAATAACGCTATACAGCATATTTTTCTTAACCATGCATAAAAAAAAACGTTAAAACATTTAAACGTTTAACTGATAGTATTAATCGATCAAAGTTCTTACTTTCGGTTAATGGTTAAATGGTCAAGAGCATCCCTACACTGCAGTGGACGTTGTTTACTTCATTAATGTGTTTACTGTGATAATGGACTGATGATGGGGGAAGGATTCGGTATTCGGTTTCGGATTCGGCAGAATCTTAACCAATGGATTTGGTATTCGGCCGAACCCCAAAAATCTGGATTTGGTGCATCCCTAGTTTCATGACCCTTTAATTGCAACCAATATGACTGTGTACCATATGACAGGATTCTCTGTGTGCAGTATTATTTGGGAAAGGTTTCTTTTCCAGAAGAAAAATCGAACTATTGATATCGGCTGATTTCATTCTGAATAATCAGCTGAGAAATTTAGTATCGGTGCCTTTCTACTGAAAATGAAAATTTAAAATATAAATAAAGCTAATTAAACATATTAATGAATACCATAATGTTATATAAATAACACAAATGATTTGTACACTTCAATGGCTTTGTTTTGGCCATAGTTAAAAAAACAAACAAAAAAAACACTATATATTTATTTGGGCCGATTATACACTTTAGTCGCAGTAAGTCCGTTAGCATACAAAATCACTGTAGAAACACATCGTCAGCATGCTAAATCCAGAGAAATTACATCTGTATATTCATCCTTCAACCAGCTGTTATTGGATGACTAGTCGACCATTCTGGCCTATTTCTAATACATGGTCATTGCATGCATAAAATACAGTTTAGATGATAAAAATCGTACGGCAAGCATAATGCTAGCGCTCTGGAATTGAATGCATTAATGTAACCCAACTGATAAAATGCAAATGTGTACTTTGAATGCTATGCAAGTCGCTTTGGAAAAAAAAAAGAAGAAGCGTCTGCCAAATGCATAAAAATGTAAAATGCTAACAGATAATATTGTTGCCTTGTGCTGCCCATCACTTGCTATTTGCATCAGTCGTCTCCAGGGAGAAATAGTGAGAGTGCTAAGAGTTCTTCACTTACGACTACCTTTATTTTAAACACAACCTCTGCTTTTGGCCCTGCAGCGCTGCTCGTGTTGCCATATATTTCCCACTGTAATTTATAGCATCACCTTAAGTTACACTCGCCAGTCGCCTCAGATATATGTCCCTGTCTTCCTACAGCCAGCTCTGTAAAATGATTAAGGAGATTTTAAAACACTATAGTCCAAACATATGAGGGGCGAGAAATTGCATCGAATAATACAAATAAAAGACATTGGTCTCTGTCCAGCGGAATAGTGCTTAAGTTAATGCCTTTTTGTATGCTGGGATGGGCCCAAATCCAACAACAGCAGCAGGTAAAATGAAATTGGACACCTTTTACAGATGGAGAGCGGAAGCAAACAGCAGTTTTCTCCGCTGGCGGATGCATTAAGAGACTGTAGCGCGCCGGGTTTGGCCACGCTCTCCCGGAGAGCCGAGACAGATGCGGCGTGCTGTGACGGCCCTCGCATGCAGTCTCAATATCCAAAACCACTGAACAACATAAACATGCCAACAACAGGAACTTCAGGAAGACGACGGGCTGCACATTGTTCTGTTCTACACGCTGTTTAGAAAGACAGAAAATGAATCTCGACAGTATGTACGCAATCATATCTGCAGCTACAGACTCTGCCTGGCATTGTTAGTGTGTTTACCAACAGAGCTATTAAAGGAAATGACATGATTGTCATCATTTACTCACACTCGTGTTGTTATGCCCACATAGAAAAAACCTATATGAGGATATATGCGCATATATGAAACCTATATGCAGTTTATATGCACATAAATGAAACCTATATGCAGTTTATATGCACATATATGAAACCTATATGCAGTTTATATGCACATATATGAAACCTATATGCAGTTTATATGCGCATATATGAAACCTATATGAGGATGTATGCGCACATATGAAACCTATATGCAGTTTAAATGCACATATATGAAACCTATATGCAGTTTATATGCACATAAATGAAACCTATATGCAGTTTATATGCACATAAATGAAACCTATATGCAGTTTATATGCACATATATGAAACCTATATGTAGTTTATATGCACATATATGAAACCTATATGCAGTTTATATGCACATATATGAAACCTACATGCAGTTTATATGCACATATATGAAACCTATATGAGGATGTATGCGCACATATGAAACCTAAATGCAGTTTAAATGCACATATATGAAACCTATATGAGGATATATGCACATATATGAAACCTACATGCAGTTTATATGCACATATATGCCACATATAGGCAAAATTGAGGGGCATATATGTGCATATACAGGCCATATAGGTCTCCTGTATTGCTTCTTTATATCCACATATAAGCCCTATACATACAAGATATGTCTCGTACAGCTCTTGGCAGGATCTGGTCATTTTGTAGCTCATATCTCACTTTGGCAACTGTCATACATGATGCCTAGCTCATATTATCTATTATCAATGCAATAACTAAGAACTAACTAAAAAAAAAATATGCAAGAACTTATCTATGTGCGAACGAACACGTGAAATTGGTATCACATGTAATTGGCATGTTATGGAATTTAACTGTGGCAATTAGGTAAGAGGAAAGCTATGATGTCTACACGTTTTCCTGAAACATTTACAAGGTTGATTCTTTCTTGTATGAAGATAGTGGAAAAGACGGAAATGTATAACAAAATGGTTTGTCGTTTTTTTTATTTTGTCAATCAAGCCTTTTTTCCAATTTCAAGTCACTTCCAGATTCACATTACAGCTCATACACATCCACACATTCACCGTTACATCCACCAAATGCAATGCAATGTTTTCTGTATTGCCTTAATGCAGTTTCTAGATGAATATGGCTGAGAGGTCATTACAGTCTAAATGTAAAAAAAAAGTACATAGGTGAACATATAGGTGCATATATACGTGCATATATGTACCTATATAGGTATATGTATGCACGTGTATATATGTTCGCATATATGTGTACATATATGTACACATATGTGCATATATGTACATTTAATATAGGAAAACTGCCAATTTTATATATGTCACATATATTAAAAACCTATATCAAAACCAATATTAAAACATATATGTTCATATAGATTATTTCCATGTGGGTGATGCTGTATTGCTTTCTTTCACTAGCACACAAAAGGAGATCTTCAGAAGAACGCAGGAGCTTCGGTTTACAACACTTACTATAGTGGATGGGGATCTGGAGACAATTTGCAAGAAAGACAATATAGTATTTATTTGATATGAAAGATAACGTGTAATGTCAGAGTCAGACTGTGCCATAAATAAACACATCAAAAATAAACCCTACAGAGGACAAGCGGTTAGGATAGACAGAATTTTAACCATGCAGCGTCTACTACAGTATCACATCAGACAGAGCATTGTAGTGTCACTGAGGAAAAATTACACTCATTCACTGCTATAGGAGAAGACACACACACACTCATTCACTGCTATAGGAGAAGAAGAATTGGCTAAACTCGTTAAATCATCAAAATCAACAACATGTATGCTCGACCCTGTACCGACTAGGCAATTGAATGAGATGCTACCAGAGGTCATATATCCTCTTCTTAATATCATTAATTCATCTTTGTCATTAGGATATGTACCGAAAACTTTTAAGTTGGCTATTATTAAACCACTTATTAAAAAAACGCAACTTGATCCTACAGAATTAGTCAATTACAGGCCAATCTCAAATCTACCGTTTCTGTCAGAAAGACTTGAAAAGGCAGTGTCCTCACAACTATGCTACTTTTTTTTAGAAAGAAATGATATCTGTGAGGATTTCCAGTCAGGATTTAGACCGTATCATAGCACTGAGATTGCTCTCATCAGAGTTACACATGATTTACTCTTATCCGATTGTGGCTGTATCTCTCTATTAGTGTTACTCAATCTTAGCGCTGCATTTGATACTATCGACCACAACATTCTTTTGAATAGACTGGAAAATGATGTAGGCATTAGTGGAATTGCATTGTCATGGTTTAAATCATACCTATGTGACCGTTATCAGTTTGTAGTAGTAAATGAAGAGATGTCACACAAGTTCAGTATGGAGTACCGCAGGGCTCAGTGCTAGGACCGCTACTCTTCACCCTGTACATGCTACCACTGGGAGATATCATTAGGAAGCATGGCGTTAGTTTTCATTGTTATGCTGACGATACTCAGCTCTATATTTCTTCACGCCCTGACGAAACTTACCAATTCACAAGATTAACGGAATGCATAGCTGATATAAAACATTGGATGACCAGTAATTTCCTGCAACTTAATTCAGAAAAAAATGATTAAAAATGATTGGACAGAATACTATCTAACACTTGATGGCTGTTCTGTCAAGTCCTCGTCGTCAGTGAGGAACCTGGGTGTGCTCTTTGATACCAATCTTTTGTTTGAAAGCCACGTTTCTAACATCTGTAAAACTGCATTCTACCATCTTAAAAATATATCTAAATTATGGCACATGCTCTCAATGCCAAATGCTGAACAGTTAGTTGATGCGTTGATGAGCTGTATATTATTGTAATGCTCTACTGGGTAGTTGCCCTGCTCGCCTAATAAATAAACTCCAGCTGGTCCAAAGAGAGGGGAAGAGAGGGGTAGAGAGGGAAAGAGAGGGGTGGGAAGGGGTTAGAGAGGGGTAGAGAGGGGTGGGAAGGGGTTAGAGAGGGGAAGGGGTTAGAGAGGGGTAGAGAGGGAAAGAGAGGGGTGGGAAGGGGTTAGAGAGGGGTAGAGAGGGGTGGGAAGGGGTTAGAGAGGGGAAGGGGGTAGAGAGGGGTAGAGAGGGGAAGGGGTTAGAGAGGGGAAGGGGGTAGAGAGGGGTAGAGAGGGGAAGGGGTAAAGAGGGGTAGAGAGGGAAAGAGAGGGGTGGGAAGGGGTTAGAGAGGGGTAGAGAGGGGTGGGAAGGGGTTAGAGAGGGGAAGGGGTTAGAGAGGGGTAGAGAGGGAAAGAGAGGGGTGGGAAGGGGTTAGAGAGGGGTAGAGAGGGGTGGGAAGGGGTTAGAGAGGGGAAGGGGTTAGAGAGGGGTAGAGAGGGAAAGAGAGGGGTGGGAAGGGGTTAGAGAGGGGTAGAGAGGGGTGGGAAGGGGTTAGAGAGGGGAAGGGGTTAGAGAGGGGTAGAGAGGGGTGGGAAGGGGTTAGAGAGGGGTAGAGAGGGGTGGGGGTTAGAGAGGGGTAGAGAGGGAAAGAGAGGGGTGGGAAGGGGTTAGAGAGGGGTAGAGAGGGGTGGGAAGGGGTTAGAGAGGGGAAGGGGGTAGAGAGGGGTAGAGAGGGGTGGGAAGGGGTTAGAGAGGGGAAGGGGTTAGAGAGGGGTAGAGAGGGAAAGAGAGGGGTGGGAAGGGGTTAGAGAGGGGTAGAGAGGGGTGGGAAGGGGTTAGAGAGGGGAAGGGGGTAGAGAGGGGTAGAGAGGGGAAGGGGTAAAGAGGGGTAGAGAGGGAAAGAGAGGGGTGGGAAGGGGTTAGAGAGGGGTAGAGAGGGGTGGGAAGGGGTTAGAGAGGGGAAGGGGTTAGAGAGGGGTAGAGAGGGAAAGAGAGGGGTGGGAAGGGGTTAGAGAGGGGTAGAGAGGGGTGGGAAGGGGTTAGAGAGGGGAAGGGGGTAGAGAGGGGTAGAGAGGGGAAGGGGTTAGAGAGGGGAAGGGGGTAGAGAGGGGTAGAGAGGGAAAGAGAGGGGTGGGAAGGGGTTAGAGAGGGGTAGAGAGGGGTGGGAAGGGGTTAGAGAGGGGAAGGGGGTAGAGAGGGGTAGAGAGGGAAAGAGAGGGGTGGGAAGGGGTTAGAGAGGGGTAGAGAGGGGTGGGAAGGGGTTAGAGAGGGGAAGGGGGTAGAGAGGGGTAGAGAGGGGAAGGGGTTAGAGAGGGGAAGGGGGTAGAGAGGGGTAGAGAGGGGAAGGGGTAAAGAGGGGTAGAGAGGGGAAGAGAGGGGTTGGAAGTGGGTAGAGAGGGGAAGGGGGTAGAGAGGGGTAGAGAGGGGAAGGGGTAAAGAGGGGTAGAGAGGGGAAGAGAGGGGTTGGAAGTGGGTAGAGAGGGGAAGGGGGTAGAGAGGGGTAGAGAGGGGGATGAGAGGGGAAGAGAGGGGTAGAGAGGGGTAGAGAGGGGAAGAGAGGGGGAGGGGAAGAGAGGGGAAGAGAGGGGAAGAGAGGGGTAGAGAGGGGTAGAGAGGGGTAGAGAGGGGAAGGGGTAAAGAGGGGTAGAGAGGGGAAGAGAGGGGTTGGAAGTGGGTAGAGAGGGGAAGGGGGTAGAGAGGGGTAGAGAGGGGGATGAGAGGGGAAGAGAGGGGTAGAGAGGGGAAGAGAGGGGGAGGGGAAGAGAGGGGAAGAGAGGGGTAGAGAGGGGTAGAGAGGGGTAGAGAGGGGGAGGGGGGATGAGAGGGGAAGAGAGGGGTAGAGAGGGGTAGAGAGGGGAAGAGAGGGGTAGAGAGGGGGAGGGGGGATGAGAGGGGAAGAGAGGGGTAGAGAGGGGTAGAGAGGGGTAGAGAGGGGGAGGGGGATGAGAGGGGAAGAGAGGGGTAGAGAGGGGTAGAGAGGGGAAGAGAGGGGTAGAGAGGGGGAGGGGGGATGAGAGGGGATGAGAGGGGTAGAGAGGGGTAGAGAGGGGTAGAGAGGGGTAGAGAGGGGGAGGGGGGATGAGAGGGGAAGAGAGGGGTAGAGAGGGGTAGAGAGGGGAAGAGAGGGGTAGAGAGGGGGAGGGGGGATGAGAGGGGAAGAGAGGGGTAGAGAGGGGAAGAGAGGGGTAGAGAGGGGGAGGGGGGATGAGAGGGGAAGAGAGGGGTAGAGAGGGGTAGAGAGGGGAAGAGAGGGGTAGAGAGGGGGAGGGGGGATGAGAGGGGAAGAGAGGGGTAGAGAGGGGTAGAGAGGGGGAGGGGGGATGAGAGGGGAAGAGAGGGGTAGAGAGGGGTAGAGAGGGGAAGAGAGGGGTAGAGAGGGGATGAGAGGGGAAGAGAGGGGTAGAGAGGGGTAGAGAGGGGTAGAGAGGGGGAGGGGGGATGAGAGGGGAAGAGAGGGGTAGAGAGGGGAAGAGAGGGGGAGGGGAAGAGAGGGGAAGAGAGGGGTAGAGAGGGGTAGAGAGGGGTAGAGAGGGGGAGGGGGGATGAGAGGGGTAGAGAGGGGTAGAGAGGGGTAGAGAGGGGGAGGGGGGATGAGAGGGGGAGGGGAAGAGGAAGAGGGGGGTAGAGAGGGAAAGAGAGGGTGGGAAGGGGGTAGAGAGGGGAAGTTGGGTAGAGAGGGGTAGAGAGGGGGAGGGAGGATGAGAGGGGAAGAGAGGGGTAGGAAAAGGTAGATCTGGAGTAGGATGTGGCCAAAGAAGACGGGGACCAAATATATCAGATGCGATTCTACTGAGAACCCATGGGTTGACGTTGAGAGAGGCTAGACAGAGACTTCAGCCCAACCTCAGCAGATATAAAAAAACAAACCTTTGAAAATGCATGAATAAATCAAATTATTTTACAAACGTGGAGAGAAATAAATATTTTCATCAATATGCAGTACCAGTCTTGTGTGTACTGTTTGGTCAATATATTCATATAATTTACTCTACAATATCTCTGAAAAAAATCAAACCCAGATTATATCATTTGAAAAGTAGAAATTTTTACAATATTACAAGTGTTTACAGTAAGATTGAGAACAGCAGCGTGTGGATGGCCAGGAGGGTGAGGACGGTAATTTTCATTGTTTTTTTGTTTGTGTGTTATATTGCAGTATATTATGCTGTATACATTTTCTTTTTACTCTGATGTATGGAAGTTACTTTATGTGTGTGAATGATAATGGTTACAATTTCCTTGGCAGTATGAGTGCAATGTGTGATGTCAAACCTTGGAGGCTACTCTTACCCTTAAATCCCATTTCTTTTTTTCAGATTTATACACAATTGTATTCTGTTAGCTAGACAAAAATGAAGGACTGGGCTAAGACTGAAAGGTGGACATGAGGGATATTTCAATGGTCCTCTGCCATAGTGACAAAACATCTAAACATTTTGACTTGCAGTGCTTACACAATGCCAAAGGGACAAAGCATTTTGGGGGCACTGACTGTTTAAACGAGAAGGAAATTTAGTTTTGGCACATGAGTGAACTGTTTTGGGAGAGGTATGAGCTTTTGCAGGTGAACCATGGTGTTGTGCCGAACCATCCACGTGTTTTTGGCAAAAGCACCAAGAGTGTTGAGAACGTCCGGTCT
Organism: Gobio gobio; assembly: GCF_949357685.1. Classification (NCBI taxonomy): domain Eukaryota; kingdom Metazoa; phylum Chordata; class Actinopteri; order Cypriniformes; family Gobionidae; genus Gobio; species Gobio gobio. The sequence continues at coordinate 55,944,500 of NC_137116.1, forward strand.
GTTTCAAGAAATGAGCCAAAGCAAATGAGAAGGATCTTTGCCATTTTGGTGGCACTGACTATTTATATGGGAAAGGAATTTAGTTCTGAAGCATGAGCGAACAGTTTTGGGAGAGATATTAGCTTTTGCAAGTGAGCTATAGTGTTGTGCTGAACTGTAAGACTGTTTTGCCAAATTATCTTACAATTTTGAGAATGTAATTTCTGTTTCAAGAAATGAGCCAAACCAATGGAGAAAAACTGTAATTGTCATCAAAACTTTAGCCATATTTACAACATGACTAAGCAATTTGACCGTCTTATCCGTACACAATGACACAAGGCCTTGTCATTCTGATGGCACTGACATGTTCATTGACACAGATATTTACTTTTGAGAGATGAACTAATGATTTTGAGCTAGAGACTGGCTTTTGCAGGTAATCCATGGTGTTGGGCTAATTGTACAAATTGTTTTGAGAAATGCACTTACTGTTTTGCAAATGCCGAGGATGATACTGCATCACGTCTACTGCGCTCTCTAAACTCTGGCCAGTTGATCATACCGAGAATATCCAAATCAACTGCAGGCGGTCGATCCTTTTCCTATTTAGCACCTAAACTCTAGAACAGTCTTCCTAACATTGTACGGACGGACAGATGGACAGACAGACAGACAGACAGACAGACAGACAGATAGATAGATAGATAGATAGATAGATAGATAGATAGATAGATAGATAGATAGATAGATAGATAGATAGATAGATAGATAGATAGATAGATAGATAGATAGATAGATAGATAGATAGATAGATAGATAGATAGGTAGACAGACAGACATACAGACTGTGAGACAGACAGATAGATGGACAGACAGACAGACAGACAGACAGACGGACAGACAGACAGACAGACAGACAGATAGACGGACAGACAGACAGATAGACAGACAGACAGATAGACGGACAGACAGACAGACAGACAGACAGACGGACAGACAGACAGATAGACAGACAGACAGACAGACAGACTGTGAGACAGACAGATAGATAGACAGACAGACAGACAGACAGACAGACGGACAGACGGACAGACGGACAGACGGACAGACGGACAGACAGACAGACAGACAGACAGAGAGACAGACAGACAGACAGACAGACAGACAGACAGATAGACAGACAGACATACAGATATACAGACAGACAGACAGACAGACAGACTTACAGACGGACAAACAGACAGACAGACAGACAGACAGATAGACAGACAGACAGACGGACAGACAGACAGACAGACAGACAGACAGACAGACAGACAGAGAGACAGACAGACAGACAAACAGATAGACAGACAGACAGACATACAGATATACAGATATACAGATATACAGACATACAGACGGACAGACAGACAGACAGACGGACAGATAGACAGACAGACAGACAGACAGACAGACAGACAGACAGACTTACAGACGGACAAACAGATAGACAGACAGACAGACAGACATACAGATATACAGATATATAGAGATATACAGACAGACAGACAGAGAGACAGAGAGATATATATCTGAGCAGACGAACGCACTTTACCTTGTGGCAGAGAGTCGGAGAACTGCAGTTATTTGGAAATCTAAGCAATTTTTTCCGCTTGCGATTCTCAAGTAAATCATTTGGATGTTGACTGGTGCTCTTATTATATGTCCATGACATTAATAAGAGGCGTTTACAAGGCGGAGTTCAAGATCATTTCAAAATTAAAGATCATCTCCATGCAGGGCTGTGAGGTGTGTGAATCTGCAGGTGTGTGTAGCTCCGGGAGCTCCATCAGGCGGAGAGCTTGTTGTTTCCCAGCTGTTGGTCTGGAGGAGACGCCGGGCGGTTTCAGCTGCGCCTCCAGGCCTGTACTCCACTCATTTGTTCAGCACCACTGGCTTAATAATTACACCTGGGAAGGGCAGGTAATGGGTCGTGTCCACGCAATTACGGCTCCCCGCCAAAACACTCATTTGTCTTTGTCACGTCGGGCCGCCTTAATTGGAGTCATCGGGGGCAGTGTTGGGTGGCGACTGGGGTCTTTGGCTGACTATCCTATTGAAGCCTTTGACAGAGGTCAGGTCAGGGTCAGGCTACTGTTCTCACGACTGGAGGCGCTCCAGTTCAGCCGGAGGTGGCGGCAAACAATACAGTAACATCAGGGCATAACTCCAGGACGGTTACAGTCAAATGGGGTCATACGTGCCTCTGTTTCATTATCAAAACTACAACTTGCAAGCTTGTTTTGACGTTTGTCGCTGTCACAAATGAAGAAATTTCACATATTTTTTTGTAAATCAAATATTAAAGCTAGAGTGTTGGGGAAGCTGGTTTTAAGCTTGCAAGGGATTTAAAGTTTAAATTCAAGCTAACATTAAAAAAGACACTTAATAGACGTTAGCTATGCTATTAAAGGGACAGTTCACCCAAAAATGAAAATTAGCCCATGATTTACTCTCCCTCAGATCATACTATAGGTGTGTGTGACATTCTTCATTCAGACGAACACAATCAGAGTTATATTAATAATGTCCTGACTCTTCCAAGCTTTATAATGGCGGTGAATAAATATTTTTGAGGTCCATAAAAGTGCATCTATCCATCATAAAAGTGCATCCATCCATCATAAAAGCGCATCCATCCATCATAAAAGTGCATCCATCCATCATAAAAGTGCATCTATCCATCATAAAAGTGCATCCATCCATCATAAAAGTGCATCCATCCATCATAAAAGTGCATCTATCCATCATAAAAGTGCATCTATCCATTTACATTTACATTTACATTTAGTCATTTAGCAGACGCTTTTATCCAAAGCGACTTACAAATGAGAGCAATAGAAGCAACTAGAACGGTCAAGGGCTACAGTATGCAAGTGCTGTAACAAGTCTCAGTTAATCTAACACAGAACACACGACTTTTTTTTTTTTTTTTTTTTTTTTTTTTTTTTTAAAATAAATTAGACAGACAGAAAATGAATCGAATGGAATGTTAAGTGCTATTCTTGATTGGTTAGGTGCTGCTGGAAAAGACGTGTCTTTAGCCGTTTTTTGAAAATGGCTACAGACTCGGCGGCTCGAATTGAGATAGGCAGGTTATTCCACCAGGTGGGGGCAGTCCAGGAAAAGGTCCGTGAGAGTGATTTCATGCCTCTTTGGTATGGCACTACAAGGCGTCGTTCACTGGCAGACCGTAAGCTCCTGGAGGGTGTGTAAGTCTGAACAAGCGAGTTTAGGTATATTGGTGCAGAGCCAGTGGTTGCTTTGAAGGCGAGCACCAGTGACTTGAATTTGATGCGAGCAGCTATTGGCAGCCAGTGGAGACTGATGAAGAGAGGCGTGACGTGCGCTCTCTTCGGCTCGTTAAAGATCACCCTTGCCGCTGCATTCTGGATCAGTTGCAAGGGTTTGATAGTGCATGCCGAAAGGCCCGCTAGAAGAGCATTACAATAGTCCAGTCTGGAGAGAACAAGAGCTTGGACCAGGAGTTGTGTGGCCTGCTCTGATAGGAAGGGTCTGATCCTCCTAATATTGTATAACGCAAATCTGCAGGACCGGGATGTTGCAGTAATGTGGTCAGTGAATTTTAGCTGATCATCAATCACAACTCCAAGATTCCTGGCTGTCCTGGACGGAGTTATGGTTGATGATCCTAGCTGAATGGAGAGATTATGATGAAGTGCTGGGTTGGCTGAGACCACAAGCAGTTCTGTCTTTGGAAGGTTGAGTTGCAGGTGATGTTCCTTCATCCAGGCAGAAATGTCTGTTAGGCAGGCAGCGATACGACCACCAACCGTGGGATCATCTGGTTGAAATGAGAAGTAGAGTTGAGTGTCGTCAGCGTAGCAATGATAGGAAAAGCCATGTTTCTGAATGACAGTTCCCAGTGATGACATGTAGATGGAGAAGAGAAGTGGTCCAAGCACTGAGCCCTGGGGAACTCCAGTGGCTAGATGATGTGACTTAGACACTTCACCTCTCCATGACACTCTGAAGGACCTACCTGAGAGGTAAGACTTGAGCCACTGGAGAGCAGTTCCTGAGATGCCCATCTCCATGAGAGTTGACAGGAGTATCTGGTGGTTAACTGTGTCAAAAGCAGCAGACAAATCCAGTAAGATAAGTACTGTGGATTTGGAAGCCGCTCTTGCCTGTCTCAGTGCTTCAGTAACCGAGAGCAGGGCAGTCTCAGTTGAGTGGCCACTTTTGAAGCCAGATTGGTTGATATCCAGGAGGTTGTTCTGTTCAAGAAACGTAGAGAGCTGGTTAAAAACAACTCGCTCGAGTGTCTTTGCAATGAAAGGCAGAAGGGATACCGGTCTGTAGTTTTCTAAAAGTGCTGGGTTCAGAGAGGGTTTCTTAAGCAGTGGGGTTACCCGAGCCTGCTTAAATGCTGTGGGGAAAGTCCCGGTGTGAAGAGAGGTGTTGACAATGTGAGTGAGTGCAGGAGTAACAGAAGAAGAGATGGCCTGAAGGAGGTGAGTGGGGATAGGGTCAAGTGGACAGGTAGTGGGGTGGTTGGAAAGGATGAGTTTGGAGATGTCAGCTTCAGAGAGCAGAGAAAAAGAGGGGAGCGTATGTGTGATGGTTGTTGAGATGTGCGTGTCGGTTTGTGGTGCGGAGAATTGGCTGCTGATGGAGGAGATTTTATTTGTGAAAAATGATGCAAAGTCGCCAGCTGTAAGAGTTGATGAAGGAGGGGGGGGAGGAGGACAAAGGAGTGAAGAGAACGTTCTGAAAAGTGCACGAGAGTCAGAGCAGTTGTTGATTTTGTTGTGGTAGTATGTAGTTTTAGCAGTGGAGACATTAGTAGAGAAAGAAGCGAGAAGAGACTGATACAGGGTTAGGTCAGTAGTGTTTTTAGTTTTTCGCCACTTCCTCTCTGCCGCCCGGAGCCCAGAGCGATGTTCGCGGAGAACATCAGACAGCCAGGGGGCAGAGGGAGTGGTGCGGGCTGGCCTGGTTGAAACGGGACAGAGGTTGTCCAAGCAAGATGTTAGAGTGGAGCAAAGAGTGTCAGTAGCACTGTTAGTGTCCAGTGCTGAGAACTGAGCAGGTGGAGGGAGTGAGGATGAAACCATAGTGGATAGACGGGAGGGACAGAGTGAGCGTAGATTACGCCGAAAGGTGATCTGGGGAGGAGTGTGTGTTGTGTCAGGAGTCAGTAGGAGGTTAAGAGTGATGAGAAAGTGATCAGAGGTGTGCAATGGAGTAACTAAAGGGTCGTCGGTGGAGCAGTAGCGCGTGTAGATAAGGTCCAGATGATTACCTGATTTGTGAGTAGCTGCAGTAGATACTCGCTTAAGGTCAAATGAGGTCAGAAGAGTGGTGAAGTCTGCAGCCTGTGGTTTATCAAGGTGAATGTTGAAGTCACCGAGCAGTACCAGAGGAGTGCCATCCTCGGGAAAGTGAGAGAGTAACATATCCAACTCCTCCAAGAAGTTCCCCAGTTGACCTGGAGGGCGATAAATAACTACAACATGGATTTTAGCAGGGTGAGTGATCGTGATTGAGTGTGATTCAAATGAGCAGTTGCCAGATAGAGAAGGGATGGGCTCAAATTTCCAATCCTTTGAAATGAGCAGACCAGTACCTCCACCCCTCCCAATCGTGCGAGAGGTGTGTGAAAAAGAGAAATTATTTGAGAGAGCTGCAGGAGTGGCAGTGTCTTCTGGTTTGATCCAGGTTTCAGTTAGAGCCATGAGACTGAGATGTGAATGAGTGGAAAGAGATGAAATAAAGTCTGCTTTGTTTACAGCAGACTGGCAATTCCAGAGACCAATTGGAATGGACATTAATGTAGCAGAGGAAATAGGTACACTACGCAGATTATTGGGATTACGGCGTCTAGAATGTCCTGAGCGTGATTTACGGGTGTGTGTGGTAATAGTAGAGATTTGGAAGCACATTATGAATACAGGTCAGACAAATAAACAGATGAAAACAAGCAAAACACAAAAGTGGACAAAGTGGAAGGAAAGCTATACTTAAGTGCCTTGTCGGTGTCCTTGCTCGAGTGGAGTCGCACAGAGTAGAGTCGATGTCTTTACACTCTTCGGTCTTCACACGAGGAGGGCTTCACACGAGGGCTGCCGCTTCCGCTGCCGCGGAGTACTGCTCAATTTATACTCACGGTAAGTGTCGTTAGTGAATACAGCTGGTCACTCCCAGTGAAACGCGTTAGCTCGCACGAGGTCAAACGATAACAAACGAGACTACAACAAACGGCCAACTACAGCACACATACAATGTTCTAAACAAAAGTTCAACTACAGATCAAGTGAGGAAAATGAATACAGAAACTCACACACTAGTTGTTCTCCCTGATGTTCGGTGCTTCTCTCTGACACAATGTAAACAGTGCACGCTCTAAATACCACGCTGGCTTATGGCCACGCCCAGTGAAACGCGTTAGCTCGCACGAGGTCAAACGATAACAAACGAGACTACAACAAACGGCCAACTACAGCACACATACAATGTTCTAAACAAAAGTTGAACTACAGATCAAGTGAGGAAAATGAATACAGAAACTCACACACTAGTTTTTCTCCCTGATGTTCTGATCTATCCATCATACAATTTCATCTATCCATCATAAAAGTGCATCTATCCATCATAAAAGTGCATCCATCCATCATAAAAGTGCATCCATCCATCATAAAAGCGCATCTATCCATCATAAAAGTGCATCCATCCATCATAAAAGTGCATCCATCCATCATAAAAGCGCATCTATCCATCATAAAAGTGCATCTATCCATCATAAAAGTGCATCCATCCATCATAAAAGTGCATATATCCATCATAAAAGTGCATCTATCCATCATAAAAGTGCATCTATCCATCATAAAAGTGCATCCATAAAAGTGCATCTATCATCATAAAAGTGCATCCATCCATCATAAAAGTGCATCCATCCATCATAAAAGTGCATCTATCCATCATAAAAGTGCATCTATCCATCATAAAAGTGCATCCATCCATCCATCATAAAAGTGCATCCATCCATCATAAAAGTGCATCCATCCATCATAAAAGTGCATCTATCCATCATAAAAGTGCATCCATCCATCATAAAAGTGCATCTATCCATCATAAAAGTGCATCCATCCATCATAAAAGTGCATCCATCCATCATAAAAGTGCATCTATCCATCATAAAAGTGCATCCATCCATCATAAAAGTGCATCCATCCATCATAAAAGTGCATCCATCCATCATAAAAGTGCATCTATCCATCATAAAAGTGCATCTATCCATCATAAAAGTGCATCTGTCCATCATAAAAGTGCATCTATCCATCATAAAAGTGCCTCTGTCCATCATAAAAGTGCATCTATCCATCATAAAAGTGCATCTGTCCATCATAAAAGAGCATCCATCCATCATAAAAGTGCATCTATCCATCATAAAAGTGCATCTATCCATCATAAAAGTGCATCTGTCCGTCATAAAAGTGCATCTATCCATCATAAAAGTGCATCCATCCATCATAAAAGTGCATCCATCCATCATAAAAGTGCATCTATCCATCATAAAAGTGCATCCATCCATCATAAAAGTGCATCCATCCATCATAAAAGTGCATCTATCCATCATAAAAGTGCATCTATCCATCATAAAAGTGCCTCTGTCCATCATAAAAGTGCATCTATCCATCATAAAAGTGCCTCTGTCCATCATAAAAGTGCATCTATCCATCATAAAAGTGCCTCTGTCCATCATAAAAGTGCATCTATCCATCATAAAAGTGCCTCTGTCCATCATAAAAGTGCATCTATCCATCATAAAAGTGCATCTGTCCATCATAAAAGAGCATCCATCCATCATAAAAGTGCATCTATCCATCATAAAAGTGCATCTATCCATCATAAAAGTGCATCTGTCCGTCATAAAAGTGCATCTATCCATCATAAAAGTGCATCCATCCATCATAAAAGTGCATCCATCCATCATAAAAGTGCATCTGTCCATCATAAAAGTGCATCCATCCATCATAAAAGTGCATCCATCCATCATAAAAGTGCATCTATCCATCATAAAAGTGCATCTGTCCATCATAAAAGTGCATCTATCCATCATAAAAGTGCATCTGTCCATCATAAAAGTGCATCTATCCATCATAAAAGTGCATCTGTCCATCATAAAAGAGCATCCATCCATCATAAAAGTGCATCTATCCATCATAAAAGTGCATCTATCCATCATAAAAGTGCATCTGTCCGTCATAAAAGTGCATCTGTCCATCATAAAAGTGCATCTATCCATCATAAAAGTGCATCTGTCCATCATAAAAGTGCATCTGTCCGTCATAAAAGTGCATCCATCCATCATAAAAGTGCATCCATCCATCATAAAAGTGCATCTATCCATCATAAAAGTGCATCTATCCATCATAAAAGTGCCTCTGTCCATCATAAAAGTGCATCTATCCATCATAAAAGTGCCTCTGTCCATCATAAAAGTGCATCTATCCATCATAAAAGTGCCTCTGTCCATCATAAAAGTGCATCTATCCATCATAAAAGTGCCTCTGTCCATCATAAAAGTGCATCTATCCATCATAAAAGTGCATCTGTCCATCATAAAAGAGCATCCATCCATCATAAAAGTGCATCTATCCATCATAAAAGTGCATCTATCCATCATAAAAGTGCATCTGTCCGTCATAAAAGTGCATCTATCCATCATAAAAGTGCATCCATCCATCATAAAAGTGCATCCATCCATCATAAAAGTGCATCTGTCCATCATAAAAGTGCATCCATCCATCATAAAAGTGCATCCATCCATCATAAAAGTGCATCTATCCATCATAAAAGTGCATCTATCCATCATAAAAGTGCATCTGTCCATCATAAAAGTGCATCTATCCATCATAAAAGTGCATCTGTCCATCATAAAAGTGCATCTATCCATCATAAAAGTGCATCTGTCCATCATAAAAGAGCATCCATCCATCATAAAAGTGCATCTATCCATCATAAAAGTGCATCTATCCATCATAAAAGTGCATCTGTCCGTCATAAAAGTGCATCTGTCCATCATAAAAGTGCATCTATCCATCATAAAAGTGCATCTGTCCATCATAAAAGTGCATCTGTCCGTCATAAAAGTGCATCCATCCATCATAAAAGTGCATCTATCCATCATAAAAGCGGTTCAGTTGAAGCCCCTGCTCCAGATAAATACAGTATGTGCAAACATGACAGGTTAGAAAGATGCATAACATTACAGATGTTAAACCAGCGATTATTCTCCATAACACTGCGGTTCTCATTCACAGAACTTGTTTATTAAATTAGAGATATCTGTCATATAAAGGATGGAAACATTTTGGCTGGTGTGCTAACCGTGATTCATGAACGTGCACGCTTTCTAAAAATAAATGGTTTGGCCGTGGTAATGTTCAGCATTGTATTCACAAGGCCATTGGCAGGACTTCATATTCTCCCCATAAAGACTGGTCTCGCCTGACTAATGCGCACACACACACCAACACAAAGGCCTCATTGAGGAGGAAAACACTTCCCGATCCGATGACCTGAGGTGAGGTTTGCTCTCTTTCAGAAAATGAACTTTCGGGAGCAGGTGAGCTCTGTTGTCCATCACCGAAGATGAAACGAAGCAGACGAGATTGTTTTCAGACTTGATCTGGCCATGTCTGTCTGCCGTCGTGGTGTAAACATAACAGGAGCACTATTGATTTTTGCCAGCAGGAAATCACTTTGTTGAGGATGTGTGGTTTACGGAAACTATAACTCAACATGGTGTCTATCTCCGGGGCAGTTTGTGCCGTGGCACACTGAGATCACTCGTTTGCTCTTTGCTTTTATGCGCTTTAAAGGGGTCATATCATATATTTTTATTTGCCTTTATTTATTTATGTTTCCCCCTCAGGTCCACTTGTGCTGTTATCACATGAACAGGTCTTTAACACACTGTTTATGACTCCAACGGGGTCATATCAAGGGGAACACTGCAAAAAATGCTTTTCTTACTTGGTATTTTTGTCCTGTTTTCAGTCCAAATATCTAAAAAATCTTACATGAAGAAGCATTTACTAGACAAGCAAAAGTTTTTGTCCTGTTTTGGGGGGAAATAACTAGAAATGAAGGGAGGTTTTGCTTAAAATACGCAAAATAATCTGCCAATGGGGTAAGTAAAATAATCTTAATTCAAACAGAAAACAACATTATTTTGCTTACCCCATTGGCAGATTATTTAGCTTATTTTAAGCAAAAACTCCCTTAATTTTTTGTCATTTTCCCCCAAAACGAGACGACGACTTTTGCTTGTCTAGTAAATGCTTCTTAATGTAAGATTTTTTAGATATTTGGACTATTCTTACTAAGTAAGAAAAGCATTTTTTGCAGTGAATCGCATTTTCTCTGACCTAAAAGTGTTCCTGAGAGTATGAAGTACTATGAAACATACCGTAATTTCCTCAAAACAGCCACCACAGTTCAAAAAAATAATAATTTATTGAAGCCGACCTGCAAAAACAGGCAGTTTTAATGTCAGAAACCCAAATATTCATAAATACGTGTCGTTTGGATACTAAATAAGATGCAGCGAATGATAGAAAAACCAATGCTGAGCTAAACTGTTTTAGAATAGAATTGAAATGCACAGACAGCATCCATTTTAAGTTTTAGTCCAAAATGGTGTATTTAAAAACAAACAAACAAGATGTTAGCAGCAGATCCTTTAAGTCCTGTAAGTTGAACAAACTCGCTCAAATCCTTACGCTTGCCCATTTTTCCTGCTTCTAACACATCAACTCTGAGGATGAAATGTTCACTTGCTGCCTAATATATCCCACCCACTAACAGGAGATGAAGAGATCAGATTTATAGATGCATCAGAAGGATAAATAAAATCAGTTCAACCTACACTGTAAAAAATGTATAATCTTCCCAAAGTTTTCTAGTGACTGGTCACATCTAAACTCTTCAATTGGCCCAAGTGAAATTCTGTAAATGTAATTTTATCAATTGTGGCAACAGTCTGTTAACATGGGCTCAATTAGAAATAATATGTTGAGCCAATGGAAAAATGTAATTTACCAACACAGTAAAACATTTCAGGCCTCTCCAATTTAAAATGTTCTAGTGACCGATCACATCTAAATTTTTCAATTTGGCCAACTAAAAAATTTAGATGTGATCGCTCACTAGAAAATTTTGAATTGGAGAAATGTTTTACAGTGAAACTGTGAGGTTGGTCCAATTAAATATTTTAAATTGCAGTAACAATTGTTTATTTCTCACTGTCCCAAAAGACAAAAATGACTAAAAACATAAATATATTAAGCAAAATACATAACACAGACAACAGGGTTGACATTTTATCACATTCCTTTATTAACAAGTAAATTCCAACACAGGATATTTGGTGGAAATACCTTATCTTCAATAAGGAAAACTCTGAATATATAAGAAGTCTTCTGCATAACAGGATGTCTTAAAGTGGTGAAGAAAACACGGCACTGCAAGCTAAAAACCTGCAAATAAAAATAAAAACTAATATTAATGGCAAAGTTTCCCTCCATCACATCTGGCAAATGACAGAACAGAAGTTCTTCATTATATAATGAGGATGAGACGAATGAATGGATGAATAAGAAAATCGAGCTTGACATGTTTGATATTAAAAGGCAATAACTCAAGCCCTGAAAGAGGTCGACGCCAAACTCAATCTCCGGCACTGGGTTCAAAGGTCGCGTGCCGCATATATCACACAAATGACTTAATTTACTTATTACCTATCATTTTAGACACATAAGACATGAGGAAAATAAAACTATTGGCTACCCTTAGAGTAAACGAGAACACACTCATGAAACCAATGAATGCATGAACTCGTGATTCTACAAAATGTCTTTTAAACTTCATACCAGGTCATAAAGCAAATCTCTGGAGAATAATTTCAGTGTACTCACCAACGTTTTTGTGAGATGAATATTTCTATTCTCTTGGGAAAGTGTGTTTCGGTCTTCAGCACCTGCTGGTTCGGCTCCGCATTTTAAATTTCTCCACACGAACGGTTTTCTTCAAGTGCATTTTGCGCATGCGTATACCGTTTTTCGGACGTAGGACTTGTTCAGCCAACATGGATTTTTCACTTCGACTTCATAGATTGACTGAGCACAATTAAATATGTTCTGTGAATATACAATTTTAATTTTGAGTGAAGACCTTAACCTGTTAACTGTCACCCTCCTTTTTGAAAATATACATGAAAATGCACTATACAAACTTAAATGGTTGCAATTCAAGAATGCTTTGGAATATAGACATAAGTTTGGTCTCATTTTAAAGAAGACAGTCAGCAGATTATGGCTCAAGTGAAAACACTTCAAAAAATAAAAGTATGAAAGTTTAAATTTACTGTTAATCAAATGTACTGTACTAAATATTTTATATTTTATGTAAAATATACGTTACAAAATAATTTGTACTCTAAAATTACTATCACATAAAAGCCAAACGTCTAACCAATTTGTGTTCCAAATTTGAAGTTGATATCACAAAAATTGAAGTTCCCATGAGATTTTGTTTAGGCGCTGTACCACAAATAGCCACCGGGTGTCATTAAAATTCCATTGATTTTTTTTACGCAATCTCCTGTAACAAATGTATATATTTTTGTCCAAATATCATAAAACAGTGGGCAGATATAGAACTGTGAGACTCAGACCTTTCCGATGATATGTGTTTTGTTTTTAAAATAAATGTTATGTTATAATATGAAACATGACAACGCCCACTAGGGGAGGAGCCGCTAGAAGAATTTAGAGTACCGTTTCCATGGTAACGCAAAATCCGATTTCAAAACAGTTTTCACAGGATGAATCTTGAGTTCGTAAGCTTTCGAAAGATATATAGTTTGTCAACATTAGATCAGGATAAATATAGGATATGGGCCAGTGAGCTATGATTAGTACAATGCATCTTTTTGCATGGGGATAATTATTTGGAAGTCATTTATTGGGCCAATATATAATGATCAATTGTCACAATTTTTCCAAATATTTTTTTTTTGCAGTGTAGTGTTAACATGCCATCTTTCTCATGTCACTTCAGGGCAAACACACCTTGGATGTGACGGACGGGCGGCTCAGCTGAAGTCACCTTTCCTGTCGCGGAGTCATCCAGTCACATCGTGCCAGGTATTAAGCAGTTTAATCTCTCTTAATCTCCCTCGCGTTCAGACCAGCCCTTCAACTTCCAAGCTTACACTTTCATGATTTGCGATTTGCATTTATGACACCACTTTTATCCTTACACTTCTCCGCCATCATAAAAACACTCACCTTACTCATTAAGACAAGGATGAAGTGCTGCCCACCTCTTAAGTGCTGTAAAGAGAGTCCCGTCTGACCTGCGCTGGTATCCGCATCTGTTTGGCTTTAAAACCGCGTTCAAAATATATCCTCCAATTACAGCCAATCACGTGCTTTCATTGATCCAGATGCTGTCAGATTGCTTGCTGATCAGTAAAAATGCACGATGTGGAAATACCCCTTAAATGTTAAAAAAGGTCTGGGTAAATGTTGCTAGGAAACTGGGGATGTTGCTGTGTATTACACGTCCGGTTTGTGTTTCTCCTTATATTTAAAGGTCACAACCTGCATCAGAAACTGACCTTTGCTTTGACCGTTCATTTCTGTGCAGACCTATAAACCTATTTAGGAACAACGCATAGTGAGACGTGAAAAATCAAGTATTAAAAGGGTCCTATTATACCCTTTTACATAGTCTTGATTTAGTTTTTGGGGTGTACGAGAATGTTTTCATGCCTGATTGTTCAAAAAACGCGTTATTTTTTCACATATTTGACATTATTACAGCTCCTCTCTCCCCAGTCTGGCTAGAACGCCCCTTAAAGTTCCTCTTTCGATGAAGCCCCTCCTTCTGAAATACAAAAAGCGCTGTGATTGGTCAACTGGCACAGTGTGTTGTGATTGGCACCACTTAGCGTGTGTGTTCGGGAAATGTCACACTCCTTCATAACCCTCAATGGTATGCAATATGTTCTAACCATGTTTTTTTGTTTGTTTTTTTTTATACGTTTTTATTACATTAAATAGCTTCAATCATACAAATCAAAACACATTTTTGAAAAACATATTTTTTGGAGGGGTCAAAAAAGCAATTTTTCTATAAAATTATGAGTTTTATTTCTATTTAAATGTACATAGAAATTGATACATTTATATTGGACCTCATTTAAAGGTGGGGTGAGTGTTATTTCAAAACTGCTTTAGAAAGTGTCTCGGGCCGAGTACCAAAACAAACGTATAGCCAATCAGCAGTAAGGGGGCGTGTCTACTTTTTCCAACAAAAATAGATTCAAACAAAGAACATAGTTTCGTTCTTGAATAATTCACCGTTTTTGAACAGTCGGTTAGAACGAATTAGTTGAATGATTCTAGAATCCACTCATGCCGCCAACTATACTGGCAGTTTTATAGTTTCATAGGCCTGGAATAATTAAAATTTTGCTTGAATATGCTCATGTGTCAAGTTCGCTTGTGATCGTATCGGCGTGATAAAGACCCGTTCATTTCCACACCGGATAAGCCTCTAAACCTCCTCACTGTGTGTTTCAAGTGTCAGCTCCCAAAGTGTGTCCGATAATATACTCCTAATATATGTTTGATTCCTTCGGTTCCTCTTGTCGTGATCAATATGACCCTCTAATCTGATCATAATTGTAATATGTTGCATAGAGAAAGTATGTGATCTCTAATGCAAGATTATTATAATGGCATTGAGTCTGGATAATACTATTGGGCCAGTTATGAATAGTAATTTGCATATATAACTATTCATAAGTTTACTGAAAAAAAAGACTAGTTTGTATTAAATGTTGAAAAATGTCTGCAAAGCACAAAGTCACTCCAGTGGGAGTTATTCTCCATATCAGTGCCAAAAACAATATCTGGACTTTGTTAAAGTGCATAATATTGCCTCCTGTTGTTGGGTCAGGGCATCTAAAAATAGCTGTGCTTATATAGATTTATAACATATGCTAAATATCTTCATCATATTATGCAAAACAAGTTTTAGAAAAGTGTCATACGATGTTTTCGTACCATAGTAGATTTTGAAGTACCATGTAAATGCCATAGTGTATGCAAATGGTAACATTAATATGATATACAGTATGTATGTATTATTTCATTACATTTTTTATTACATTTTCCTGCTGAAAACCAACTGAATGCAATTCTTATCAGTGAAATGTGATTGGTCCACAATTACGCTTTCATTCCATATGTTCTGTGTGGAATATAAGGAAAAATTGAAAAATGTAATGTTTTTGCATTAGGGTAATAAGATTATCGTGCAATTAATATCACAGTGCAAGAGAATCAAGTGTGTAATTAATTTCTGTGTGATGTTTCCCGAACGCTCCTCGTCTGCCATTGATCGGAGTGTGTAACCGCACACGTATTGGCTTTGTCTCGATGCTGCATCACCGGAGGAAAATAAGGAAGCCGTGAAAGGGTTGAATCAGCGTTTCTAAAGAAGCAATGTTTTCTGGGGAGGCGGCCAAGGACTGAATGGGAGTCACTTCTTGTTTGTCACTGTTTACTTGGGAAATATTGACAGGGTGAAAGATTGAGACCTTTTGGTTCCCTCTTCCTCTCTGAAAATGAAAAGAAAATAGTTGATTTAGCAAATATGACTTATGACTTCAGCCCATCAGACAGGGCATCAATCATTGATCAAACCAAACTGTTTTGTTTGAGCGTTGTTTAACTTTTCATCTCTCGGTCTTGACTCTGGAAAACTTAGCAGTTCAGAAGTGAAGATGTAATTCTGTCATTCTCAGACTAAACACCGCACAGCATCAAGAGCTGTTCTGTTTTAAGCTTGATGATTGTTAGTCTAAAATCATCTATAAGATACAAGCAGAAAAAGCAGCGTTTAATCAGATCACTGATTAAGAAACAGCAGCTGGAAGCCTTAAGCCTTCATTACACGTGATGATCCTCAATAATCACTGAACCGTCGACATTTAGCCTACATTTTCTTAATGCCTTATTTCCGTCATTTAGTTATTTATTTTTCTGAATTGCTGATTTATTGCGTTGAACTTGTTCTTAACAAAAAGATGATTATAGTAATGATATATATATATATATATATATATATATATATATATATATATATATATATATATATATATATATATATATATATATATATATATATATATATATATACACACCGGTCAGGCAAGTGAATAACACTGATGATCTCCAAATTCCCCAGATCTCAATCGAGTATCTGTGGGATGAGCTGAACAAACAAGTCCGATCCATGGAGGCCCCGCCTCGCAACTTACAGGACTTAAAGGATCTGCTGCTAACATCTTGGTGCCAGATACCACAGCACACCTTCTCAGGTCTAGTGGAGTCCATAAACCACTGATTCTTTATACTGTGTGTGTTCTCTGGATGATCAACGGCTGTTTTTTTGTGTTTTGTGTTGGTTCTTGAGTATCTTGTTTGTCCTGAGCAGTTAAACTGACCAATGTTCTTCAGAAAAATCCCACAAATTCTTCAGTTTTCCAGAATATTCTGCATATTTGAACCCTGTTCAGCAGGGACCGTATGATTTTTTTACGTCCATCTTTTCACATCGAGGACAATTGAGGGACAGGTTCAAACATTCACTGATGCTGAATGAGGGGGTGAATACTTTTAGAATTAAAAAATTGTCTTCCGGGAAACATGTAAGTATCTTCTGTTGCTTCCGAAGGGCAGTGCTAAATTAATATATTTGATATAAAAAAATAAAAAATCTTCATCCTGTTCAAAAGTTTTCACCCCCGGCTCTTAATGCATTGTGTTTCCTTCTGGAACACCAGTTAAAATTATTCAAAATATGCCCTATTGATTTTAAGGTGAAATATTCCCTAGACAGGTTTCCATGAGATCCGCCCTCATATAACAGAAACATTTCTCAGTTACGACTGCCCACGAGATCTGAATAACAGGCCCAATAACTCACACACACTTCCCATTAATCAGCTCATTTGTTTGGTTTGCCATGGCCTTGATATTTCAAGCTTCCCTGAGTCTGTCGCTGGACGGTAATTAGGGTAAATGAAATCAAGAGAGCCATGGAAATACTTTATGCCAAACTAATCGAGCAAACAAATAGACTTCTAAATCTACACACTGCAACGACTAAAACCCATCACACACACACACACACGGTTTTTGAGATTTATGCATGCAGCTCACAGGTCAGATTTGAATACAGTCTGAAGAGAAGAAGGTGGCTTTGGCACATAAGAGACCTTTGAAGCTTTTGATGGGCAAAAAGTCATTTTCATAGTTGTTAGAGCCGGCCAATGAGCTCGAATAACGATATACATTAGACGCTTGGTCAGCGGAATAGAACGAGGCTCTACAGCACAGAAAAGGCCTTAGTCCCCGGATATACGTGTGTGTATAATTTACCCAGCTGCATTATCTCCGAATAAGCATGTGGAGCAAATGCATATGACAGAATTCTAGGGAATGAGCAATTTGCAAATATATCTGCTTCCATTCTGCTCTGACACACCATGAATAAGACTGTTTTAAGCCCAACTAATGAGTCATTCCACTCATATCCCGATATAGCGCTTAATTGGCACGCCAATTCCACAGGAAAGGTATTCATGGTTTCATTTGCATTCATAAGCAGACTATTAGTTTAGATTTACATATATGAACAGCCTGAAGGAGAGAAACACAACAGACGAGATCACAAAGATCTGCTCTTTTACAAAAATCAGATTAAATGGAAGACAAAATTAGACTTTTCGGGAGCTTTTGCATCTTTTTTTTTTTTTGCACCTCACAATGTTCAGAAAGATCTCGAACCAATCCGATGCTGAGCCATAAACAAGCATTTTTTTAAAGGATAAATCTCTCCGCTATCCACAGGATATCAAACAACAAACCATGATGCTCTGTTGAGTCTACTTTAACACTGAAACAAATGCATGTTTGCAGGTAAGCTTTAATGAGCCCACTTAATATTCCCACTTACACTATAATGCCAAAAGTTTTGTGATGCCTGCCTTTACATGCACATCCCATTCTTAATCCATAGGGTTTAATATGGAGTTGGGTTTAACAGCTTCAGCTCTTTTGGCTTTCCTCAAGGTTTAGGAGTGTGTTTATGGGAAATCTTCTAGAGGCGCATTTGTGAGGTCAGGCACTGATGTTGGACGAGAAGGCCTGGCTCTCAGTCTCCGCTCTAATTCATCCCAAAGGTGTTCTATCGGGTTGAGGTCAGGACTCAAGTTCCTCCACACCAAACCCAGACTCGTCCATGGGATTGTCAGACAGAGAAGCGTGATTGGTCACTCAGAGAACACGTCTCCACTGCTCTAGAGTCCAGTGGCGGCGCGCTTTACCCCACTGCATCCCACGCTTTGCATTGCACTTGGTGCTGTAAGGCTTGGATGAGCAGCTCGGCCATGGAAACCCATTCCATGAAGCTCTACACACTGTTCTTGAGCTCATCTGAAGGCCACAGAAGTTTGGAGGTCTGGAGCTCTTGATTCTGCAGAAAGTTGGCCACTTCTGTGACCCTCAGCATGCGCTGACCCCGCTCTGTGACCCTCAGCATGCGCTGACCACGCTCTGTGACCCTCAGCATGCGCTGACCCCGCTCTGTGACCCTCAGCATGCGCTGACCCCGCTCTGTGACCCTCAGCATGCGCTGACCCCGCTCTGTGACCCTCAGCATGCGCTGACCCCGCTCTGTGACCCTCAGCATGTGCTGACCCCGCTCTGTGACCCTCAGCATGCGCTGACCCCGCTCTGTGACCCTCAGCATGCGCTGACCCCGCTCTGTGACCCTCAGCATGTGCTGACCCCGCTCTGTAACCCTCAGCATGCGCTGACCCCGCTCTGTGACCCTCAGCATGCGCTGACCCCGCTCTGTGACCCTCAGCATGCGCTGACCCCGCTCTGTGACCCTCAGCATGTGCTGACCCCGCTCTGTGACCCTCAGCATGCGCTGACCCCGCTCTGTGACCCTCAGCATGCGCTGACCCCGCTCTGTGACCCTCAGCATGTGCTGACCCCGCTCTGTGACCCTCAGCATGTGCTGACCCCGCTCTGTGACCCTCAGCATGCGCTGACCCCGCTCTGTGACCCTCAGCATGCGCTGACCCCGCTCTGTGACCCTCAGCATGCGCTGACCCCGCTCTGTGACCCTCAGCATGCGCTGACCCCGCTCTGTGACCCTCAGCATGCGCTGACCCCGCTCTGTGGCTGAGTTGCTGTTGTTCCCAATCGCTTACACTTTGTTATAATCCCACAAACAGTTGAGCGTGGAATATTTAGTAGTGAGGAAATGTCCCATTCTCTCACTAATGTGTGTAGAAGCGTCTGCAGGCCTAGAGCTTGAGTTATACACCTGTGGCCATGAAGGGATTGAACACCTGAACTCAGTGATGTGGAGGGGCGGGACAATACTTTTGTCAATATAGTGTGTGTACATATTTTTTAGCTTTACTTTACTTGTTGTTGCAGTTTTTCCTGAAGCTCACATTGGTTCTTTTTGTGCTTGGCCCCTATATTTATTATTAAAATGATAATATTATGCTGTCGACAGATATTTTTAGACGTGTAGTCTTTTTTTTTATTACAGAGAAGAGAATGAATATACATAGTTCTGGCACTTCGGGTAACACTTTAGAGGTTTAACTCGCCTTACAAGATGATGCTACATTCAAAAGCACACCATTTGCTGACAGCTATGCATTCTTGAATAGTAATAAGTTGTTTAATCCTATCATTCCTGCATTTTGTTGCAATCCATTCTAAATGAAAAATGCCGAAGTGCCTCCGAGTAGATAATGACATTTATTCTATATTTCATTAAATATTAGCTTCACAATAAGACATTATTCTCGAATGCCTCTCGTAGACACTATTAGAGGAGCGGAGCGTGTCTTTTCTGTCCTTTTTTCCCATTACAAGAGCCCTTCCTGATTCTAATTGTGACACTGTCGCATTTGAACGCCCGTGTTTGCATGGCGAGCCTGATAAGGGCCAAGGGTAAATAAATGAAAAAGAAGTGACAACAGCAATCTATCCGCCCTTTCTCCTTCAGCATTCGTTCGACGATAACTCTTCCCGCTCTGTGCATATTTCCTCGCCTGTCTTCAGCTGCAGTGAGCTGGAAAAGCAAGGTGCCAGGGCCCTTGATAAGCATCCCGCCACAAACATGAACGAGCCGATCAGCGCAAAAACGTAAACACTTCACGCCGCTTTGCCTCCATCTGATGGGGCTCCTGAGGGCCCAATGGGGGCCTGCAGGTGCTGTGACAGGTGGCGCTCGCTCCTCTCCTGTCTTGCTGAATTAACTTCATGTCTGAAGGAAAGCCTGGAAGTGAGATGAATTCCAGATCATTTGGTATGCGCCGGAGAAACAAGCGCGCAGCCATCTTAAGAAATTTTTGTGGTGGTTGTTTATTTCTAGAAGAGTAATTCACTGGAGAAGTTGATTTACTTATTGAAGAGTTAATGGAAGTTATCATGATGTTAAAAAAAGTGGTTCATTCATAAATCCATAAGATCTATAAATTCCATGTTGTGGAAATACTAACTGGAAGACTAACCTGAAAAGGGGTGGGGCTACATAAATTCTATAACATTACTACAACCGTATACAATTTGTTACTTATTATTTTTTTTTATAAATACTGTATATATATAAAATAAAGATAGTTTTTAGCTTGGACATTTTCCTTTGATTTAGTTTAACTTGATGTACTAAAATTACTAAAATGTAAATAAATAAAAATGTATAAATACTGTATTTTTAAAAAATATATAGTAACTAATAAAAATTAAAAAAACTTTAACTAAGATGAAAATGAAGCCAGAAAATACAAAAATAAAAACTGATTAAAAGTAAAAAAAAAAACTTTCATCTGATATAATAAAATAACTCAAACTAAAATACAAATGAATAAAAACTTTATTAAAACAGTACCTAATAAAAATGACAAAACACAGGAAAATTACTAAAACTTTAACTGAAAAAAAAAAAAAATCTTCAAAGTATTAAAAAACATTGTGTTTATTTTATTTCTGCTAGTTGCCAAAGCATTCTCATTTTAATTTAGTTTAATTTGATGAACTAAAATAACTACAATTGAAACTATATTTAAAAAATTTTTTTAACTGTAAATGTCTAAACACAACTAAATTAGTAAGGCTTTAACTAATGTTAAAATAAAAACAGAATATGTATATATATATTGTGGTAATGATACTAAAATGCCACTGCCAGGGAGACGTTTCTCACAGTTTCAAAGTTTCTCACATTACCTGAGAATAAACCCGTTCAGCAAATGTGTGCAGTGACAGGTGTGTAAAACACAGTAAATGATCCTCTCTGTGTTTAATCACACGTGGCAATGAACTCATTCTGTTCCCGGAGATTTACGAGAGAATGGAAACAGGAGCTCAGAGCAGTAAATAGTGAACACATCAGGAGCGAGTCTTACAACCCTGATCTCCGGTCGGACCCTGATCTCCTGTCGGACTCTGATCTCCTGTCGGACTCTGATCTCCTGTCGGACCCTGAACTCCTGTCGGACCCTGATCTCCTGCCGGACCCTGATCTCCTGCCGGACTCTGATCTCCTGTCGTACCCTGATCTCCTGTCGGACCCTGATCTCCTGTCGGACTCTGATCTCCTGTCGGACTCTGATCTCCTGCCGGACTCTGATCTCCTGCCGGACTCTGATCTCCTGTCGGACCCTGATCTCCTGTCGGACTCTGATCTCCTGTCGGACTCTGATCTCCTCTCGGACCCTGATCTCCTGTCGGACCCTGATCTCCTGCCGGACCCTGATCTCCTGCCGGACTCTGATCTCCTGTCGGACCCTGATCTCCTGTCGGACCCTGATCTCCTGCCGGACTCTGATCTCCTGTCGGACCCTGATCTCCTGTCGGACCCTGATCTCCTGTTGGACTCTGATCTCCTGCCGGACTCTGATCTCCTGCCGGACTCTGATCTCCTGTCGGACTCTGATTTCCTGTCGGACTCTGATCTCCTGTCGGACTCTGATCTCCTGCCGGACTCTGATCTCCTGCCGGACTCTGATCTCCTGTCGGACTCTGATTTCCTGTCGGACCCTGATCTCCTGTCGGACCCTGATCTCCGGTCGGACTCTGATCTCCTGTCGGACCCTGATCTCCTGTCGGACCCTGATCTCCGGTCGGACTCTGATCTCCTGTCGGACTCTGATCTCCTGTCGGACTCTGATTTCCTGTCGGACTCTGATCTCCTGTCGGACTCTGATTTCCTGTCGGACCCTGATTTCCTGTCGGACCCTGATCTCCTGTCGGACTCTGATCTCCTGTCGGACCCTGATCTCCTGTCGGACCCTGATCTCCTGTCGGACCCTGATCTCCTGTCGGACTCTGATCTCCTGCCGGACTCTGATCTCCTGTCGGACTCTGATCTCCTGTCGGACTCTGATTTCCTGTCGGACTCTGATCTCCTGTCGGACTCTGATTTCCTGTCGGACCCTGATTTCCTGTCGGACCCTGATCTCCTGTCGGACTCTGATCTCCTGTCGGACTCTGATTTCCTGTCGGACCCTGATTTCCTGTCGGACCCTGATCTCCTGTCGGACTCTGATCTCCTGCCGGACTCTGATCTCCTGTCGGACTCTGATCTCCTGTCGGACTCTGATTTCCTGTCGGACCCTGATCTCCTGTCGGACTCTGATCTCCTGTCGGACCCTGATCTCCTGTCGGACCCTGATCTCCTGCCGGACTCTGATCTCCGGTCGGACTCTGATCTCCTGTCGGACTCTGATCTCCTGTCGGACTCTGATCTCCTGCCGGACTCTGATCTCCGGTCGGACTCTGATCTCCTGCCGGACTCTGATCTCCGGTCGGACTCTGATCTCCTGTCAGACTCTGATCTCCTGTCGGACTCTGATTTCCTGTCGGACCCTGATCTCCTGTCGGACCCTGATCTCCTGCCGGACTCTGATCTCCGGTCGGACTCTGATCTCCTGTCGGACTCTGATCTCCTGTCGGACTCTGATCTCCTGTCGGACCCTGATCTCCTGCCGGACTCTGATCTCCTGTCGGACTCTGATTTCCTGTCGGACCCTGATCTCCTGTCGGACCCTGATCTCCTGTCGGACTCTGATCTCCTGCCGGACTCTGATCTCCTGTCGGACTCTGATTTCCTGTCGGACCCTGATCTCCTGTCGGACTCTGATCTCCTGTCGGACCCTGATCTCCTGTCGGACCCTGATCTCCTGTTGGACCCTGATCTCCTGTCGGACCCTGATCTCCTGCCGGACTCTGATCTCCTGTCGGACTCTGATCTCCTGCCGGACTCTGATCTCCTGTCGGACTCTGATCTCCGGTCGGACTCTGATCTCCTGTCGGACTCTGATCTACTGTCGGACTCTGATTTCCTGTCGGACCCTGATCTCCTGTCGGACCCTGATCTCCTGTCGGACTCTGATCTCCTGTCGGACTCTGATCTCCTGTCGGACTCTGATCTCCTGTCGGACCCTGATCTCCTGTCGGACCCTGATCTCCTGTCGGACTCTGATCTCCTGTCGGACCCTGATCTCCTGCCGGACTCTGATCTCCTGTCGGACTCTGATCTCCTGTCGGACTCTGATCTCCTGTCGGACCCTGATCTCCTGTCGGACTCCGATCTCCTGTCGGACTCTGATCTCCTGTCGGACCCTGATCTCCTGTCGGACTCTGATCTCCTGTCGGACCCTGATCTCCGGTCGGACCCTGATCTCCTGTCGGACCCTGATCTCCTGTCGGACTCTGATCTCCTGTCGGACCCTGATCTCCGGTCGGACCCTGATCTCCGGTCGGACCCTGATCTCCTGTCGGACTCTGATCTCCTGTCGGACTCTGATATCCAGTCGGACTCTGATCTCCTGTCGGACTCTGATCTCCGGTCGGACTCTGATCTCCTGTCGTACTCTGATCTCCTGTCGGACCCTGATCTCCTGCCGGACTCTGATCTCCTGTCGGACTCTGATCTCCTGTCGTACTCTGATCTCCTGTCGGACTCTGATCTCCGGTCGGACTCTGATCTCCTGTCGGACTCTGATCTCCTGTCGGACTCTGATCTCCTGTCGGACCCTGATCTCCTGTCGGACCCTGATCTCCTATCGGACTCTGATCTCCGGTCGGACTCTGATCTCCTGTCGGACTCTGATCTCCTGTCGGACTCTGATTTCCTGTCGGACCCTGATCTCCTGTCGGACCCTGATCTCCTGTCGGACTCTGATCTCCTGTCGGACCCTGATCTCCGGTCGGACCCTGATCTCCTGTCGGACCCTGATCTCCTGTCGGACTCTGATCTCCTGTCGGACCCTGATCTCCGGTCGGACCCTGATCTCCGGTCGGACCCTGATCTCCTGTCGGACTCTGATCTCCTGTCGGACTCTGATATCCAGTCGGACTCTGATCTCCTGTCGGACTCTGATCTCCGGTCGGACTCTGATCTCCTGTCGGACTCTGATCTCCTGTCGGACCCTGATCTCCTGCCGGACTCTGATCTCCTGTCGGACTCTGATCTCCTGTCGTACTCTGATCTCCTGTCGGACTCTGATCTCCGGTCGGACTCTGATCTCCTGTCGGACTCTGATCTCCTGTCGGACTCTGATCTCCTGTCGGACCCTGATCTCCTGTCGGACCCTGATCTCCTATCGGACTCTGATCTCCGGTCGGACCCTGATCTCCTATCGGACTCTGATCTCCGGTCGGACTCTGATCTCCTGCCGGACTCTGATCTCCTGTCGGACTCTGATCTCCTGTCGTACTCTGATCTCCTGTCGGACTCTGATCTCCGGTCGGACTCTGATCTCCTGTCGGACTCTGATCTCCTGTCGGACTCTGATCTCCTGTCGGACCCTGATCTCCTGTCGGACCCTGATCTCCTATCGGACTCTGATCTCCGGTCGGACTCTGATCTCCTGTCGGACTCTGATCTCCTGTCGGACTCTGATTTCCTGTCGGACCCTGATCTCCTGTCGGACTCTGATTTCCTGTCGGACCCTGATCTCCTGTCGGACTCTGATCTCCTGTCGGACTCTGATCTCCTGTCGGACTCTGATCTCCTGTCGGACTCTGATCTCCGGTCGGACTCTGATCTCCTGTCGGACTCTGATCTCCTGTCGGACTCTGATTTCCTGTCGGACTCTGATCTCCTGTCGGACTCTGATCTCCGGTCGGACTCTGATCTCCTGTCGGACTCTGATCTCCTGTCGGACTCTGATCTCCGGTCGGACTCTGATCTCCTGTCGGACCCTGATCTCCTGTCGGACCCTGATCTCCTGTCGGACTCTGATCTCCGGTCTGACTCTGATCTCCTGTCGGACTCTGATTTCCTGTCGGACCATGATCTCCTGTCGGACCCTGATCTCCTGTCGGACTCTGATTTCCTGTCGGACCCTGATCTCCTGTCGGACTCTGATCTCCGGTCGGACTCTGATCTCCTGTCGGACTCTGATCTCCTGTCGGACTCTGATCTCCTGTCGGACCCTGATCTCCTGTCGGACTCTGATCTCCTGCCGGACTCTGATCTCCGGTCGGACTCTGATCTCCTGTCAGACTCTGATCTCCTGTCGGACTCTGATCTCCTGTCGGACTCTGATTTCCTGTCGGACCCTGATCTCCTGTCGGACTCTGATCTCCTGTCGGACTCTGATCTCCTGTCGGACTCTGATCTCCTGTCGGACTCTGATCTCCTGTCGGACTCTGATCTCCGGTCGGACTCTGATCTCCTGTCGGACTCTGATCTCCGGTCGGACTCTGATCTCCTGTCGGACTCTGATCTCCGGTCGGACTCTGATCTCCTGTCGGACTCTGATCTCCTGTCGGACCCTGATCTCCGGTCAGACCCTTATCTCCGGTCGGACTCTGATCTCCTGTCGGACTCTGATCTCCTGTCGGACTCTGATCTCCGGTCGGACCCTGATCTCCTGTCGGACTCTGATCTCCTGTCGGACCCTGATCTCCTGTCGGACCCTGATCTCCTGTCGGACTCTGATCTCCGGTCGGACTCTGATCTCCTGTCGGACTCTGATCTCCTGTCGGACCCTGATCTCCTGTCGGACTCTGATCTCCTGTCGGACCCTGATCTCCTGTCGGACTCTGATCTCCTGTCGGACTCTGATCTCCGGTCGGACTCTGATCTCCTCTCGTACTCTGATCTCCTGTCGGACCCTGATCTCCTGTCGTACTCTGATCTCCTGTCGGACCCTGATCTCCTGCCGGACTCTGATCTCCTGTCGGACTCTGATCTCCTGTCGGACTCTGATCTCCTGTCGGACCCTGATCTCCTGTCGTACTCTGATCTCCTGTCGGACCCTGATCTCCTGTCGGACTCTGATCTCCTGTCGGACTCTGATCTCCTGTCGGACTCTGATCTCCTGTCGGACCCTGATCTCCGGTCGGACTCTGATCTCCTGTCGGACCCTGATCTCCGGTCAGACCCTTATCTCCGGTCGGACTCTGATCTCCTGTCGGACTCTGATCTCCTGTCGGACTCTGATCTCCGGTCGGACCCTGATCTCCTGTCGGACTCTGATCTCCTGTCGGACTCTGATCTCCGGTCGGACCCTGATCTCCTGTCGGACTCTGATCTCCTGTCGTACTCTGATCTCCTGTCGGACCCTGATGTCCTGCCGGACTCTGATCTCCTGCCGGACTCTGATCTCCGGTCGGACTCTGATCTCCTGTCGGACTCTGATCTCCGGTCGGACTCTGATCTCCTGTCGGACTCTGATCTCCTGTCGGACTCTGATCTCCTGTCGGACTCTGATCTCCGGTTGGACCCTGATCTCCTGTCGGACCCTGATCTCCTGTAAATACACGAAAATACACGAAAACACAACACTGCCGGAAGTTTTTGCCCAAACTTCAAAAGCCTGATTAAATGATTAAAACTAGAAGCATATCTTCACTTGAATGTTACATTTATCATGTGAACTACTTATATACAACATGTTATATGCATGTGTGTATGAGACAGAGGGGAACACAGTCGCATTTGCAGCAGATATATGCTGCCCATCATAAATCAAAGCACGAGACAGACAGGGGTCAGAGGAGAAGACCGGAAAATGTGACATAATGGACAATATTCGTCTGTTTTTTTGTTCAGCTGCGTGAGACAAGCGCTGTGAATGCGCAACCGAATGCACTCCTGCCCTGTCAACACACTGCTTGCGCATGCGGTGTGAAGACAGCCACGCCTCTACTACCGCAGGCCTTTTTTAATTTATTTTTTATTTAAATATTAATTTTCACCTTCGAAATTCATTTTTTTTAACTATTCGATTATACACTCACCTAAAGGATTATTAGGAACACACACTAATACTGTGTTTGACCCCCTTTCGCCTTCAGAACTGCCTTAATTCTACGTGGCATTGATTCAACAAGGTGCTGAAAGCATTCTTTAGAAATGTTGGCCCATATTGATAGGAGAGCATCTTGCAGTTGTTGGAGATTTGTGGGATGCACATCCAGGGCACGAAGCTCCCGTTCCATCACATCCCACAGATGCTCTATTGGGTTGAGATCTGGTGACTGTGGGGGTCATTTTAGTTCAGTGAACTCATTGTCATGTTCAAGAAACCAATTTGAAATGGTTCGAGCTTTGTGACGGTGCATTATCCTGCTGGAAGTAGCCATCAGAGGATGGGGACATGGTGCTCATAAAGGGATGGACATGGGCAGAAACAATGCTCCGGTAGGCCGTGGCATTTAAACGATGCCCAATTGGCACTAAGGGGCCTAAAGTGTGCCAAGAAAACATCCCCCACACCATTACACCACCACCACCAGCTTGCACAGTGGGAACAAGGCATGATGATCCATGTTCTCATTCTGTTTACGCCAAATTCTGACTCTACCATCTGAATGTCTCAACAGAAATCCAGACTCATCAGACCAGGCAACATTTTTCCAGTCTTCAACTGTCCAATTTTGGTGAGCTTGTGCAAATTGTCGCCTCTTTTTCCTATTTGTAGTGGAGATGAGTGGTACCCGGTGGGGTCTTCTGCTGTTGTAGCCCATCCGCCTCAAGGTTGTGTGTGTTGTGGCTTCACAAATGCTTTGCTGCAGACCTCGGTTGTAACGAGTGGTTATTTCAGTCAAAGTTGCTCTTCTATCAGCTTGAATCAGTCGGCCCATTCTCCTCTGACCTCTAGCATCAACAAGGCATTTTCTCCCACAGGACTGCCGCATACTGGATGTTTTTCCCTTTTCACACCATTCTTTGTAAACCCTAGAAATGGTTGTGCGTGAAAATCCCAGTAACTGAGCAGATTGTGAAATACTCAGACCGGCCCGTCTGGCACCAAAAACCATGCCACGCTCAAAATTGCTTAAATCACTTTTCTTTCCCATTCTGACATTCAGTGTGGAGTTCAGGAGATTGAATTGACCAGGACCACACCCCTAAATGCATTGAAGCAACTGCCATGTGATTGGTTGATTAGATAATTGCATTAATGAGAAATTGAACAGGTGTTCCTAATAATCCTTTAGGTGAGTGTATATTCAAATTTAGAATATTCATTGACAGCCCTATCACAAAGTAAGTTTTAAACCAAATGTAGTAAACTATTTTTGGTCGCAGCTAATTTTTTAACTGGCTTTAAAACAGGAAATAAAACGTATTTATTCACTATTTACTACTATTTGTTTATTTTCTATATTGTTTATATTAATAATTATTATTAAATGATCAAATATAAATAGTAAATAAATATTATTATTTATTTAATAAATACTCAACAATAAATGAAATGTAAATATTCTGGTTAATAAATATAAAAATGCAAATTATTATATTTCATTCATGCTATTTTGTCAGATTTATTACAGTTTTGTTTTACAGAATTATTATATTAACCATAATATTCTCTTTAATTATTATTATTAAATGGGAACATATAAAATAGCAGAAACAGAATGTTGTAAATAGTAAGAAAAATATATTTTCCTGCTTTTCTTCTGTTTGCAAAAAATAAAACTTTAAATTGTGTGTATTATACATATGCAACATGTCCAGTTTTTTAATCTATATAGTCTTATCTATAGTGCAGTTAGCAGTTGATGTGCGCTCACACACCTCTGGTACTTCTGTACATCCTGTTGTAATCTTTCGCTCAGTGGATATGCCGTGCCAGACGACAGTACCCAGTTTTTTTATGTAATGTCAGGGAAATTTGCAGCCATGGCAAGGCGAGTTGTTTAATAAATCAGAAGTTTGTGGCAAGCCGTGCTGCTCAGCACATAAACAACATGTCGCAGCGTCTGAATTCTGTCACTTACAGATGAGCTGGACCACGGCCGAACGAGACTCTCACAGAGACATTCTGCTTATTCCCAGCTTTCTCTGCATCCGTAGGGATGAGAAAGGCAATGGATTTGTGTTTCAGTTTCACCAAATGATTAAGATCCAAAACGATTCCTATATGCTGTTATGCTTATATATAAATGTAGGCAGCTACTGTTTACACTAAGTGCAAATAACATTTTCGTAGCGATAGATGATATTTACACAAAGTGAAAATAGTGATATATTATATTTACACATGTAAAAGTGGTTCTTTGCAATATGTGTAAATTGTAATTAGATGCTATTTATACTTTATTTTGACAGATACACACTATTTGCACCTCAGTGTTGTTGTACATTAGGATGCAATAATAACATAGAGTGTAAATTATTATATTTATTACAATGATTAAATGGATGCCGCCTTAATGGGACAATAAAAACCCTCCCTACACCGACCCAATGAATGCTTTTATCATTATTAATCATTTCATTAGGCACTTTATTTCCACTTTTAGAACATTTTCTTCATTGTTATTGAAAGTAAATGCCTTTCTGCATATGTGATGGGAAAAGAGAGAAGAGCGAGCTCTGCAAAAGGCGGATTCGAACCCGGGTCGATCGCATCAAAACCAAGATCCCTAAGCCTTACGCTTTACAGACAACACCACTGAAGACGTTCATATATGAGTGTTTTTTAATCTTGTTTGGTCCAAACAGGCATTGTTAGACAAGCTTAAGCCAACAAGGCACACTATTTACACTTGGTGTGAAAACTCCGATAAATGTATGCGCTTGTTTGAGTCACATTCATTTATATCTAATGAGAATATGATGGAAACACATTTACCGGATGAATTCCTTGATGTGCATCAAAGCCCCTGCTGGCCATGCGTTGATGCGGTCGATCGGATCACAAGTGGACGAGGCAGACACACACACGTTTACACCTGTGTTTTAATCCGTCTCTTTTGTCCACTTCAACCACTTCTGTCCTTATTTCGACGAGGGGAGGAACTACAACTGCAAGACCAGCCGAACGCTGTGAGTGTGTGTTAGAAATCAGGAATGGCAAGAGAACATTATGCTGGTATGTTTTTCATCTTCAAACCAAATTTCTGGTAACCCTTAAAACACAAACTAATGCAATGTGTAATTCAAAATACACCTGTAAAAAAACAATACGCAAAATTCCTTCATATTTATACAGGACATTGTGACTTTTTTTTACAGTGTAGACTAAAACTAAAAACAATTCAGGTGACTAAAACTAAATAAAAAATTGCTGTCTAAATGAACACTGATGTTCTGGATTCTAAACAACAAAGAAATGCCACAATTTATCGAAACCTTGAAGCAGATTTGAGGGAGAAACATCCAGAAACACCTCATACACGGCCGCTCTCAAGTATAAGGGGCTTTCCTTGCTATTAATGCTCGGATAACACGCCTCCACGTAAACCTACCAACATCTGTTGCCATGATTTTTGGAATGAGAGGATGAGAGGTTATGTTGACGGAAGTTAGCGTATCAGGCGCTGTGTAATATCACTGCGCCGCTGCACTCATGGGGCGGCTCACAGCTCTTGATTATTACACAGGAATGAGAGAATAGTTCGTGCCATATCGGCCTAGAAAATCACAACTTCTCATTTTCCGTCAGTCTTAGCACACAATGGAACTACAGAAGAGTCGAGTTTTAAAGAGGAGAAATATGGAAACTCTTTGGTCATTTTTGAGCAAGATGCTAACGGTCTAATCAGATTCACTTATCTATGCCAAGCTATGCTAAAAGTGCTACCGCCAGACCCGGAGATCGGCTAAATGAAAACGGTCAAACTCAACTGTTCAACTCTAGAGGAGACAGAGAATGAGCAAATAGTGGCGTGTTCCTTTAAGTAAAGGTCTTACCGGTTTCAAGGCTTAAGCTAGTCCCAGACTATAATGCATGTTTGAGCTGTTTTAACTGAAAGAAACTTGCACTGGTATCTTTTGAAATATGTTTTACAGATGTGTATTGTAGTGTCGTAATCAGTCATGTAACACATTAGAACCAATGATAAAAGACACAATTACATGAAAAGCAAAATCACAAAAGATTAAGGGTGCGTTCACACTTGTAGTTCGGTTCATTTGGTTCGTTTGGTCCGGACCAAAAAACAAAAACAAAACATATAGTCCCGGTCCGCTTAGTGTTCACACTGGCATTTTTAACAGCGAACCTAAAGTTCCCGAACCAAAGGCATAGGGATACGCTCACAACCTGATTGGTCGGTTTTATGGCTTATATTTCACAACGGAGCTGCTCACCGAACGTTCAAAACAATGCTGAGTGCTGGATTACACGCCATCATCTCATGCATGTACATATTAGGGATGCCACAATTCTCAATATAATATTGAACCGTTCGTTACGGCATTCAAGGTTCAATACGCGCTTGTGAATTGCGTTTTTTTCCGTTTTGCATTTAATTAATTATTTTCCTACAAATTCTATCATTTGCCTCCATCCCAATACTGAACAACGCGACATACATTCACATCACAGGTTAGTGTTAGAGTTATACTCACTGAACACTAGAGTTATTCACAATCACGAAAGTTCATTACTTGCATGCGTTTTAAAGCCTTGCCGGTTAAACATTTCATTCGCGTGCATAATGCACTGTTTTAACATGCGCTTTTCCGAGTGTGTGCACACTAAACGCCTGTCAAACACGTGATTACTGGACTAAGTAGTCGTCTTACTGCGCTAATACTGTCACACACAAGGTTAACATAAACACAGTCGGTTATGTCTAAAGTGAAAGTAAAATCATGTGTGTCTGTATATTAGATGCACGCAGGTCTTTAATTGACAGCAGCGCAGCCTATAGTGAACACGCCGTCCTTAAAGGGACAGTTCACCTATAAAATGATGTCATTATTTACTCTAATGTTGTTCCAAACCTGTATTCATTTCTCGATGACAGAATTTTCATTTTTGAGTGAACTATCTCTTTAATGTTAATACAACAACAAAAGACAAAGAGAAAATCACTCGCTGCTCTTGACTGAAAAACTAATATAGTAGCTTTAACAAGAATCAATGTATATTTTATTGTGAAGTCTATGTATTGTTTTATTTTTACATTTATTCATTCAATGTCATACTTAAATGCCGCTGTACAGCTCTGAGCTGCCAGTGTAAATCTTTATATATTTTAAAGTAAAGTTTTAAGTTTAAGTAAGGTTTTTCAATTCTTAGTAAAATACGAAAGAGTATTGCAATAAAAAATAGTCTTTTTTCCTCTTGCTGTTCCTGTCGCTTAAGAATAGAATAACAAAAAACTGATGTGACAAGCCATCAGAACCAAACCGAACCGAAAACCGTGGTTTTAAACCGAGGTATGTATTGAACCGTGGACTAACTGTATTGTTGCATCCCTAGTACATATGGTTTTATTTTGACCAGCTGAGATCTCACAAAGAGCTCATCAAATGCTCAACACATTCAGAACAGCAGCAGGATTTCCTCCGGTGTGCAGAAACGCAGATCTGCATATATTGATGAGGCTCTTCACCTTTGCCGCTCTCCACGTTTGCCCTCTACTCATTTTGGATACACCGATCTTTCCGCGTCGTCAGATCAGCTGACTTGTAGCGTCGCATCTTGTGACATCACGTCCTGTTTTTGGTTCGTTCACATGTCTTTGGTCCGTGTCGCGTTCATATATCAGTGGAACCGCACCAGAGTTGGTTTGGAAGCGGACTGAGACCCATCTCTTTAGCGTCTCGCTCCGCTTGTTTGGTGCTTCAAGACCTCCGTCACACGCCATACTAAAAGCCATACGTTTTAGTCTCATAACATCGGTTAATGGAAACGTCAGATTTTTTTTTAATTGAAAATCTCGCAACGGTTTTTCACAGATGGAAACGTGACCTGTTCACCTGAATGTCATTCCAGGCCAAATGTCCATTTGCAATCCCTTCTTTCAGTAATCCAAACAATCCCAGATCCAAACACACTTGCTCTGTTCTCCCGCCTCTGAATGCCTGATTAATTAATGTTCCCTTTTTCATCAACGCAATAAAACAAAATTAATTCCCTTGTCATTAATGTAATAAAAGCAGGCGAGAACAAGCGTATGGCTAATCAGCGACTGAATCTAGCGGTGGTCTGCAGGGGAGAATTAATTCCTGTTTATGTTTGTCATACAGTAATAGTGTTCTCGAAACTAACCGCAGCATATTGAGAGTGACGGCCTCGGGTGGGCTTCATTTCAGCAATGAAGAGATAGCACACGAGTTCACGGGAAAGGAGGACACAATGAGGGATCAATAAGGTGCTGGGGTATCACATGTTTGCAGATGTGTAAGCATGTGCAAGACGAGGCTCACAGCAGTGCTACTGGGTTTTTATTTTATATTAGAAGTGGAAAAAAGGGAAATCAAAACTCTGCTTTTCTTTTGCCTCGACCGTCATGGCAACAGCACAGCACACACAAAATCAATTTCGATTCGTGGAAATGTAGCCGGCTGAACAAGTGCCTTTGACATAGAGCAGAAAAAGCTGATGACAGAGTGTATTGTACTTGCACTTGCTTTCACAAAGACTGATTCAGACAGCAGTTGCTCCAGCCATACTTACAAACCACTATAGCTCTCAAGGTCTCTGCATTTTCCATGGGATGTCAAGTGGAAGAAACAAAACAAGAACAAAAAGAAAACACTTTGTGTTGTTTAGGCTTGCTAAATAATGCAGTGCTGCATAGAGTCCTCATGAGCCAGACTCAGAGCAAGAGCGGACGATGGAAGATTACTGGTTTTGGATCTTTCAGTAGTCCGGTCAAATATTGCATTGCTTATCTTTTAATATTTGCATGCACAAACGTCTTTAAATACAATATGCACAGAGGTGCAACGAGTACCTATAGCATACTTAAGCAAAGGTACAGACACGTTACAGTGAAAATGTGCATTACAAGATATCAGTACCATTTAAAGGAACAAGCCACTGTTTGTGAAAACAGGCTCATTTTCCGACTCCCCTACACCGTAAAAAGTAAGTTACCTGGTTGCCTTAAAATTTTGAGTTCATTGAAATTAAAACTTTTATTTAAAACAATGAACATTTTTTGAGAATCGACATCACCCTTTATTCAAATATTATTAAAATATGTTGTAAGTGTTTTATTTGTAATAATGCAGTGAAACATGCCAAATTGTGCTATTTTCATGATTTATCACATATTTTTTTACATTTATGTGGTTCAGATATAATAATATTTTGAGTTTCTGTTGATCAAAACAATTTCCTTCATTGTATTAACTCAATTTTTTTTAACTCAAAACATGATTTTTTGTCACGTTAGCTATGTTGACGGAAGTCTATTTTCAGGCACTGTGTAATATCATTAGTACACGATGGAACTACAGAAGAGTCAAATAGTGGTGTGTTCCTTTAAATGGTATTCTGAGAGTGTACACTTTAGGTTCTAATATGTACATTTTAGGTTCTAATATGTACACTTTAGGAACTAATATGTACACTTTAGGTTCTAATATGTACACTTTAAGTACTAATATGTCCACTTTAGGTAGTAATATGTACACTTTAGGTTCTAATATGTACTAATATGTACATTTGATGTACTAATATGTACACTTTAGGTTCTAATATGTACACTTTAGGTACTAATATGTACACTTTAGGTACTAATATGTACTAATATGTACACTTTAGGTTCTAATATGTACTAATATGTACATTTTGTGTACTAATATGTACACTTTATGTACTAATATGTACACTTTAGGTTCTAATATGTACACTTTAGGTTCTAATATGTACTAATATGTACATTTGATGTACTAATATGTACACTTTAGGTTCTAATATGTACACTTTAGTACACTTTAGGTTCTAATATGTACTAATATGTACATTTGATGTACTAATATGTACACTTTAGGTTCTAATATGTACACTTTAGGTTCTAATATGTACTAATATGTACATTTGATGTACTAATATGTACACTTTAGGTTCTAATATTTACACTTTAGGTTCTAATATGTACAATTTAGGTACTAATATGTACACTTTGTTCTAATATGTACACTTTAGTACACTTTAGGTTCTAATATGTACAATTTAGGTACTAATATGTACACTTTGTTCTAATATGTATACTTTAGTACACTTTAGGTTCTAATATGTACAATTTAGGTACTAATATGTACACTTTAGGTTCTAATATGTACACTTTAGGTTCTGATATGTACAATTTAGGTACTAATATGTACACTTTAGGTACTAATATGTACTAATATGTACACTTTATGTTCTAATATGTACACTTTAGTACACTTTAGGTTCTAATATGTACAATTTAGGTACTAATATGTACACTTTGTTCTAATATGTACACTTTAGTACACTTTAGGTTCTAATATGTACAATTTAGGTACTAATATGTACACTTTAGGTACTAATATGTACATTTTATGTACTAATATGTACAATTTAGGTACTAATATGTACACTTTAGGTACTAATATGTACATATTATGTACTAATATGTACACTTTAGGTTCTAATATGTACACTTTAGGTACTAATATGTACACTTTAGGTACTAATATGTACATTTTATGTACTAATATGTACAATTTAGGTACTAATATATACACTTTAGGTACTAATATGTACTAATATGTACATTTTATGTACTAATATGTACACTTTAGGTTCTAATATGTACACTTTAGGTACTAATATGTACACTTTAGGTTCTAATATGTATACTTTAGTACACTTTAGGTTCTAATATGTACAATTTAGGTACTAATATGTACACTTTGTTCTAATATGTACACTTTAGTACACTTTAGGTTCTAATATGTACAATTTAGGTACTAATATGTACACTTTGTTCTAATATGTACACTTTAGTACACTTTAGGTTCTAATATGTACAATTTAGGTACTAATATGTACACTTTAGGTACTAATATGTACACTTTATGTTCTAATATGTACACTTTAGTACACTTTAGGTTCTAATATGTACAATTTAGGTACTAATAATATGTACACTTTGTTCTAATATGTACACTTTAGTACACTTTAGGTTCTAATATGTACAATTTAGGTACTAATATGTACACTTTAGGTACTAATATGTACTAATATGTACATTTTATGTACTAATATGTACAATTTAGGTACTAATATGTACACTTTAGGTACTAATATGTACTAATATGTACATTTTATGTACTAATATGTACATTTGATGTACTAATATGTACACTTTAGGTACTAATATGTACACTTTAGGTTCTAATATGTACACTTTAGGTTCTAATATGTACTAATATGTACACTTTAGGTACTAATATGTACACTCTAGGTTCTAATATGTACACTTTAGGTTCTAATATGTAGACTTTAGGTTCTAATATGTACACTTTAGGTACTAATATGTACATTTTATGTACTAATACATTTAAGGTACCAATGTGCACCATTTAGGGACAAAAGTGTACCGCCCCAATGACAGCTTTGTACCTTTTTTTTCTGAGAGTGTACAGTAGAAGCACCTAACCCTGGTTGTAAGACTAAACTTGACAGTAAACGTTGCTCTCAAATCTGATTGGTTGATTGAAACGTTGTTCCAGGATCAGCAAAGATGTTAATCCAGGTCAGAAACATGTAGTACTCAGTGAAATTCACCGGTCACTGTCCTTTTAAACATGCGACATGATGAGGTGATGACATGATGACAACAATACTAATGTGTAAAACCTTTGTCATTATAAACAGTAGTATATTATAAGACTAGACTAGTATGTAGTGACCTAATCTCAATGTGGGGGTGACATAAGCAGTACAGAAGTATTCTGAACACAGTTCATGTCTGTCACATTTAACCTGGAAGGACAGTGTGTGTGGACTGTCAAAGGTGCTTTGAATTCTCTCTCACACACCTTGATGCCAGATGCAGAGTGAAGCTCTGTCAGTCTGCATCACCGGCCAGACACAATGACACTGTGTGTGTGTGTGTGTGTGTGTGTGTGTGTGTGTGTGTGTGTGTGCGAGGCCAACTGTCGACACACATATCAGTGTGACCAGAGAAGCCAGCGTGTCCTCTACAACCTCTGAGTCTGCACCATGTGGGACAGACCCCAAGGAACGGGGAGGATGCATATGGCAACAGGCTGGGACAAATCGCCTCAAGGAGTTTGAGTCTTATCGGAGTTGGTGCCATGACCCGATGCAGCTGCGACCAGTTGAGTCGACACACACACACACACACACACACACACACACACACACACACACACACACACACACACACACACACACACACACACACACACACACACACACACACACACACACACACACACACACACACACACACACACACACACACACACACACAACACACGTGCACTGCTGGTTCGCGACTCCTTCCTGCTTGAGTTCGGGGATTCTGTGCCACTGTTAGTGACTCCCAGCTGTTCTCCTAGGGGTGGAGGATTCCTAAAGGGCATTTTTTTCAGGTAAAATAAATTCAAAATGAATTATAACCTTGTATGAAAACACCATTTGAAAAGTTAATGGAGGATTTACAATGTTTTAGGGCGTTTTCACACCTGAAAGTCCGCACCAAGGTTCGAACTGAAGTTAATGTTTTGATACTTTTTATACATTGGGTTAGTTTTGGTTTGGTTTCACATTGCAATCATGCGAGCGCACTAAAGAACTGAACATGACACACTTGAGTCCACTCGTCATCATCTCTGTGGGCGGCATCTGGACACTGATTGGTTTGTAAACGGACGTGCGTCTGACGCGTGTTTGACAAGAGTGAATGAACGGACGCATATCACCGCCACTATTGAACAGTCGCATTGCTGGACTATTTTCTTTTCGTTACGTTTAACAGTGGACATTTCAAGCTTTATATTCACATATTTCTCATGTTTGTGAGGCAGTAGCTGCTGAGTTTGGGTTTATTTGAGACGCTCCAGTTCATGTGTAAAGCATGTGATCGCTCCCGCTATTATTGTCTGCTATAGACTATTTGCTTCTTATTTATTAAATCCAGGCAATTATCTGATTAAACGTTGATTAAAATTAAGATACAATTTATATGAAACAAAATTCACATTAAAGAAAGGCTTTCTAAGCAAAATCAAGCAAAATTTCTTTAAAAATAATTTCTGACCTTCTGTCTTCTGACATATTGCGCATCTTTTCACTTTTCATAATCAATGTAGCCTAGATGAAATTTAAAAATAACATGATAATATTAAACATAAACAGGAACTTCCTGTAAATGGTCTGAAAGTACGAACCACACAGAAAATGCTTTCACACTAGAAACTAACCGAACCTTTGTTCAGTTTGATCCGGACCGAGATGACCTCTTTTCGTCTGACCAAATTTCGTCTGTTTGGTCTGGACCGTGGTCAGGGGAGGTTTCACACCTGTAATTTTGATTCGGACCAAACTGAAAAAAGTCAGAAAATCCGGACCAAACAACGTAGGTGTGAAAACACTCTTAAAAAGGCACACATTTGTAAAAAGTAATCTCGTCCTTTTACACATCGTGAGGGAGTTGTTTGCCGAGCTCTGCAACATTATCCATCTGCAATACCGGAGGCTGCACTTTCAGGACCGCATTTCCAGGACCCTAGTTTTGGAGATCCGAAACAAGTGCCACCAAGGCATTATTTTTACCTATTTTTTAAAAAGGTTTATTACACCCAAATACTGCTTTCTTTATTGCAATTAAATCTGGTTTCTAAGAATGTTGAGTAATTATTGGGTCCAAGTTGCATAATTTAATAACTCATCAAGTAAAATAAACAAGGAATGGTATCGCCGTTTCAGTCAATCTAATTTTCAAGTACAGAGGGAATACACAAGGATGTCTCTGGGGGTAGATTTAAGATTGTGTATATTTTATAAAATAATATATTGCAACAGTTGAATTTGAACACACACAAAAACAAATTTGTTCATGACGTGAATGACATAGGAAGACCTTCATGGACAATGTCTTCACTGACTCCTAAGAGAGAGAAAGTTAGAGAAGTGAATGAAATAAGGAACATTGAGTTGAACTTGTTCAAGTCTCTAATTTTTTATTTCAAATTTTAATTTTTCAAATCTTAGTCACCACAGAGCACACACATTGATATAATTTTGTATTGTATATAATCTTCATACCAAATAATGTTCATATTACTGTTATTGCATACTGTTCAAAGATTTGGGTGAACAGGTTCTTGAAACCCAATAAAGTCAATAAAGCGCATCTGAACCAAGAGTTAAAAAATAATAGAGAAAGATGCAAGAAATCTGAATAGAAATAACTAATTGTTATTTCTACAATAATATGACTTTTCCTGTCCTTTAAATATTTAAAGCACACATTGTGATGTGTGCAGCAGCACTACCTACCAACTGAATGCTCTCCCCTCTTTTCAACAAGTTCATTTTATATAAATAAATAGACATAAATTAGGGCTAAACCTAGGACTTGACCAATTAATTCATCTTTTGTCATACTTCTGCCTGCCCTGAGCTGTGTCCTTGAAAGCACTTCATAAAGAGTACAGTACACAATACATAACACGATCTTTAACAGTCAATTATTATGATGGCCTCTGTTATGCCTGACTACAAAAACGTCATATGTCTCAATCAACATTATAAAACCATGCCAAAATGAAGAGACGTACTCATAACATGTCATGTATTGTGAGGCTGACTGTGAGCATGCGACAGCTAAAACATTACGATTATTTTAACTTACTTAAAATGAAGAAAAAACAACAACGAGTAACTAACTATACAGTTGTCTTAAGACACAATTGTGCTGTCACTAAGTCAACACAAGCTTTTCATGCAAGTTTAGTTAAACGAATGTGCTAACAATTCATTTACAGCACTATCTAATATACGTATGATAGCTTTGCATTCAAGACTATTTAGCAAATCGCGATCACTTCGGCTACGTTAACTTTCCAATGAAATGCATCACGATTGTTTATAATGTTAAAATAAAAACTGATTCACATGTGATACTCACACTCTGATCGTCATCCATCTTTGCTGGTCCTCTAATTCGCTAGGTGGGGTTGTCAATAAAAACGTAGGGTCCTAGAAATGCGGTCCTAGGACTGCGTTCCTGAAAATGCAGCCTTCGGTTGTGCAGTCAGATGCTACTCGAGCTCTGCGCCATAAACATTGATTGTGATTTTAACGGTAAAAAACTGTAAAAATGCTATGGTATCAGTTTGACAGAAAGTTGCCATACTATATACGGTGATTAACTGTAATATATCTAACTTTACATTTAATGTAATTTTACAGTAAAATGTACCGTTTTTGGTAGTGAAAAAGAAAGTCCTTGTGTAATTTACAGTGAAAAACCGCAAACATTCCCAGAATTCCCTGCGTGACACATTTGATGTATTTTCATTGAAATAAACGTTTCTTCTTAGTTTCAGTTATGTACATTAGGGTGTTATGTTACATCTAATGTTGTTAAATTAATGTTTATTGTATTTTTAAAACTTCATGTGTGTTACCATGATGGTGTTTAGTGTTTGTGTGAATGACTATATATTAGTATTGTCCTCCTCAAAGCTTTGATTGATCATGTGACTCTCATCTCCACTGTGATTGGTAGTATACATCAAAGGTACTTAACAGATATCATTATTTCAATGGGTTGGTAATTTAACAGTATTTCATGTAATGAATTACACTTTTTTACCGTAAATTTAACATACATTTTTACCGTGTACGTCATGTCATTACAATATAAACCTTTAAATTATACAGTTTTGAACTGTAAAATAGACACTCAAAGTCAAACTCTATTAAAACCTAAAATCTTGTTACCGTATTTTTTACGGTAAAGTTCTGGCAACCACAGCAGCCATGTTTTGCCGTAAATTTTACACAGTCAGTGTGTTTTCGGTAGTTTTTGTATTTCAATTCATCATCATCATCATCATCATCATCATGATAAATTATTGTTTCCAGCCTGTCAGGACATCGAGTCCAAAGGTTTCCTAACAAGAAAAAGGACAGTGATATCTTCCATGCCTGGGAAGTTTTGTGCCAGAGAAGAGACAGGACTTCACTTTTGCATCTGCGTCGAAACACGCGGTTGTGTGTGGCGTTCACTTTAGACCGGAGGATTATCATTCCCGAGTTCAACATTGTAATACTCGTGTAAGGCATGAAATTAAATGAATAAACATCACACACTTCTTTGTGAATCAATTTCAACATTTATGAATACAAAATATATACATTAACACAAATGCATGCAGTCAAACAGTTTTGAATTATGTGCTGGTAATGTAAATATTGTATTCATGCCATGTAATGATTGTGATTTATTTGAAATATCTCTTTAAGACTTTGTAGAAAATGCATCTGGAATATGTATATTTTGTATTTTGAAGACGCTGTTCACTTTTTTGACTTTTCCAACTTTAATTTAGATGTAATAAAAAGAGATAAAAGACAATGCACTTCAAGATAACCTTTGTTTTTAATGGAAAACCAGAGAAAGAACTTGCATATTATAGAACTTGCGGTTGTCAAAATTCCCAGTAGGAAGTCCAGATCTATTTGTTTTTCGTGGAACAGTGAAAGCTATTGTCCTCTCATAAATTCCTTCCACCGTGGGTGACTGAGCCGCTCGGCTGTTTCTGAGGAGCTTTGAGCAGTTGTCGACCCAACACCCAAAAACCTATTTCTTACATGTCACTGTGATTCGTGGAAAGCTCGGCCATTCTATTACAACGCCCCATGAGGACTACATCACGTAAATCAAATGATTCATTGGAAACAAGAATCTGTCTAGTGGAAGCTTGTGCTGCGTCGATGCATTATTCGTAAGATCAGACAGAGCAGACACTAGCATGGGGTTGCGTTCTGACCCTACACTCTAAAAAATGCTGGGTTAAAAACAACCCAAGTTGGGTTGAAAATGGACTAACCCAGTGAATGGGTCGTTTTAAGTCAAGTCAAGTCAACTTTATTTATATAGTGCTTTTAACAATGCAGATTGTTTCCAAGCAGCTTCACAGTGATAAACAGGAAAATAATGCAACAGAATTGTATTCAGCCGTATAGCCGTTCTGGAGAAAACGGTGATGTCATCAGTTCATTTCAATTATCATACTGTAACAGACAAAACGTTGCTTGTTTTTTTTTTTTTGTTACCATTGTAATGGTTGATTCCTTATGCTGCGTTCACACCAAACGCGAATAGAGCATCAAAATCGCGTCTACTGCGTCTAGTTTGACGCGTGAACATTTTGAATCCATTCGCGCGTCCGCGGCAAATTGGACACGCGTAGAAATCGAGCCTTTGAAGCTAAATAGACGCGCATTAAAGACGCTCCAGGAGAAATATGTCATAAAAACACCACTGTGCCTCTTTTCATTTTCATTAAAAATATATATATTAATCATTAATAGCCACACACATGTGGTCCAGGCGACTCCTACATTATCTTCACTACATGTATATTTAAATATCCTAAAACATAAAGTTATGAAACTTCTCTTTGCCCTCAGTCAAAACGATTTGGCAGACAACAAATTATAGATTCATGACACCAAAGATCGCCCGTAAGATCTACACAAGACAAACCACTACAAGACATCAGAGCCAGCGGCAGACGGCAGAAGAACTGGCCGAGGAAAGGCTGCTCTCGCTGGGGTTAATGAGGGCTGAGTGCCCAGTGATCACCTGGATCTCACAAATCCAAAAACACAAGATTATTTTTTTTAAATAGGCACTCTCTTTATAAATAAACCACAGATTTGAGCTTTAAACAACTACATTCCCACCTGAAAAACTCTTAAAACTACATTTTGTGACACAATAGTAGTATTTTTAATTTATGCGTGGTTTCTCATCACGTCACTTTACCACGTGACAGCAGCAAGCAGGCTCCTGACTGGTTACCGCGGCGCGAATTGACGGCAAAGTTAAAATTTTTCAACTCAGGCGTCAGACGCGAATTCGCTTCAAACACGTGAATGCACAAAAAGCTCAATT
Organism: Gobio gobio; assembly: GCF_949357685.1. NCBI lineage: Eukaryota > Metazoa > Chordata > Actinopteri > Cypriniformes > Gobionidae > Gobio > Gobio gobio. The sequence goes on from NC_137116.1 coordinate 55,988,011, forward strand.
CGCGTCCAATTCGCGCCCTTCGCGCTGCGCGAAACCCGCCTTCCGCGCCGCGGGACCTCCAGACGCGCGTCCACGCGCCTTTCCATTGACTTAACATTGAAATATTCGCGTTTGGTGTGAACGCAGCATTAGTGTGATTATGTTTGGGATACATGTAGTACCAACAGGAGCAGCTTGGGGGCGCTACTGCCTGGAGGAAACAGGACATATAAGCACAGCTACCATAGAATAAGTCATTTCGTTTGGTAGAGGGAAATCACATGGTGAACTCATACTACCTTCTGGCTCTTGCAAAGTCCTTTGTTGAGAACTCTTTGAGTTTCTGCTCAACTGTGAGTTTGAATTGACTTGTATGTTGGAAGTTGTGTTTGAACTAAGGTTACTGACGTTATCTGTTTGCCTTCTTTCTAGAAAGGACTTTTTAATGTCTTCATGTTCTTAATCACGTATTTCCCACATGAGCACCGATCAGATTAACTCATCTGCTGGATACTAGAGATATTGAATCCAAGTGCAACGAGGCTACGGCATGTGATCTTAACCCCAACGCTGAGGTCTACACGTACCACCATTAACTGCCATCACTTCACACGTTGTGGATTATAATCCTTGGAGGTGAGGATTTGAAGCTCTTTTCATCATCACAACAATTTCATCTCATCAAAAGACTGGAGATTCAAATGATAAGTTTACTTCATCCATTTGACTCAATTAAGAGACAAAGACCTTTGGGGTTGATTTCCAGTATGCATTGAGTGTTTGGCACGGGGATATTGCACTGGTGGAGCAAATAAAATTAGTTTAAAAGATAATTTGGTTTGTGAAGAGGTTTTTTTATCAGTACATGTCGAAATTCTGCTGAACCCCTCAGAGTAACATCTAACAAACAAAATGAGGTGTTACAATACAGTGACAATGTGGGCTTTAGATCAGTAATTTAGTTTATATGGTTAATTTAGTTTAATAATTAGATTTATTTTGGATATTAGGCTATATTATCCTTATATTTGGTTATTTGGTGTCCTTTTGGAGTCTCCAATGATCCCTGAAGCTTGCAGAAGATACAGTTTTGTGAGAATCACCCTTCAATCTGATTGTTTACTTTGGATATAACAAATTGTGACAAAATTAATGTGTTTAAAAAGATAAATGGCGTATGCTTAATTTCACGACAAGCCTGTGATTAATCGCGATTAAAATTAATCTATTGACAGCCCTAATATATATATATATATATATATATATAATCTCAACCAAACTTGACTTTTGTTCAATCAGGCCACACCCAGACTATAGCTTGATAAATCACTAATGCTACCACTACTCCTACTATTATCATGAATATTAGAGCTATTACGACAATTTACGATATTATTATTGTTATTAATTTTGGTATGAATACTACTTCTACTACAAATCTATTACTATGGTTGTCTCTATTTAATATCGCATTGCTTAAACTTACCAGTGTACCTGCATACATCACTATATCTATATTTAGCAGTTTTTTCTCTCTTCTGTACGTGTTTGTGTCATTAATCTCTTGCTGTGTATAAGCTACTATGTTTTGTTAATTTGCTATTTTTTTCTCAATTAAAAAGTACTGTATGAAATCAAAGATTAAAACTAGCATTAAAACCCATTGTAATTACATAAGAGTGTGTGACAGCAGGTGGCTTTGACTATGATGATTATAACTAAGCGGCAGTTAACCATGTCTCCACCTGCGGACAGCAGGAGGTCTGTTTCCATTACATGGGCTTTAGGAGGACAAATCCCGGTGTGTTTGGGATTGCACGGCCGCTTTCCATGTTTAGAGAAATTCACTTTTTTTTAAGTGTGTGCTGCTGATTCTCTGAAACTGGAGAGCTGACAACAGTAAAGGAGAGGTCCGAAGCTGAAAGTGGAGATGTGCTCATAAATGTTGAAATATTCCTTCTGGGCTCCGAGAGGTTTCAGTTGGGCTGTGAATTCAGATGTTCTCATGTTTTAATGTCAGAGAACTAATTTAAATATGGATCCTTTCTCCGAGGCCTGTTTAATTCATATCCACTATGCTGATGTTGTGTTTTGGACGCTGGTCATCATCATTATGGGATGCTTGTGTCACCATTGGGCTTCTTAACTAGCTTAACCAGCAAAACTTCCCAGTCAGCCAGCAAGAACATCAGTAAACCAGCTCAAAAACCTCAGATAAGCCAGGCCAGGCATGTTTTATGGACTTTGATTTCATTAAAAAAACTAAAGTACATTTTGGTGAAAGTAATTCCTCTTTACTTAGTGGTAGTGGCTAATGGGGATCCAAATAAACTTAGATTATAGATGTAAAAGACCATTTACAGCCAATATAGGCAATTTACCAAGGAAAAATGTTTTTTTTTTAAAGTTTTTTGATAGTTATAGCGCCACGTCTTGCCAGATCTGCTTTTATTAAGTGTCCTCAGAGTGTGCCCATACATATGTCAAATTTATTTTAAATATCTCATTTTGTTTTGAAGTTATAGACTCTTATATTGATGAGAGAATAAAAATGATCCATGGGCGACATTGATTGGATTTTTTTGTCAGTTCCTATCATAATTTTGACATTTGGACATTTATTGTTTAGCTTTTGACTTATGTTTTCAAATTTCCAGTGGTGGTTTTGTCTCGATCGGATTAACGTAGATAATCACAAATGCTTTTTTAAGCGCTAAATGACACGTTTCACAAACCATAAGGCAAAACCTGACATGTTTGGTATTGTTGGACTCAGCAAGGATTCAGGAGACTCCCGTGAAAAACACTGGCTTGAAACTTCTCCGGCTCCTTCAGGGCATTGTGCCGATGATGCATACATAGTTTTTTTAAGATATGCCAATGTTCTCATAGACTATCATGGCAGCCTGGATAAAGACACTGCATAACAATCATTATCTGATTAAAGGTTGTGTGCGGTTATAGCCATTTTCATGATTTTTTTTCCTGTTATAGCTCAACCAAGTGTCTAAGCGCTGCAATTCTTTTCATGTGACTTCAGATTGAGTTCAAACATATGTGATCTGAGTTTAGCGAAAATGTCTCGTTCCGTTCATATGTTATAACCATTTTAGTAAAAGTGGCCCTGGACACATTGGACGTTTTGGTTTCCCTTAGCGACCATGAATCGAAATTTAGATTTTTTTTTTTCTCTCTCTCCAGTGAACATTTCTGCAGTGGTTTGGTTCCGATTGGGCTTAAAACCTGGGAGTAGTTAGCAAAAGTAGGTTTCTCAACAAAAAACAAACAAACAAATTACTCGAATTTGGCGCCACAAGGGCAAGCAAATATGAGGCATGCATTTTGTCCGTCTTGAGCCAAGGATTCCAACGATGTAAGACTCCAACGATATAGGACTCCAACGATATAGGACTCCAGTGATATAGGACTCCAACGATATAGGACTCCAGTGATATAGGACTCCAATGATATAGGACTCCAATGATATAGGACTCCAATGATATAGGACTCCAATGATATAGGACTCCAATGATATAGGACTCCAATGATATAGGACTCCAATGATATAGGACTCCAATGATATAGGACTCCAATGATATAGGACTCCAACGATAGATATAGGACTCCAACGATAGATATAGGACTCCAACGATATAGGACTCCAATGATATAGGACTCCAACGATAGATATAGGACTCCAACGATATAGGACTCCAATGATATAGGACTCCAATGATATAGGACTCCAATGATATAGGACTCCAACGATAGATATAGGACTCCAACGATCGATATAGGACTCCAACGATATAGGACTCCAATGATATAGGACTCCAATGATAGATATAGGACTCCAACGATAGATATAGGACTCCAATGATATAGGACTCCAACGATATGAGACTCCAATGATATAGGACTCCTACGATAGATATAGGACTCCAACGATATAGGACTCCAATGATATAGGACTCCAACGATAGATATAGGACTCCAACGATATAGGACTCCAATGATATAGGACTCCAACGATATAGGACTCCAATGATAGATATAGGACTCCAACGATATAGGACTCCAATGATAGATATAGGACTCCAACGATAGATATAGGACTCCAACGATATAGGACTCCAATGATATAGGACTCCAACGATAGATATAGGACTCCAACGATATAGGACTCCAATGATATAGGACTCCAATGATAGATATAGGACTCCAACGATATAGGACTCCAACGATATGGGACTCCAATGATATAGGACTCCAACGATAGATATAGGATTCCAACGATATAGGACTCCAATGATATAGGACTCCAATGATATAGGACTCCAACGATAGATATAGGACTCCAATGATATAGGACTCCAACGATAGATATAGGACTCCAACGATATAGGACTCCAATGATATAGGACTCCAACGATATAGGACTCCAATGATAGATATAGGACTCCAACGATATAGGACTCCAACGATATGGGACTCCAATGATATAGAACTCCAACGATATAGGACTCCAATGATATAGGACTCCAATGATAGATATAGGACTCCAACGATATAGGACTCCAACGATATGGGACTCCAATGATATAGCACTCCAACGATAGATATAGGACTCCAACGATATAGGACTCCAATGATATAGGACTCCAATGATAGATATAGGACTCCAACGATAGATATAGGACTCCAACGATATAGGACTCCAACGATATGGGACTCCAATGATATAGGACTCCAATGATAGATATAGGACTCCAACGATATAGGACTCCAACGATATGGGACTCCAATGATATAGGACTCCAATGATAGATATAGCACTCCAACGATATAGGACTCCAATGATATAGGACTCCAATGATAGATATAGCACTCCAACGATAGATATAGGACTCCAACGATATAGGACTCCAACGATATGGGACTCCAATGATATAGGACTCCAATGATAGATATAGGACTCCAACGATATAGGACTCCAATGATATAGGACTCCAATGATATAGGACTCCAATGATAGATATAGGACTCCAACGATATAGGACTCCAACGATATGGGACTCCAATGATAGATATAGGACTCCAACGATATAGGACTCCAACGATATGGGACTCCAACGATAGATATAGGACTCCAACGATAGATATAGGACTCCAACGATATAGGACTCCAATGATATAGGACTCCAACGATAGATATAGGACTCCAACGATATAGGACTCCAACGATATGGGACTCCAATGATATAGGACTCCAATGATAGATATAGGACTCCAACGATATAGGATTCCAATGATATAGGACTCCAATGATATAGGACTCCAATGATAGATATAGGACTCCAACGATATAGGACTCCAACGATATGGGACTCCAATGATAGATATAGGACTCCAACGATATAGGACTCCAACGATATGGGACTCCAACGATAGATATAGGACTCCAACGATAGATAGAGGACTCCAACGATATGGGACTCCAATGATATAGGACTCCAACGATAGATATAGGACTCCAACGATATAGGACTCCAATGATATAGGACTCCAATGATAGATATAGCACTCCAACGATAGATATAGGACTCCAACGATATAGGACTCCAACGATATGGGACTCCAATGATAGATATAGGACTCCAACGATATAGGACTCCAACGATATGGGACTCCAATGATAGATATAGGACTCCAACGATATAGGACTCCAACGATATGGGACTCCAATGATATAGGACTCCAACGATAGATATAGGACTCCAACGATATAGGACTCCAATGATATAGGACTCCAATGATATAGGACTCCAACGATAGATATAGGACTCCAACGATATAGGACTCCAATGATATAGGACTCCAACGATAGATATAGGACTCCAACGATATAGGACTCCAACGATATAAGCCTATTCCTAATGGTTTAGGAGTTATGAGCCATTTCATACTTTGACTGCTGTAGCGCCCCCGTCAGGCCGATCGGGACGCGCCTCAGTGACGTTGTAGGAGGTGTGAGTACTACCAGCCCTGAAAGTTTCAAGTCTCTGCGACTTACGGTTTGGTCTGCCCGATTAGTTTTAGATGGAGAATGCTGCATCATGGGCAATTTAACAATTACAATAGAGTTTCAGCACTTTGTGCTTGAACCCCCAATAAAAAGTGCCTAAAAAGACCTATGAAAAAAAAACTATAGGGTCTCAGCTAGGGATGAAACGATTACCGGTTTCACGATAAACCACGATAAAATTTAGTGACGGTTAGTAATATCGTATAAAATTTTATTATCATTAAAACCGTGTGTGATTATCACGGTTGTGAAAACTCGCGGTGCATCTTTACCAGTCAGCGTCAGTCTGGCGCAACGCACCGCTGTTTTTTGAATGAGAATAAATGGCAGAAGGCAGTGACAGCACTCGGGGGATTGTTCAGACTCTAAAAGGACCAAATCTGAGGCGTGGTCATATTTTGGCTTTTACAAAAGTCCTGAGGGAAACTTAATCTATGATGATCACCTTGTCTGCAGAACATGCCAGAATAAAGTCGCTGTAATAGGGAAAACACTTCAAAACTACGAACGCAAGGCAAGTGGACTTTTACCTCAATATCAAAACTACGTCTGGGAAATAATAACGTGAAGCGAACGAATAAATTCAGTCAAGACTAGGGCGACATTTAAGGGATAATAATCAGGGCTTGACATTAACAACCGCCATTTGCGGGTGTAACGTTATTTCGGCTGCACACTATTCACTCTGGCTGTTGAACTTATTATAGTCTTCTCAAAAGCCATCTGTTATAATCGCGTTGCGCATTATAATCACTCACACGTGTTTCTATTGAGTTTATATGCAATGCAATGTCTCATAATCAGAGGCGTTCAGATTAGCTGGAGTTTCGTTCAGAGCGCGCGCCGCGCTCACTCGCTGAAATCTGAACTCAAAGCAGAGATAAACGTATAATGTATGCAGGAGATTCATTCATCATACAGTGATCGACTGTTTCTGTTCTATTTCAGCAGCGAAAATAGTTTCAAACAAACACAGCAGAGCTACAGCGCATCTGATATGACTGGCATAACGCTGGTGAATTTAGGGACCGTCTCTAAAGTTACACACATCATTGGTAACGTTATACACGTTTCAAACTTCAATAGCATTTGAAGAGAATGACAGTCATAAAACTGACTGTAAAGTGATCATTTAGGTGTCCGGTATGATGCACACGTTTTGATATTTAATATAATAAACTGTCAAATCATATGGAAATATGGATATGCATTATTTCACTTGGATACTGTTTGGGCTCTAACACAAAATATGCTAGATTTAAATGCATCATTGCTGAACACTGATGAGAATATTGCATGAGAATATATTTACAGAGATAATATTAGAGATTATATTTACGACAAATTATTATTTATGCGTTATGCGTTGCTATTGACGACGGCCATTAAGGAAGGAAATCCCACAGAATCTAGCTTAAAAAAGTGCATAGAGCTGCTTTAGTTATTTGTTGTTTGTTGATTTTCAAATATAAATCTTGTTGAAATGTTTTAAGTGAGTGCATCTGGTCTTTTCGAACACTTTCATCTCGTTTGAACAATAATAATATTGATAACCGTGATAATTTGGGTCACTATAATCGTGATGTTAAATTTCCATACCGTTTCATCCCTAGTCTCAGCACTTGACGCTTGAGATGCAGGTTACTTTATCAAGCCTTTTAACATGTACATCAGAGAGGAAAAAGATTGATTTTTGTATTTTCAGCTCATTTATCATGGAAATGTAAAAAAAAAAAAAAAAATGTTACCTTTTAAATTGTAATACCTCTCCTGACAGCCCAATCTCCGTAAAAGTTTGCACGCTTCTTTAGAATAATATGGCACATGTGCTCAGCTAATTTGGTGAAGTTCTCCACAGAACAGACCATTTTCAGTCATTTTAAATGTGATTAGGATAATATAGAGCGGTTTTCACCTTTATAACAGTTAAAGCGTCACCAATGGCCCGACGTCCATAAACATTTCCAAGCTTCTTTAGGATCATGTGACGAATACACACGCCCGATTTTGTTAAGTTGTATGATAATCAGGCAGGAAGAGAATTCAGCCATTTCATGGGGTTTGCCATAGAAAAACATCATTTTGACATCCTTTTAACCGTTATAGCGCCACCAAGTGTCCTTTTTAACAAGACCGCAGAATGAACTCTTACATAGCTCTTACAATGGCTGAAAATATATATTACTAGAATATTTGCAGATTATTAGTACTTATAAAGCAAATATTAATGCATGACCGTATTCTATATCCATTAATCCTACCGAATACCCAATATTAACAACTACCGTGCTAAGTATTAATAAGCTAATATTAATAGTGAGAATTGGCCCCTAATCTGCAGTGTTACCTTCACTTTTATTACATTGGGGAAAAAAGATGCAATGAAAGTGAACAGACTATCATTCTACCTAACATCTCCGATTAAGGAAAGCAAGACTAAAACTGAATTTTTGCAGTGCAGTTCATGGAATACAATCCCCTAGTAAGTCCCATCTTTAATCCTAAATAAATAAGATTAAATGGAGTGACTCACATGTGTCCGCTCAAGAGAATCAGGATAGATCTCAGCGTCTCAAACCGTCCTCAGATTTCAAAATCTGCAAGATCTCAATATGAGCATGCATGCCTCTGTTTGCATCTGAGACATAAAGTCATATGTAGAATAATATAATATAAAATAATAGCATATCTTTTAAGATAATGTAAAAAGGAACACTGCATGAGGGTATTGGCTGTGGAATGGAGGCTGTTTGGATTGATCATCTTTCACTGTTGTTCTGGTTCTGGTTCATCTGCTATCATTGAGTCATGGGACAGCTTGCATTTTTTTCTCTCTCTCTCTCTCTCTCTCTCTCTCTTACAGGTGTGCGCACGCCGGCTGGTGAAGCCGAGAGGATTTATCGATAGTGAGAGTGAAGCTGTCATGTCTCGCTGGTGTTTACCACCAGCCCCATTCTCTGAGCGCAGACCGGTTTGTTTTGGAAGGGATCTCTATGGCATCCTAATGAGCTGCATCCAGCAGATGGGAGAGACCACACCACGCTTTCACACACATGGGATCGGAAAACCAACAGACCACCATCCGTGTGTTACTGCAGGCTGGAAGAGCAGCCTCTCAGGGTCATAGTAACGTCAGGAGCGGAGCAGCACCCATGACAGACATTCAATGAACAAACTCAAACACTATTTGTTTTTCAGTCAATTTAAAATTTAAATCTTTCTCAAAACAAGGCAAACTGAAGTAAAACTGTGCAAGAAATGTATAGATATACATTCAAACCAAAAATTATTCAGACGCTATATAGTCCATTTATGTAAGCGAGGATCGCAAAATAAAGTAAACTGTGACATATTATACCCAAATATTCGTAAAATTGATAAAGATTTGGGACTAAAATGATTCAGACACTTTGAGCTGAGCATGTTTTGCTGAAGTGTTTGTTCTTTAATTGCTAATGTGACCTTTGACACCACAGACTGAACACAATGAAGCATTGATTGGTCATTGGTTGACCTAAATTAGTATTATCTAATTGTGTAATTAAATCTAACCGCTGATTGGTTGATTGTAATCCATTACATCCCTTTCTATCAAAGTGATCTGACATTATCAAGATCAGGGCTGTGCACAGACATTTGGAAGGGCAGTGGCCCAAACCGAAAAAAGGGACACTTAATGTAAAGATTGAATAACAAACCTTTTACAATCATATTGTAAATACAATTGTTAGGCTTTAGTGCTAATTCAACTTATGTTGTTGTAATTATGCTTCCAAAAAGTTGATTCTGCGTTAATTTGACCTCATATTTAATGGGTTTAAAAAAAAATAAAAAATTTTGTAGATTTAAGTATCAAATGAGAATTGCTAAAATAATTGAATATATTTTGAGACAAATGTCTTGTTTATGATTTTCATTTTTGTTCAAAGTAAATAAAACAACCGTTTTTCAATAACAGAAGAATATGTAAAAGTATGGTATTTGGGGTAAAGGCACAATGATAATAAATAGTTAGCTGAGTTTTCCATTTTTTGAAATGACATGGTTCGAATCAGATGGTAAATGTCATATATTAGATTGGGTGTCCACCTTAGTCCATCATATTTATAATGAAACCATCAGATTTAAAAATATGATAATAATCATATTATATAATACAAATATATTTATTGTTTTTTAGTACTGTAAAGCTTTAGAATATTTACTTAAAAATGTTTTGTATTTTTAAAATATACTTTTATATTAACATATTTTAATATTTATTGAACGATAATGACTTATTTTATTCATCAAAATAAACTGAAAATACTGCAAACTTTGCTAAAGATATTTTTTTGAACAAGTATTAATTTAGACATGATTAAAAAACACATTTTTCTTAGGGTGTGCCTTTAGCCCCATTGTACACCACTACAACTTATATGGAACAACCTTTTTTAATTGTGTATACTATTAATATGGTCTTAATAAAATATCATAATGCTATAGATACTAATATTAACTCTGACAATTGATTATAACGGGAAATATACTTTACAGGAGTTAAACTGTGACAAACTGTATTACTATTCTATATGATGATTTACCCGCTGAAGCTTTGAATCCAGCGAAGGGCATTAGCCTCCCTTTGCTCTTTCTCACTCTGTCTTCTTTTTTGTGAAGTCATTGTTTTTATTGTCTACATAGTGTGCCGACAACAGCAAATTTGGTGTTATTTAGATTAGATCAGATCAGGTACTATAATTTGATTTATACAATTAATTATCTTCCAAGAATGTGGATATTTTGCACAAGTTGTTAGCACTATTAAAGGCAGGAGCAAAATATTACCGACAAAAATACAAAAACAAACTACCAAATTACTAACTCTGCGGATCAACCACTGTCTGTAATGTGGATTGTAGTTTGTATTCGACCTGTTAATGGGACGATATTCTGGAATGAATTCTACTTAATTCTACGTGGCATTGACTCAACAAGGTGCTGAAAGCATTCTTTAGAAATGTTGGCCCATATTGATAGGAGAGCATCTTGCAGTTGATGGAGATTTGTGGGATGCACTTCCAGGGCACGAAGCTCCCGTTCCACCACATCCCAAAGATGCTCTATTGGGTTGAGATCTGGTGACTGTGGGGGCCATTTTAGTCCAGTGAACTCATTAATCATGTTCAAGAAACCATTTTGAAATGATTGGAGCTTTGTGACGGTGCATTATCCTGCTGGAAGTAGCCATCAGAGGATGGGGACATGGTGCTCATAAAGGGATGGACATGGGCAGAAACAATGCTCAGGTAGGCCGTGGCATTTAAACCATGCCCAATTGGCACTAAGGGGCCTAAAGTGTGCCAAGAAAACATCCCCCACACCATTACACCACCACCACCAGCCTGCACAGTGGTAACAAGGCGTGATGGATCCATGTTCTCATTCTGTTTACGCCAAATTCTGACTCTACCATCTGAATGTCTCAACAGAAATCCAGACTCATCAGACCAGGCAACATTTTTCCAGTCTTCAACTGTCCAATTTTGGTGAGCTTGTGCAAATTGTCGCCTCTTTTTCCTATTTGTAGTGGAGATGAGTGGTACCCGGTGGGGTCTTCTGCTGTTGTAGCCCATCCGCCTCAAGGTTGTGTGTGTTGTGGCTTCACAAATGCTTTGCTGCAAACCTCGGTTGTAACGAGTGGTTATTTCAGTCAAAGTTGCTCTTCTATCAGCTTGAATCAGTCGGCCCATTCTCCTCTGACCTCTAGCATCAACAAGGCATTTTCTCCCACAGGACTGCCGCATACTGGATGCTTTTCCCTTTTCACACCATTCTTTGTAAACCCTAGAAATGGTTGTGCTTGAAAATCCCAGTAACTGAGCAGATTGTGAAATACTCAGACCGGGCCGTCTGGCACCAACAACCATGCCACGCTCAAAATTGCTTAAATCACCTTTCTTTCCCATTCTGACATTCAGTGTGGAGTTCAGGAGATTGTCTTGACCAGGACCACACCCCTAAATGCATTGAAGCAACTGCCATGTGATTGGTTGATTAGATAATTGCATTAATGAGAAATTGAACAGGTGTTCCTAATAATCCTTTAGGTGAGTGTATATGGCCATGGACAATCGACATCTTCAGCCTTTGACAAATTATGCGGACATAATTTTTGGCCTGGCTGCATTACAAAGGAATTATGAACACATGTATGTCACATATTCAGTTGTGTTTGTTAGTTAGTTTTCATCAGTCACGTGTTCTTTGTCTTTGTTTCCTGACACTTCTCATTTCCCATGAGCACTAATCATCACAGCTGCTCATTTAGTTTGTCCCTGTTCACTCTGTGTTTGTTGGTCGTTTTTTGTGTATGCTAGTGCTATGTTTTTGGGCACACTGTTACACCTGTCTGCCATTTTGTTTAAATGCGCCATGATTATATTTTAATCCTGTATAAAGTTCATCTACATCTTCTTCATCTGGTGACAGAATGATTGACCCAACAATGGATTATGTAGCTAAGTTTTGCCATCACCAGCCTCTTTGTCCGTGAGACCCTGAAGTCTTAGTTTTTTTTGGATCGGGGCAAACTACCTCCATCCCACTGAGCTCCCAGACACCTCTGGACTAAACTGGAGGGAGGCCGCGACATATACTGGTGGAAATAGAGACTGATACTGGCTGATTGACTTCCGCATGGAGGTATTGTCTCCCACCCTAATCCACCATGTATCTTGTTCTTCTTCACTGTTTCTAGACAGCACTATGAACCATGTGGACTGTGATTTATCAGTTTGCTCTGAACCCTCATCGCTGTTTCTAGACAGCATATCCATCTGCTTTCGTCACTGTGGCTCCGCCTTGGCTCCTGCTATTTTCAGCTCCACCAGACACCATCGGCCTTACGGCTTCACCAGGTTCCCTTGTCCCTCCAGCTCCAACTTGGTCAGTCTTCATCCCACCTCCGCCACAGACTTGCGGATCTTCCGCTACTCTCTGTTCCTCCACCCCTAGAGCTGCAGCGGGCTCATCCTTCCCTTCAGGTATGCCTCGGTCCTCCATCAAACCTCCATCACCTCAGTCAGGCACTCTGGCTCCACCTCAGATGCTCGTCGCCGTGGCATCACATTTTTTTTTCACAATTTACATTTATGCATTTGGCAGACGCTTTTATCCAAAGCGACTTACAGGGACCTTATCACAGGGACAATCCCCCTAGAGCAACATGGAGTAAAGTGCCTTGCTCAAGGACACACTGGTGGTGACCGCTGGGATCGAACCAGCAACCTTCTGCGTATCAGTTCCATGGTTTAACCCACTGGACCACCATCTCACACCTAGGTATGAGATGGTCAACCATCACCTAGGTTGCTATGCTCCATCGGCTCTCCGTCTGCGCCCTGGGATCAGTGGCGTAGGCAGAAAGTTGATTATGGGTGGGCCTCCAATAGTGTGGGTGGGCCGGAATAATTCGCATTACCCCCTTAATTTGGAAGAAAAATCAGACTGAAACATAGCTAAAAGTATTCCGTAGCCTATATGTTGGACCTTTTATTGTCTATTGTCTTTTAATATAGTCAACTTCTACATGTTGATGCCTTTCCAAGCCCCCGTACGAGCTGTGTTTGTAATGTTTGAGCACGACGCGCGGATGGACCGTTTGCAAGGTTGCTTTAAAATTCCGCTATTGCTACTAGTGTCGCAGAAACTAAATACTGTAAGCACTAAGCTCCGTGCGATCCATCAAAGTGTGTGGCTGTAACGTGTAACGCTGTAACCTGATAACTATAGCACGAAGAGAAATCACAATTTCCTGTATCGACAACCTGCCATTAAAAAACGTGTTCACAAATATTACATGCAAATATATGATTGCCATGCCGCGGCGGGCCAGACTAAAAACCTACCCATAGCTTACCTTGTATGGCGGATGTCTGTTCTAAACAAGTCAGAGTTGGCTGGGTTTTGAATTGAAGATGTTGATAATATCACTTATCATTTAGTTCACTCTCAAACGACAAGTGTTATGGTGTCCTGTCACCTTATTGTAACCTGTGCTCAGGGTGCAGATGAATAGAGGGGGTGGTGGTACCTTGTTTAATGTTATTGAGCATACGTTATTGTTTGTGTAGGCAATGCCCCTTTTTTTATTACAGTTTTAACTTATTAAAGAATGAAAATTGTCATGCACTCAACATTTTGTTCCAAAAATTAGAATTTAGTCTTGTGGTCAGAATTAGAATTTAGTCATCTAAGCTTGTTATACAAAACTTGTTTAGAAGTGTTTTATAAACATAAAAAAAGTCTTGTACATTTCCGTTAAACACTAGTTATGATTCCATATATTAATTAAAAGAAAAAATACAATTTCTTGTGCACTGGACATTTTAATTCATTCGATAAATTTTTGCAATTTTTTCTTTTACATTTTATTGTAATGCAGAAAAACATGGTCAGTTTGAGTAGCTATGTTTGCAAACATTGTTAGATGATGTCATCAGTACATTGTCTGTGTTAAAGTATAATAATCAATAAAATGACCCCAACTGTGTTCTAAACCCCTTACGATTTTGCAAATCAAAATGTTGAGTGCATGACCATTTTCATTCTTTAATAAGTTAAAACTGTAATAAAAAAGGGGCATTGCCTACACAATAACGTATGCTCAGTAACATTAAACAAGGTACCACCACCCCCTCTATTCATCTGCACCCTCATCACAGGTTACAATAAGGTCAACATCTCATTCCTTAGATGCAAGTATATTGCTTGATACGAGTACTTTGGAAACTCAAAGTGTGCTCCTGTCATAACAGTATTACAAATGTCATAGACATCACTGTCACAAGGCATAGACGATCGAAATGTGCATTCTGTCTTGCACAGGTGTAGGTCTCCTATGTCAAATTGTGCGCAAACCGATAATTATAAGGCAGATTAGTTTCTTGTGCGTACGCGAAAGTCTGTATATTTAAATTTTTTGCAAAGGTCCCTCTAGGGGCTCCGTAGAATAGAGTTCTGATGCATGACAAAATAAATCACATTTAAAATAATTATTGAAGAATTGTTAAACGTTAGAAAATAGTATTATAAAAAAAAAAATTATTTCCCGTAGCTACGCTAGTGCGTGGGATCCTTCGGCTCCCCCAGCTGACGTCAGCCTCTACTCCACTTTGGCTCCTCCCTCCCTCCCATAGTCCCTATGGGTCTGTGCCTTCGGACGTCCTCTATCATCGCCGCCGTTGCTCGTCGTCATCTGGATGTCACTATTCCTTTGTCGCCGCCCACTATCACCATATGTCGACCTGTCGGCTCTGTCTTGGCTCCTCCTACACTTCGGATCCACCAGACACACTCGGCCTTACGGCTTCATCGGGTTTTGTCAGATAAATCCCTTTAGTTTAGTGTTTTGTTCTTCCCTCTCCTGTGACTGACACTCCTATTGTCCTTGTATGGCTTAATTGAATATGTAGGGTTATTATTAAATTAAAAAACAAATATCCCCTATGGACGTGGGCATCACTAGGCCCTTTTTAGGCCCCCCTTAAAAAATGTGTTCTTAACCTTTAAAACCTACGAAACTGGCGGGAGGCTTCGGCTTTGTCCCGTTTTTTAGTCTGTGTTAATCATCGTGTTCTTCAATCCGCAGCGGCGGCGATCAGAGCCACATCAGAAACAGAGGTGTGTGTGTTGATCTGAGCCTCATTGGTCTGTCACCACTCGTCAATGTCAAAATATTTAAGAAAACCAATCAAATCAGAGTAGGCGGGCTTTACCCACATGAAAAATACTATAGTATATTATAGTAAAATTACAGTAAAATTACTCTAGTAAATACTCTAGTGTTTTTGAACCATACTATAGTAAAGATACTACAGTAAATTGTAGTATATTGTAGTTTATTATAGTATTTACTACACTTTGTTGATTTACTGTATATCTTTACTATAGTACGGTTCAAAAACACTGTAGTATTTACTAGAGTAATTTTACTATAATATACTATAGTATTTTTCATGTGGGTATGTTCACAGAAGCTGGTGTGGCTGAGCACAAATCTCAGCAGCTCAACTCAACGTCAAGTGCGAGATATGAAGCTAAACTAAATGTTTCATATTTGACAGCTGCTTCTGTAAGTCAGAAATGTTAAACAAATGACAAAAATATTCACGCAAATGAATAAACTTTTGTCTAATTTCGACATTTTGATTTGAAATAGGCCTATGTAATGTCATTTATAATATAATTAACAAACAATACATATTAACAAAGCTGTTTTCTTCAGATTAGGCATAAGATTAATAGTAATGAATGTGTGCATATTTTAAATTAATAATTCCATGTGTAGCTCTCAGTAAATAAAAAAGCTCAGCTTGTTTCAGCTTGTATTGGGCATAAGATTAGTATTGAATGTGTGCATATTGTGAATTAATTTTAATAAATTTAGTTGCCCAGCTTTCCTGTTAGCCTTCGAAAATGATTCATAAAACATATAAACATCAGTTAAACATATGTTTACTTTCTTCACTGACAAAAATGGCAAAACTTTATCAGTCATATCTGCCCACTGACATGGTTTTCAATCTATTGAGGCGATTTTTTGGCGTTCAGAGCATCTTAAAATGCACATATAATAGAAATCAAAATTTTATCGAGGGGCCTTGCCCCTGAAACGAAATAATAAACAGCCAATATCCTATTATGCATACTAATAAGCTAATAGTTAATAGAGAGAATGGACCCTAAATTAAAGTCTTACCATTTTTTTTTCATACCCTCACAGGGGGCCGAGCCCCACTAAAATAAAAATCCTAGAATCGCCCCTGACTATGCACATATATTACTGTTTTTAATACATTTATATTATACTTTATTTTATGTATTTCAAGTCTCAATATCTTATGCAGCTTTGCATATTGGGTAATTTATCCTGTTTCAAGAAGGTTTAAATATTGTCACTGGAAATTAAGACAAAAATGTACGGATATTACATTGCAATATGTTTTGTCTTGTTCTCCAGAACAAATATCTAAACATTAAGTCAAGATACATTTACTTAAAGCAAAATGACTTAAGATATTATGTCTTAAAAATGCTCAAAACAAGAAAAAATATCAGTCAATGGGGTATAAGAAGAAATAACAAATTTTTTTTTACAGTGTACAAACAATTCCTCCAATCTTTTATTGCAAAGAGTTTGGTTAGTTTAGCTTTTTGTCTATTATTAAAGCCCTCTCCATCTATATCAACACAGCATTTTGCCCGAGCCTCAAATAAAAGCACCCAGCCGGGGCGACTCCATCAATCTGCTCATGCCATGTTGATTTACATTTCCCTGACAGAAAGCAATTTATGGCATGCAGAAATCCAGAATATTTAACCTCCCCTTCTTCTCTTTCCCTCTTGAATCTGAATACATCACAAGTGATGGGATCAAAATAGCATGGAATAGCAGGCACAGGAAAACTACCTGAAAGAGAACCATTGATCACGGCACGTCTCCTGCCAGATCGTCTTTTAATCTTAAACAGAACAATAACTTGCACTCAAGTTCATATGGAAATCTTTGACTTTGGTTTCATGGCAAATCTGCGCTCAGTTAATGAGACACATGAGATTACTGGAGCCTTTTTTAGAAGAAACATCTACACAAGTAACAGTCTATATCTGCTCGCCGTGTAATCTAATTGCTTTCATCCTGTATCTATTGATGCATACTTCATATCCACTCTCATTATCTTATACACACTATTATCATATTGTAAAGCAGCTGTTAAATGCATGTTAAATGTATGTAATACTGTTTGCCGGGAAAAGAAGAAGCATTTGATCAGATGTTTTTCTTTTATAGCACTACACCATACAATGCCTCGTCTTTACTACGATGAATTCATTTGCTTAATAAAATAACATTTAAACAAAACGTGTCTTTAATATTTTGGTTTAAGTTTACTGTAAAGCAAATGTACTGAACTAAACATTTTTATTATATATTGTACAACATCATTTGCACTCTAAATTACTAGAAAATCAAAGACAAATGTGTTCCAAATTTAAAGTCCCATGAAATCAAAATTGAAGTTTTTTTGTGTTTAGTGTGAATATGTTAGCCTTACTGTTATCTATAAGCTACACTCAGCGATTGGATTGTGTTAACCCAGCGATAGGGAATAGGGAACCATCAGACAGTGCACTATATAGGGGATGGGGAACGATCAGACAGTGCACTATATAGGGGATAGGGAACCATCAGACAGTGCACTATATAGGGGATAGGGAACGATCAGACTGTGCTCTATATAGGGGACAGGGAACCATCAGATAGTGCACTATATAGGGGATAGGGAACGATCAGACTGTGCTCTATATAGGGGACAGGGAACCATCAGACAGTGCACTATATAGGGGATAGGGAATGATCAGACTGTGCTCTATATAGGGGATAGGGAACCATCAGACAGTGCACTATATAGAGGATAGGGAACGATCAGACTGTGCTCTATATAGGGGATAGGGAACCATCAGACAGTGCACTATATAGGGGATAGGGAACGATCAGACTGTGCTCTATATAGGGGACAGGGAACCATCAGATAGTGCACTATATAGGGGATAGGGAACGATCAGACTGTGCTCTATATAGGGGACAGGGAACCATCAGACAGTGCACTATATAGGGGATAGGGAATGATCAGACTGTGCTCTATATAGGGGATAGGGAACCATCAGACAGTGCACTATATAGAGGATAGGGAACGATCAGACTGTGCTCTATATAGGGGATAGGGAACGATCAGACTGTGCTCTATATAGGGGATAGGGAACCATCAGACAGTGCACTATATAGAGGATAGGGAACGATCAGACTGTGCTCTATATAGGGGATAGGGAACGATCAGACTGTGCACTATATAAGGGATAGGGAACCATCAGACAGTGCACTATATAGGGGATAGGGAACCATCAGACAGTGCACTATATAGAGGATAGAGAACGATCAGACTGTGCTCTATATAGGGGATTGTGAACGATTAGACAGTGCACTATATAGGGGATAGGGAACGATCAGACTGTGCACTATATAGGGGATAGGGAACGATCAGACTGTGCACTATATAAGGGATAGGGAACCATCAGACAGTGCACTATATAGGGGATAGGGAACCATCAGACAGTGCACTATATAGAGGATAGAGAACGATCAGACTGTGCTCTATATAGGGGATTGTGAACGATTAGACAGTGCACTATATAGGGGATAGGGAACGATCAGACTGTGCACTATATAGGGGATAGGGAATAGGGAACCATCAGACAGTGCACTATATAGAGGATAGGGAACGATCAGACTGTGCTCTATATAGGGGATAGGGAATGATCAGACTGTGCACTATATAGGAGATAGGGAACCATCAGACAGTGCACTATATAGGGGATAGGGAACCATCAGACAGTGCACTATATAGAGGATAGGGAACGATCAGACTGTGCTCTATATAGGGGATTGTGAACGATTAGACAGTGCACTATATAGGGGATAGGGAACGATCAGACTGTGCTCTATATAGAGGATAGGGAACGATCAGACTGTGCTCTATATAGGGGATAGGGAACGATCAGACTGTGCACTATATAAGGGATAGGGAACCATCAGACAGTGCACTATATAGGGGATAGGGAACCATCAGACAGTGCACTATATAGAGGATAGAGAACGATCAGACTGTGCTCTATATAGGGGATTGTGAACGATTAGACAGTGCACTATATAGGGGATAGGGAACGATCAGACTGTGCACTATATAGGGGATAGGGAATAGGGAACCATCAGACAGTGCACTATATAGAGGATAGGGAACGATCAGACTGTGCTCTATATAGGGGATAGGGAATGATCAGACTGTGCACTATATAGGAGATAGGGAACCATCAGACAGTGCACCATATAGGGGATAGGGAACCATCAGACAGTGCACTATATAGAGGATAGGGAACGATCAGACTGTGCTCTATATAGGGGATTGTGAACGATTAGACAGTGCACTATATAGGGGATAGGGAACGATCAGACTGTGCACTATATAGGGGATAGGGAACCATCAGACAGTGCTCTATATAGGGGATAGGGAACCATCAGCCAGTGCACTGTACAGGGGATAGGGAACCATCAGATAGTGCACTATATAGGGGATAGGGAATGATCAGACTGTGCACTATATAGGAGATAGGGAACGATCAGACTGTGCTCTATATAGGGGATAGGGAACGATCAGACTGTGCTCTATATAGGGGATAGGGAACGATCAGACTGTGCTCTATATAGGGGATAGGGAACGATCAGACAGTGCACTATATAGGGGATAGGGAACGATCAGACAGTGCACTATATAGAGGATAGGGAACGATCAGACTGTGCTCTATATAGGGGATAGGGAATGATCAGACTGTGCACTATATAGGAGATAGGGAACCATCAGACAGTGCACTATATAGGGGATAGGGAACCATCAGACAGTGCACTATATAGAGGATGGGGAACGATCAGACTGTGCTCTATATAGGGGATAGGGAACGATCAGACTGTGCACTATATAGGGGATAGGGAACGATCAGACTGTGCTCTATATAGGGGATTGTGAACGATTAGACAGTGCACTATATAGGGGATAGGGAACGATCAGACTGTGCTCTATATAGAGGATAGGGAACGATCAGACTGTGCTCTATATAGGGGATAGGGAACGATCAGACTGTGCACTATATAAGGGATAGGGAACCATCAGACAGTGCACTATATAGGGGATAGGGAACCATCAGACAGTGCACTATATAGAGGATAGAGAACGATCAGACTGTGCTCTATATAGGGGATTGTGAACGATTAGACAGTGCACTATATAGGGGATAGGGAACGATCAGACTGTGCACTATATAGGGGATAGGGAATAGGGAACCATCAGACAGTGCACTATATAGAGGATAGGGAACAATCAGACTGTGCTCTATATAGGGGATAGGGAATGATCAGACTGTGCACTATATAGGAGATAGGGAACCATCAGACAGTGCACCATATAGGGGATAGGGAACCATCAGACAGTGCACTATATAGAGGATAGGGAACGATCAGACTGTGCTCTATATAGGGGATTGTGAACGATTAGACAGTGCACTATATAGGGGATAGGGAACGATCAGACTGTGCACTATATAGGGGATAGGGAACCATCAGACAGTGCTCTATATAGGGGATAGGGAACCATCAGCCAGTGCACTGTATAGGGGATAGGGAACCATCAGATAGTGCACTATATAGGGGATAGGGAATGATCAGACTGTGCACTATATAGGAGATAGGGAACGATCAGACTGTGCTCTATATAGGGGATAGGGAACGATCAGACTGTGCTCTATATAGGGGATAGGGAACGATCAGACTGTGCTCTATATAGGGGATAGGGAACGATCAGACAGTGCACTATATAGGGGATAGGGAACGATCAGATAGTGCACTATATAGGGGATAGGGAATGATCAGACAGTGCACTATATAGGAGATAGGGAACGATCAGACTGTGCTCTATATAGGGGATAGGGAACGATCAGACTGTGCTCTATATAGGGGATAGGGAACGATCAGACTGTGCTCTATATAGGGGATAGGGAACGATCAGACAGTGCACTATATAGGGGATAGGGAACGATCAGACTGTGCTCTATATAGGGGATAGGGAACGATCAGACTGTGCACTATATAGGGGATAGGGAACGATCAGACTGTGCTCTATATTAGGGATAGGGAACGATCAGACAGTGCTCTATATAGGGGATAGGGAACGATCAGACTGTGCACTATATAGGGGATAGGGAACGATCAGACTGTTCTCTATATAGGGGATAGGGAACGATCAGACTGTGCTCTATATAGGGGATAGGGAACGATCAGACTGTGCACTATATAGGGGATAGGGAACGATCAGACTGTGCTCTATATTAGGGATAGGGAACGATCAGACAGTGCTCTATATAGGGGATAGGGAACGATCAGACTGTGCACTATATAGGGGATAGGGAACGATCAGACAGTGCACTATATAGGGGATAGGGAACGATCAGACTGTGCTCTATATAGGGGATAGGGAACGATCAGACTGTGCTCTATATAGGGGATAGGGAACGATCAGACTGTGCTCTATATTAGGGATAGGGAACGATCAGACAGTGCTCTATATAGGGGATAGGGAACGATCAGACTGTGCTCTATATAGGGGATAGGGAGCGATCAGACTGTGCTCTGTACCATCAGACAGTGCAATGCACAGGAAACTTTATTGAGATCAATGGCTCTGGACGAGCTGTGATATAAACTAAACCCTATTGGCTATTTTTAAAAAGGGGAGGAGCTGTTCAATATGCCCCGCCCTGTCTTCCTGTTTCAGTGGAAGGTAAGTCAACACATTGAATAATGCTGAGCGTTTCAAGGCACTTCAGTCGGGCTATAAAGTAGATATCACGAAAATGTAGTCCCCTACAAGGTTTTGAAGTATATTTCCATGGTAAGGCAATGTCCAATTAAAAAAACCTTCAGATGTCTTGAAGACCAATTTTAAATATATTGTTTAACTGCAAAATGTCTTCCAGGCTATGGTCCAGCACAGAGATATGAGAAATGACAGATGCACTTTCCAAATGCTTTTAGACTATTTATCCTACTGGGCATTTAGTCTCACTTTTTTGCAAGTTTCAAAGGATCTACGAACCAATCATGTCGGAGAAATTGACACACACAGCCGGGTTTGGTATAATTAAACACTAGCCCTGATTGAACTGTCTGATATTTGCGTGCGGCGTATTTCACAGGGAAGATCTCGGGAACGATCTCTGAATTATTTAGGCAGTGCTTCACGGAGCCTGTTGATTTTAAGACGTCGTGTATTTGGCAAACATGAGAAAACTGTTACCATTTTTTGCTGCCGTTCTCCAGAGAACAAACAGTGTATGCCAAGATACTGAAGGCATTAATATTGATATCTGAGTCATGTGCGATTCTCTCTGATTCACTCTTGCTGCGATCCTGCTATCTGTCATGTATAATCCCACCACCTGCGCTAACTGAGACTCAAGACAGACATTAATTGCATCTCCACATAATTAACACATTACAATGAATTTACTCCTACCAGGGTTATTTTAGTATGTGAATACAGCTCTACTTCCAGTTATAGATTAGAATTAGCCTGGATGCCAGTTGAGTTTAGCCCCGCCCACAACATTAGAGGTGGGGAAGCTGGGTCAGGACTTGATCCGTTGTGGAGCAACTATGCTGGAACCAGAGCTGTTCGGACCAATCAGATCATCAAGACGGGCTTTATATGATGATGGACAGATGATCAACAGTGATGTCATCATCAGAGAGTGCACTATATAGGGGATAGGGAACGATCAGACTGTGCACTATATAGGGGATAGGGAACGATCAGTGCACTATATAGGGGATAGGGAACGATCAGACTGTGCACTATATAGGGGATAGGGAACGATCAGACAGTGCACTATATAGGGGATAGGGAACGATCAGACTGTGCACTATATAGGGGATAGGGAACGATCAGACTGTGCACTATATAGGGGATAGGGAACGATCAGATTGTGCTCTATATAGGGGATAGGGAACGATCAGACTGTGCACTATATAGGGGATAGGGAACGATCAGACTGTGCACTATATAGGGGATAGGGAACGATCAGATTGTGCTCTATATAGGGGATAGGGAACGATCAGACTGTGCACTATATAGGGGATAGGGAACGATCAGACTGTGCACTATATAGGGGATAGGGAACGATCAGACTGTGCACTATATAGGGGATAGGGAACGATCAGACAGTGCACTATATAGGGGATAGGGAACGATCAGACAGTGCACTATATAGGGGATAGGGAACGATCAGACTGTGCACTATATAGGTGATAGGGAACGATCAGACTGTGCACTATATAGGGGATAGGGAACGATCAGACAGTGCACTATTTAGGGGATAGGGAGCGATCAGACGGTGCACTATATAGGGAATAGGGAACGATCAGACAGTGCACTATATAGGGGATAGGGAGCGATCAGACTGTGCTCTATATAGGGGATAGGGAACGATCAGACTGTGCACTATATAGGGGATAGGGAACTATCAGACAATGCACTATATAGGGGATAGGGAGCGATCAGATAGTGCACTATATAGGGGATAGGGAGCGATCAGACAGTGCACTATATAGGGGATAGGGAGCGACCAGACAATGCACTATATAGGGGATAGGGAACGATCAGACAATGCACTATATAGGGGATAGGGAATGATCAGACAGTGCACTATATAGGGGATAAGGAATGATCAGACTGTGCACTATATAGGGGATAAGGAATGATCAGACTGTGCACTATATAGGGGATAGGGAACGATCAGACAATGCACTATATAGGGGATAGGGAACGATCAGACAGTGCACTATATAGGGGATAAGGAATGATCAGACAGTGCACTATATAGGGGATAAGGAATGATCAGACTGTGCACTATATAGGGGATAGGGAACGATCAGACAGTGCACTATATAGGGGATAGGGAACGATCAGACAGTGCACTATATAGGGGACAGGGAACGATCAGACAGTGCACTATATAGGGTTAGGTTACTAGGTTGCTCATATTCTAACTAGAATCTCTGAGTATGGCTACGTCAGGCTAGATTAGAATAGTTTGGAGAACTAGTGCAGTGGATGAGAGGTCACTCGCTTGTAATTGTACCACAGAATGAAAGACTGCATGTTTACTGCTAAAGTCAAGGCTGGAGCAGAGCTCGAGTCCTATTTTAATGGCTTTCCTTATATTGAAAAGTTGTTTGGAGAAAGCAGTAAATTGCCATCTCCACACAGCTCACGATTCAAAGCCTCACAGAATGAAACGGACGACTTTTAAAGCTGCCATGATTCCGGGTTGTGGCTTGACGGGAAAATCATAAACGCTGTGTTTGATAACAGGGTCTGCGCTTACATTCTCTGATAAATATATCTGACATCACATTCTCTTCTCATCTCTTATAGCATATGGAAGAGCACTGCAACATTTCTCCTAGTGTAAGTGTGAGGAGAATTATAGTTTGTGGTGATCATTTTAGCAGTTTTCTCTTCAATTATTTCCTATAACACAGAAAATGTGAAAAACATCCAATGAAGCCATATTGGGTCTGATTATGGAAAAAAACTACTTGTTTGAAAAGGTACAGTACCCTTTTTTTAAAAAATAAAGAAATGTATTTTTTCAGCATTAAATTGAACAAAAGTTACAAAATATTTCGGTAACACTTTATTTAGCTGGTCCCTTCTGAAAATTTTGTTGACTAAAAGTAACTTTTATGTAACTACATGTCAACTAAGAGTATTAGTAGACTGTCAGCTTAATATCTGCTAACTCTTTAAAGGGACCATCAAAATAAATTGAAACCAAGATTCCCATTTAAAACCTATTCAGATAGAAAACAGTTATTTTAAATAGGAATAATATTTCACAATATTGCTAATTTTACACAAAAAAAAAGAAGGCACTTACACTCTCAGAAAAAAGGTGCAGTGGAGGTACAAATTTGTTCCTTTTGGAACAAAACGTATATAACTCTACCTTTAAAGTTACACAATTGGTCCTTGGGGTACAATTATACCATTGTTTTCCTCACTATAGAGCAGAAGTTCGATCCTAGAGAGCCGCTGTCCTGCAGAGTTTGACTCCAACCCCCGGCCTATAGAAGCTCTTATTGAGAATTAACAGAGGTTTAGATGTTTTATTGAAAATGTTGGTCATCATTATGGAAATCAGTGTTTCCTTTAGTTGGCCGGCTTGACTCTGCTTTTCATGTGAGTTTGTGGTTTTTGTTGCAGTGTTAACAAAATACATAATCTGTTCAAATCAAAAGAAGCCATAAACAAAAATTATCATGAAGAAAAATGTTTGACTAAACTCATCACTGACTAAAAATATTAATAAATAATATTCACCAGCAATACTTTCTTGCCACAGATCAGACATTCTGAATTCTGATTTTTAAATGCATTCTAGCGGGTAAAAAGTTTAGACGCACACAGATATTAAGAATCAGCATATGAATCTCAACAATGGTGACACACTTAATGCTGCAATGCATGCTGGGAGCCATGAGTTTTATACTGTGGTGGTTTAGTAGGTGTGCGTTTAGTAGGGTTGGAGCTAAACTCTGCAGGACATCAGCTCTCTAGGACCGAACTTGCCGACCCCTGACTTACAGGTACAAAAATGTAAGGGCACCACCCCAGTGACGGCCACTTGTACCTTAAAAGGTACAATTTGTACTCTTTTTTCTTGAGTTAACTGTAGATTGCATTTAAGATACATTTGATAATTTCATGTACAGTACTCCCTAGGAATCAAACCCATGACCTTGATGTTGCTAGTGTCATTAATTCCCATTTGAGTCCGTTAGGCTTTTCCAGTTATTTCCAAACACTCGTTTCTATACACAGCCCAATGCATTACCCATCTCCATTAGTCCTGCTGAAACAGCACATGCTGCTACACTGACAAGAGTCTGAAAGAACAAAATGTGTGTAAGGATCAATGAGATCTCGTCCCAGTGAAACCAGCACAAATCCACATTATTCCCATCCATTCCAAAGAGGAAACATCAAGGAGAAGATGTGATTTAACACGAATCCACTAGCGTGCCAAGCACAGCTGGGTTACTCGCGGTGGCCGCGGTCATGACAGCTGTTGACACGCAGGCTCCATCCTTTAATCTGGGACTTCACTCTGTGTTTATGCCATTAGATCAGATTTACACAGCTCTCCCAGCATCGCCTGCTGGAAAAAATATATCTTTTTTAAGGAGACTGTATATGAGGCCATCAACACTGTGCGTTAAATTATGTGATTATGTGATATCAGATGCAAATACAATAGTACTTTCAAATATAAACTGCTGTTAGGGTCCCAGCCATAGACTGTAAACAAATATGGGCGTAGTGTCCATGACGTCACCCACAGGATCTGAAGAGCAGTTCTGAAGCGTAAAGTCGGGTCGAGCTGGCCGTCGCCATCTTGTCAGCGCTTCACTCCCGGATAACAGAAAATGGGCAAAGAGGCGGGACGTGGGCGGAGCTGAGGTGACGACTAACAGACAGCAGACAAACGAAAATCCACCTGTCACTCAAAGTGGCCACGCCCTTAATTATGCAGAACTTTAAGGATGCCACACAGATGTAGCAGGTAATGGAATGTTTATTGAACAACCAGAAGAATCAACAGCGGTGCAGGTGAGTGAATATGGATACTCCAGAAGATTGAAGAGGATGACTGAATGATACTATCCTTGTACTTGCATTTGAGCCGGCTGGAGACAGACTGGAATGGAGAGGACTCAGGAGGATGAACACGAGACGAGACACACTTTGACTTTATGTAATAATTCAGTAATTTCCACTTTTATGTAATAGTATCCACTGTCATAATTTTGAATTTTTGTCAACGTTGACTTTATGTAATAATTGAATAATTTACTCTTTTATGTAATAGTATACACTGTCGTAATTTAGAATTTTTGTCAATAATGACTTTATGTAATAATTGAATAATTTCCACTTTTATTTAATAGTATACACTGTCGTAATTTAGAATTTTTGTCAATAATGACTTAATGTAATAATTGAATAATTTCCACTTTTATGTAGTATTTTACACTGTCGTGTTTTTGAATTTTTGTCCACTTTGACTTTATGTAATAATTGAATAATTTCCACTTTTATGTAATAGTATACACTGTCATAATTTTTTTTCTATTTTGACTTTATGTAATAATTAAATAATTTACACTTTTATGTAATAGTATCCACTTTTGTCATTTTGAATTTTTGTCCACTTTGACAAGATAATAATTAAAAAATGTCAACTTTTATGTAATAGTATACACTGTCGTAATTTTAAAATTTTGTCCATTTTGACTTTATGTAATAATTGAATAATTTCCACTTTTATGTAATATCCACTAATTTCCACTTTTATGTAATAGCCTGGTTTCTCCCAAGGTTTTATTTTTCTCCATTAGGTCACCTAATGGGGTTTTGGTTCCCTTTCAGTCGGTCACGTTCGACGTACGCAAATATGCGTTTCCCCCAGTGAGCCTTCTAGCACAGACTCTGTGCAAGGTCAGGGAGGACGAGGAGCAGGTCTTGCTAGTTGCGCCCTACTGGCCCAACCGGACCTGGTTCGCCGAACTTACACTCCTCGCGACAGCCCCACCCTGGCCGATTCCCCTGAGGAAGGACCTTCTTTCTCAGGGAGGGGGCACTCTATGGCACCCGCGTCCAGACCTCTGGAAACTCCATGTCTGGTCCCTGGACGGGACGCGGAGGTTCTAGGTGGCCTGCCACAGGCAGTGGTAGACACCATCACTTCAGCTAGAGCCCCCTCTACAAGGCGCCTCTATGCCCTGAAGTGGAACCTGTTCGTTGACTGGTGTTCTTCTCGCCGCGAAGACCCCCGGAAGTGTTCGATTAATGTTGTGCTTTCTTTCCTACAAGATGGGTTGGAGCGAAGGCTGTCTCCCTCCACCCTGAAAGTGTACGTCGCAGCAATAGCGGCGTATCACGATGTAGTGGAAGGTAAATCCTTAGGGAAGCATGACTTAATCGTCAGGTTCCTCAGGGGTGCGAGGAGACTAAATCCTCCTCGTTCTATCTCGCTACCCTCTTGGGACTTAGCCCTGGTGCTCAGAGCACTTCAGGGCCCTCCTTTTGAGCCTTTGCAGTCCGTTGAGTTAAAAATCCTGTCTATGAAGACGGTACTCCTGACTGCATTGGCCTCAATCAAGAGGGTGGGGGACCTGCATGCGCTTTCGGTCAACGAATCGTGCCTAGAATTCGGGCCCGGTAACTCTCACGTCATCCTGAGACCCCGGCCCGGATACGTGCCCAAGGTTCCTACCACTCCCTTTCGGGACCAGGTGGTGAACCTGCAAGCGCTGCCCTCGGAGGAAGCAGACCCAGCCCTGGCTTTGTTATGTCCCGTCCGCGCTCTTCGCGCTTACGTTGACCGGACACAAAGCTTTAGGACCTCAGAGCAGCTCTTCGTCTGTTACGGAGGCCAGCAGAAGGGAAAGGCTGTCTCCAAGCAGAGGTTAGCCCACTGGATAGTGGATGCTATAGTCTTAGCGTACCAATCGCAAGACGTGCCTTGCCCGTTCGGGTTGCGAGCGCACTCCACAAGGAGTGTTGCCTCCTCCTGGGCGCTGGCTCAAGGCGCCTCGCTGACAGACATCTGTAGAGCTGCGGGCTGGGCGACACCTAACACGTTCGCTAGATTCTATAGCCTCCGTGTGGAGCCGGTTTCTTCCCGTGTACTCGCCTCCAACGGCCGGTAAACGCGAAGTGCCCGTTCCTGTGTCGGCTTGCTACGCCACTCCCGCCTATGGCCGGATACGTGCGTTATTTTTTCTCCAGTTGTGTTCCCCAGAAATGGTGAACCCTGTCGAGCTCCTCCGTCACCCCTTCGGTGTCAAGACGTGGCGGCCGTCTGACACCAGGCCTGCACCCGTATGCTTGTGGAACGTGTGTGTTAGGCTGGGTCCATATGTAGCGGTTTCCTCACGGTGACCCCATATGTGTATTTCCACGGTACCTGCTACCCTACTCGGCTAGCCCCGTGTCTTTCCCTTGACAGAGCCCGCTCTGTCGTCTCTGGCGGTGTTCTTTCCCCCCTGGAACCAGGTTGGAGCCACCCCAGAGACTGCCATATGTTGTTACTACCCAGATAGGTTAGTCCGTATGAGTATTTTCCACCCTCCTCCTCCGGTGGACGTGGCTCCGCAGCGTACCATCTCCCGAGACGGGCACGCTTTCCCAGCGTTATCCAATAGTCACGCTGAGTGGGTCTTGCAGAAACAGCAGTGTCGGACCTCCCTGCTTAAGCCCTGTCTGCTGCTCCAACTAGGAGCACCCAGTGAGCTTGAGCAGGGCGCTGGAAGGGCTAGCACCCTGGCGTTTTTGTAGGGATCCCAATTCGTCGGTCAGTTCCGACGTACGTCGAACGTGACCGACTGAAAGGGAACGTCTCGGTTACGTATGTAACCCTCGTTCCCTGAAGGAGGGAACGGAGACGTACGTCCCGTCGCCAGGTGCTGTGCTTCAGCTGCAGGCCCGAGTCACATCTCGGCTCCTCAGTTGTAAAAGCGGTATGCGTTGTTCACGTCCGTGTTTTATACCCGCGCTGCGGGGCGGTGCGTGAACCGCATGCCAATGTTTATTGGCTCGTTTCTATACACTCGAAGTAGATTGGTCTCTGAAAATAGATCCCAATTCGTCGGTCAGTTCCGACGTACGTCTCCGTTCCCTCCTTCAGGGAACGAGGGTTACATACGTAACCGAGACGTTTCCTTGCCACTGTTGCCTCTGGCTTGGCGTGCTCAGTTGGGGACACTCAATTTTTCAACTAAACATCGAAATAAATCTAAATAATAAACTAAATTAACCATTTAAACGAAATTACTGATCGAATTATTGATCTAAAGCCCACACTGTCACTGTATGATAATTGAAATGAACTGATGACATCAGCGTTTTTTCCAGAATGGCTATACAGCTGAATAAAATTATGCTGCATTATTTTCCTGTTTTACACTGTAAAGCTGCTTTGAAACAATCTACATTGTTAAAAGCGCTATATAAATAAAGTTGACTTGACTAATAGTATCCACTGTCGTAATTTTTTTTTATTTTTGTCCATTTTGACTTTATGTAATGATTGAATAATTTCCAAATTTATGTAATAGTATCCAATGTTGTAATTTAGAATTTTTGTCTACTTTGACTTTATGTA
This sequence comes from Gobio gobio, assembly GCF_949357685.1. Lineage (NCBI taxonomy): Eukaryota > Metazoa > Chordata > Actinopteri > Cypriniformes > Gobionidae > Gobio > Gobio gobio. Next base: position 56,018,954 of record NC_137116.1, read on the forward strand.
ATAATTAAATAATTTACGCTTTTATGTAATAGTATTGTTACAAGCACGCCAGGCTCCACCCTCTCACAACCACAACGATCCCAATCACCAGAATACTGAGCACACACACCTGCACGTCATCACCACAGCAATCACCACCTGCACTTAAGCCCCACGCTCACACTCAGTCACTGTCCGGTAACGTTTGCACATGCTACCACACATGCTTGCTTCCTCGGACTCACATGACAACCTGAGTGTCTCCTCATCTCGTCCTGTCTCCTGGTCCTCGTCTCCTTCGATTCATTGTCCCTGTGTTCTACAATCAAGAAACGTATTGTATCACCAGCATTTCCAGCATTCACCTGAAACACTCTCTCTGACTCTCACCTCATCTGCTCACATCCTGGTTCAGCAAATAAACTCTGCTTTCACCTGCCTCTGTTATCCGTGTCACCTCTGTTTGTAACAAGTATACACTGTCGTAATTTAGATTTTTTTGTCCATTTATGACTTTATGTAATAATTGAATAATTTAGACTTTTATGTAATAGTATACAGACGTAATTTAGTTTTTTTTTTTTGTCCGTTTTGACAAAACCGCAAGCGGTAGTTGACACCATCACTTCCGCTAGAGCCCCCTCAACGAGGTGCCTCTATGCGTCGAAGTGGAACCTGTTCGTCGATTGGTGCTCTTCTCGCCGAGAAGACCCCCGAAGATGTTCGATCAGGTCTGTGCTTTCCTTTCTACAAGATGGGTTGGAGCGAAGGCTTTCTCCCTCCACCCTCAAAGTCTATGTTGCCGCTATCGCCGCTAATCATGAGCTAGTAGATGGAAAATCCCTAGGTAAGCACGATCTGATCATCAGGTTCCTGAGGGGGGCGAGGAGACTAAATCCACCTCGCCCTCCCTCCATACCCTCTTGGGACTGGGCGCTGGCTCGTGGCGCCTCGCTGACAGATATTTGTAAAGTTGCGGGCTGGGCGACACCTAACACGTTCGCTAGATTCTATAGCCTCCGTGTAGAGCCGGTTTCTTCCTGTGTGCTCACTTCCCATAGTCAGTAACACCGAAGTGCCTGTTCTAGTGTCGGCTTGCTGCGCCATTCCCTCCCCTATGGTAGACGGATGCGTGCGCTTATCTGCTCCAGTCGAGTTCCCCAGAACGGCGAACCCTGTTGAGTCCTCCGCAACCCACGGCAGTCGGACGTGGCGGAGCGTTCGACGCCAGGTCTAACACTCGTATGCATTGGTGGAACTTGTGTTAGGCTGGGTTCCATATGTAGTGACCCCCACGGCGGTCCCATATGTGTATTCTTCCACGGTACGGCTCCCTACGGCGAGCCCGTGTCTTTCCCTCGGCAGAGTCTCCTCTGCCGTCTCAGGAAGGTGTTGTCCCCCTCCTCTAATTGGCCGGGGCCACCCCTGGGACTTCCGTATGTTGTGCAAGTGGGTCTAGCGGAACAGCAGCTTTGACTCTCCCTGCGTGAATTTCCCCGCCCGCATCAGATCGGGGTCTGAGGGGCTCATCGCTGGGCGCTGGAAGTGGTAGTAACTATGGCGTTTTCCATAGGGATCCCAATTCGTCGGTACGTCCGACGTACGTCTCCGTTCCCTCCTTCAGGGAACGAGGGTTACCATACGTAACCGAGATGATTTTTTTGTTCATTTTGACTTTATGTAATAATTGAATAATTTTCACTTTTATGTAATAGTATACACTGTCGTAATTTAGATTTTTTTGTCCACTTTGACTTTATATAATAATTGAATAATTTACACTTTTATGTAATAGTATACACTGTCGTAATTTAGATTTTTTGTCCACTTTGACCATATGTAATAATTGAATAATTTTCACTTATATGTAATAGTATCCACTGTCGTAATTTTGAAATTTTATCCATTTTGACTAAATGTAATAATTCAATAATTTACACTTTTATGTAATAGTATCCACTGTCGTAATTTAAAAAATGTGTCCATTTTGACTTTATGCAATAATTGAATAATTTACACTTTTATGTAATAGTATCCACTGTCATAATTTTGAAATTTTATCCATTTTGACTTTATGTAATTGAATAATTTACATTTTTATGTAATAGTATACACTGTCGTAATTTAGATTTTTTATCCATTTTGCCTTTATGTAATAATTGAAAAATGTCAACTTTTATGTAATAGTATACACAGTCGTAATTTTGATTTTTTTTGTCCATTTTGACTTTATGTAATAATTGAATAATTTTCACTTTTATGTAATAGTATACACTGTCGTAATTTTGAAATTTTATCCATTTTGACTTTATGTAATTGAATAATTTACATTTTTATGTAATAGTATACACTGTCGTAATTTAGATTTTTTGTCCATTTTGCCTTTATGTAATAATTGAATAATTTTCACTTTTATGTAATAGTATACACTGTCGTAATTTTGAAATTTTATCCATTTTGACTTTATGTAATTGAATAATTTACATTTTTATGTAATAGTATACACTGTCGTAATTTTGTTTTTTTTGTCCATTTTGACTTTAAGTAATAATTGAATAATTTACACTTTTATGTAATAGTATACACTGTCGTAATTTAGATTTATTTTGTCCACTTTGACTTTATGTAATAATTGAATAATTTACACATTTATGTAATAGTATACACTGTCGTAATTCAGATTTTTTGTCCATTTTGACTTTATGTAATGATTGAATAATTTACACTTTTATGTAATAGTATACATTGTCGTAATTTAGATTTTTTTGTCCATTTTGACTTTATGTAATAATTGAATAATTTTCACTTTTATGTAATAGTATCCACTGTCATAATTTAGAAATGTTATCCATTTTGACTTAATGTAATGATTGAATAATTTACACTTTTATGTAATAGTATACACTATAGTAATTTAGATTTTTTGTCCATTTTGAATTTATGTAATAATTGAAAATTTTCAACTTTTATGTAATAGAATCCACTGTCGTACTTTTTAAAATTTGTCCATTTTTTCATAATTTAGATTTTTTTGTCCATTTTGACTTTATGTGATAATGGAATAATTTTCACTTTTATGTAATAGTATCCACTGTCGTAATTTTGAAATTTTATCCATTTTGACTTAATGTAATAATTGAATAATTTAAACTTTTATGTAATATTATACAGTCGTAATTTAGATTTTTTTTCCATTTTGACTTTATGTAATAATTGAAAAATGTCAACTTTGATGTAATAGTATCCACTGTCGTAATTTAGAAATTTTATCCATTTTGACTAAATGTATTAATTTAATAATTTACACTTTTATGTAATAGTATCGTCTCGGTTACGGATGTAACCCTCGTTCCCTGAGGAGGGAACGGAGACGTAACGTTAGTGACTAACGAATGGGGGTTTCGCTTAGAAGCCTATCAACTTCGAGTTTTGAGAAAACGCCCAACGGCGTGCCAATGCCATGGGGCATGCGGAATTTGCATACGTAGCTCCGCCTCACTGCTTGAGTATATAAGGAAGTACGAGGCAATATCGCATTATGTTACCTGCTTGAGGAGCCAAGACTGAACTCCTGCGTTCCAGGCAACACAGCTCGATGTGGCAAGGGGACGTTACGTCTCCGTTCCCTCCTCAGGGAACGAGGGTTACATCCGTAACCGAGACGTTCCCTTTCGTTCAGTCACTACGACGTAACGTTAGTGACTAAGGAATGGGGGTCCCAATATAATCCCGCCACTCAGCTGTCTTCCAGTGCCCTGCGTAAGTGTGAGTACCCTGTCGTAAGACTAGTACGGACGAAGGACTCCCACTTAACACAGGATTACCAAGGTACACTGGGAAGCATATCCCAGTGAGGGAATGCCAAGATGCCTACCCGTGGGGAGGACTTAAGAGACACATATGACCCGGAGAGGGTTGCATATGGAAGATCTCTAGGGTACCAGCCGAAGGTGGATTTTTAACCCTAGGGGTGGCGGGGACACGCCAAGGGAAGAAACCCGCTCACTGCGGAGACTTACGGTGAAATACACATGTGGGGGTCGCCAGAGGGAACCATGCACATGGGGCACCTGGCCGGACATGAGGGTCTGGGCTCGAAAGGGCAGACTGAACTGATGTCGGCGTCGACAGTGCTGGAGGAGCTCAGGGCTCTCGGGGAGCTCACCTGAGGAAATATCGCACGTATCCAGTCCGTGGAGTGGAGTGGCGAGCAAGCGAAGACACCTGAACCTGGTCCTTCACCGGCCCCTCGGGGGGGCGAGTACATAGTCGGACACTGGCTCCACTCGGAGATTATAGAATCTGGCGAATGTGTTGGGTGTCGCCCAGCCTGCAGCTCTGCAGATGTCTGCTAGCGAGGCGCCATGCGCTAGAGCCCAAGAGGAGGCCACACTCCGGGTGGAGTGCGCCTTCACACCAAGGGGACATGGTCGGCCTTGCTGCTGGTAAGCCAAAGCAATGGTGTCCACAATCCAGTGAGACAGCCTTTGCTTCGAGAGAGCACTTCCCTTCCGCTCTCCACCATAACAGACAAAGAGCTGGTCTGAGGTCCTGAAACACTGCGTCATGTCTACGTAGGCGCGGAGAGCGCGTACTGGACAGAGCAATGCCAAGGCTGGGTCTGCCTCCTCCAAAGGCAGCGCTTGCAGGTTCACCACCTGGTCCTTGAACGGAGTGGTGGGAACCTTGGGCACATATCCAGGCCGGGGTCTCAGGATCACGTGAGAGTTAGCCGGCCCGAACTCCAGGCACGCTTCGTCAACCGAAAATGCCTGCAGGTCCCCGACCCTCTTGACTGAGGCCAATGCGGTCAGCAGAGCCGTCTTCATAGACAGAAACTTAATATCAACCGGCCCTAAAGGCTCAAAGGGAGGTCTCTGCAGAGTAGTTAGCACTACTGCGAGGTCCCAAGAGGGTACGAGAGGAGAGCGAGGAGGATTCAGTCTCCTAGCTCCCCTCAGGAACCTGATGACCAGGTCGTGCTGACTTACCTTTTTGTTCTCCAAGAGATCGTGGTGGGCAGATATTGCGGCCACATATACCTTGAGGGTGGAGGGAGACAGCCTTCGCTCCAGCCCCTCTTGGAGAAACTCAAGCACGGACCCGATCGGACATTTCCAGGGGTCTTCTTGGCGGGAAGAGCACCAGGTGACGAAGAGGTTCCACTTCAACGCATAGGCATGCCGAGTGGACTCTGCCCTAGCGGAAGTGATGGTGGCGACCACCGTAGGTGGTAGGCCACTCAAACCTGCCGGGTCCCGTCTAGGAGCCACACGTGGAGGCTCCAAAGGTCGGGACGCGGGTGCCAATGGGTGCCCCGTCTCTGAGTAAGGAGGTCCGGACTCAGAGGAATAGGCCAGGGAGGGGCTGTCGCAAGGAGAAGAGTTCGGGGAACCAGGTCCGGCCGTGCCAGTACGGGGCGACCAAAAGGACCTGCTCCTTGTCCTCCCTGATCTTGCACAGAAGCTGTGCGAGTAGGCTCACTGGGGGGAACGCATATTTGCGTAGGCCCCGCGGCCAGCTGTGCGCCAGTGCATCCGTGCCGAGCGTGCCCTCGGTCAGGGAATAATACAGGCTGCAGTGGGAAGAGTCGTGGGAGGCAAACAGGTCTACCTGTGCGTCGCCGAACTGTTCCCAAATCAGCTGAACCGTCCGGGGATGGAGTCTCCATTCTCCCGGGAGAGGCTGAAACCGCGAGAGCTCGTCGGCTGCGTGGTTCAGGACTCCCGGAATATGGACAGCACGAAGGGACCTCAGGCGCTTCTGACTCCATAGGATGAGATGGCGGGCGAGTTGAGACATGCGGCGGGAGCGTAGACCGCCCTGGTGGTTGATGTACTCTACTACGGCCGTGTTGTCTGTCCGGACAAGCACATGTTGACCCTTCAGCAACGCTCGGAAGCGGTGCAGGGCGAACCGTACTGCCAGCAACTCGAGGCAATTGACATGCAGGAGGCGCTGGGGTCCTGTCCAGGAGCCCGCGGCTGCTTGTCCATTGCACATGGCACCCCAGCCCGTGGCAGAGGCATCCGTCGATACGACAACATGCCTGGAAACTCGTTCTAAGGGCACACCGGCCCGTAGAAAGCTGAGGTTCGACCACGGGGTGAGTGTCTGTAAGCAGGCCCGAGTCACTTGGACCCGGAGCGTGCCAGACTGCCATGCCCATCTCGGGACTCGATCGCGAAGCCAGTGCTGAAGCGGTCTCATATGAAGCAATCCGAGCGGCGTTACCGCGGCTGCAGATGCCATATGCCCCAGGAGCCTCTGAAATAGTTTCAGTGGAACGGCATTCTTGCTCTCGATTTGTCGGAGGCAAGTCAGCAGAGACTGCGCGCGCTCGCTCGAAAGCTGCGCGTACATGGCGACCGAGTCGATCTCCATACCGAGAAAAGAGATCCTCTGCACTGGGCAGAGTTTGCTCTTCTCCCAGTTGACCCGAAGGCCCAGACGGGTTAAGTGGTGGAGAACCAGATCTCTGTGTCCGCAAACCTGCTCTCGAGAGTGGCCTAGTATGAGCCAGTCGTCGAGGTAGTTCAGGATGCGAACCCCGTGCTGCCAAAGGGGCGCAAGGGCTGCCTCGGCGATCTTCGTGAAGACGCGAGGGGACAGAGATAACCCGAATGGGAGAACTGCGTACTGGTATGCCCGCCCCTCGAAAGCAAACCGTAGGAACGGTCTGTGTCGAGGAAGGATGGAGACATGGAAGTAGGCGTCCTTCAGGTCGATCGCTGCAAACCAATCGTCCGGACGAACGCATTCGAAAAGGCGTTTCGCAGTCAACATCTCGAACGGAGCCGGCGAAGGGATCGGTTCAAGATGCGAAGGTCCAGGATTGGCCGTAACCCACCGGTTTTCTTGGGTACAATGAAGTAGGGGCTGTAGAACCCCGACCTCATTTCGGCTGGAGGGACAGGCTCGATCGCACCCTTCGCCAGTAGAGTGGCAATCTCCGCACGCATGACGGGGGCATGGGCCCCGGTCATGGTATAGCGGACTCCCCTGTAACGGGGAGGAGCCTGCGCGAACTGAATCGCGTAGCCGAGCCTGATGGTCCGGGCAACCCAGCGGGACAGCCCCGGAAGCTGAAGCCAGGCTTCCAGAGACTGCACCAACGGGGTCATACGGACGACAGACGTACCCTGGGTGGGGCAGCGAGGCAGCGTTACCGGCGCGGACAGGGGAGGCTGTTGGGCGTCCCCGGGTCGGAGCACGGTTAACGGCTGCGCCCTGACAGAGGAGACCAGGGAAGGACTCGCGTTCCACTGGGGTCTGCTCTGCCAGGGGGCTGGCGACAGAGAGGGACGAGAGTGGCGAGACCCGAGGGTGGCGCGCACTGCCGTCACCGGTCTCTGGGTGCTCAGAGACAGGAACATGAGTTCTTCCCAAGCGCTGCTAGCCCGGGGGCCAGCAGCGGAAGGATTTTCCCCCGGCCCTCACCGGGGGAAGGAGAGGCCCTGCCACCATCCCCTGGGAAGAACTGGAACCCATCTCTGAGTTGTCCACCTCCATCCTGGAGTTTAACCAGTCTGGGGAGCGGACTGGGCGACATCCTCAACCACCTCCACGGCGCGGCCCAGGTGAAGGCTGCTGCTGGGGCCGGGCGGGAAGAGGGAGGGCGCCCTCGGCGGCGAGCGGACTGAGGCGACTGGGCCGGCGGCTGGTGCAGCAGCTGGCCGCCGGGGCAGTACGTGTTACAGCCTCAGTCTGCTCTGGGGCGGCCGAGAACTGTTGGGCGCAGTTCTCAGCCGCGCCGCCGAAGAGGCCAGCCTGGGATATGGCTGAGTTGAGGAGGCGGGCCCGCTCAACGTCCTCCACATCACCAGGTAAGGCCAGGTGTTCTCCCGGACCACAGCTGTGGACATCGCCCGACCCAGGGAGCGTGTGGCCACCTTCACCGCCCGGGGGCGGGATCAGTTGCGGCACGCAGCTCAATGAAGAGCCCTGGGTCGGCTCCACCCTTGTGCATAGTGCGCAACAGAGAGTTCAACAGTGGGGGGGAGGGGTCCCCAGTGTACCCTAGGCCGCGGCCCCATCAAGGGCAGAGAAGGCGGAGGAGGCCACCAAACGGTCACGGGAAGCACGGGGACTTCCGGGACCGCGTGATCTCCTCATGCACCCCGGGAGCGAAAGGCATTGGGGGCGGGGCCCAACAGCTGTCGGGTGCCGCCCCCAAAAACCAATCGCGCAACCACGAGCACCCGCGACTGGGCGGAGTTCCACACCAGCGCGAGACTCGCGGCTGCCCGAGATAACATGGCTGTCAACTTTAGGTCAGATCAGGCAGTGCTAACACACCCGGAGGCGGAGCACAACCTAATCGTCATCCCCAAAGGACTCCAGCCCACCTTGGGATGCGGCGATCGACATCTCACTGCTATCCGGAGCGTGAACTGAAAGAACGGGCGTCAGAGACGGGCCGTAGATTCAATCCAACACTCACGGAAGCGATGTATAAGAGGGGGGCGTGGCCCGAGGAATGAACGTCGGGGTTCTTAATACCACAGCACCGCCCTCAGGTCACCCTGGCCACCAGCCAAAGTACCATCTCACTCGGGGACGGTAGATTGGGGTGTGGCAGAGGGGACTCTCTCTCCTCACGGAGATCATTGAGTCTCGACCGCGACATCGCGATGGTCACGCCCCCGCAATGGAAACGTGACACATCCGCAAACACTGCCCGAACGTGCTGAAGCCCAAACACGCTCGAGCAGTGAATGCGTCCATAGACAGCAGCGGAAAATCGATCGCACCCGGAAGTGCACGGGCGAGCCGTCTTGAAAAAGACGTGCCACGCGCAAGCTCTTTTTGTGAGAGGAAAGCCTCGCAGTCGATGCCGAAGCGCCCAGGGAAACACACACCAGCTGTCAAACGGACCACTGCGCAGATCAGCAGGCAGGAAGTATGCGATCACTGGAACGCGCCGTCACACCAACACCGACTGGAAAGCTGCTCTTCTCGAAGAAGCTGACAGAGTCTCAGAAGGCTGTAGGAGTGAAGAGGTAGGTTCTCTTGGCTCCGAAAGCAGAAACATAATGCGATATTGCCTCGTACTTCCTTATATACTCACGCAGTGAGGCGGAGCTACGTATGCAAATTCCGCATGCCCCATGGCATTGGCACGCCATTGGGCGTTTTCTCAAAACTCGAAGTTGATAGGCTTCTAAGCGAAACCCCCATTCGTTAGTCACTAACGTTACGTCGTAGTGACTGAACGAAAGGGAACCACTGTCGTAACTTTTAAAATGTGTCCATTTTGACTTTAAGTAATAATTGAAAAATGTCAACTTTTATGTAATAGTATACACTGTCATAATTTATAAAATTTGTCCATTTTGACTTTAAGTAATAATTGAAAAATTTTAACTTTTATGTAATAGTATACACTGTCGTAATTTTGTTTTTTTTGTCCATTTTAACTTTATGTAATAATTGAATAATTTACACTTATTTGTAATAGTATACACTGTCGTAATTTAGATTTTTTTGTCCATTTTGACTTTATCTAATAATTTAATAATTTCAACTTTTATGTAATAGAATCCACTGTCGTAATTTTTTTAATTTCTCCATTTTGACTTTATGTAAAAATTGAATAATTTACACTTTTATGTAATAGTATACACTGCCGTAATTTAAATTTTTTGTCCATTTTGACTTTATGTAATAATTGAATAATTTACACATTTATGTAATAGTATATCGTAATTTAGATTTTTTGTCCATTTTGACTTCATGGAATAATTGAATAATTTACACTTTTATGTAATAGTATACACTGTCGTAATTCAGATTTTTTGCCCATTTTGACTTTATGTAATAATTGAATAATTTACACTTTTATGTAATAGTATACACTGTCGTAATTTAGATTTTTTGTCCATTTTGACTTTATGTAATAATTGAATAATTTACACTTTTATGTAATAGTATTCACTGTCGTAATTTAGATTTTTTTTTGTCCACTTTGTTTTTATGTAATAATTGAATAATTTATACATTTATGTAATAGTATACACTATAGTAATTTAGATTTTTTGTCGATTTTGAATTTATGTAATAATTGAAAAATTTCAACTTTTATGTAATAGTATACACTGTCGTACTTTTTAAAATTTGTCCATTTTGACTTTAAGTAATAATTGAAAAATGTCAACTTTTATGTAATAGTATCCACTGTCGTAATTTTTAAAATTTGTCAATTTTGACTTTAAGTAATAATTGAAACATTTGAATTGACACTTTTATGTAATAGTATAGACTGTCGTAATTTAGATCTTTTTGTCCATTTTTACTTTATGTAATAATTGAATAATTTACACTTTTATGTAATAGTATAGACTGTCGTAATTTAGATTGTTTTGTCCATTTTGACTTTTTGTAATATTTGAAAAATGTACACTTTTACGTAATAGTATACACTGTCGTAATTTAGATTTATTGTCCCTTTTGACTTTATGTAATAATTGAATAATTTACACTTTTTTATAATAGTTTACACTGTCATAATTTAGATTTTTTTGTCCATTTTGACTTTATGTATTAATTGAATAATTTACACTTCTATGTAATAGTATACATAGTATACATATTATACTATACATAGTATACATAGTATACATATTATATACATATTATACTATTATACATAGTATACATAGTATAGTATACATATGAATTTGTTCATTCATTGAAACGGACGGCGCATGCGCGGGTTGTGAGCGCGTTGTTTGTGTTTGAGCTCCGTCAAATTGATTCATAAATCCTTGATTTTCTTCTTAATACTCGCTTACAAACGAATACTTTCTATTATTTACAGCGTGTGAACATATCTCCGATACGATTCTCTATAAAAAACAATCGGATTGCTTTGATATCGCTACTTATATCCGAACTTCCGCTACTAGCCGTAGCCCGCTAGCCTTGCACGCGTGGTAACTTGTTTACACCGGTAGCCCGCTAGCCTTGCACGCGTGGTAACTTGTTTAACGTTACACCCGGTAAACACTGATAGCTACAATTCGCCATCGTAGCACTTCTGCTACAATGGCGAATAACTCGGATGTGTGTCTAATGTTACCTTTGAGTGCAGGTGAGGACACGTTCGAGCTGCATTCGGTGCAGTTGGAGTTGGAGTCGTTGGCGAGTCAGATTCGCGGCCTTCTAGACAGACAAGCTGTGCTGAGAGAGCGGCGAACGGCGCTTGAAACATCACGCGCCGATGCGCACAAGTCAGTGGATACTAACATTTTGACTCCGACCTCGTCTACTCCGCGTGTTTCTCTGCACAGGACCCAAGCACCCAGGACGCGATCATCATCCCTGGTTTCGTTCACTCCGGCACCGACACAGCGCCATGGACCCTGGGTGTTTCCACAGCGGAAGACGCGAGCCAGGACCAGAGCGAGGACCTCTCCGCCCCTCCCGGTCTTCGAGATCTCCACCCGGAACCGCTTCTCCCCTCTTCGCGAGACGGAACGCGACGCTGTGGTCATCGGTACTTCCATCGTCCGGCATGTCCACGCTACCTCAGGTAAAGGCAAGGTTATCACTCACTGCTTTCCTGGTGCTCGAGTTCTCGATGTCGCTGCGCAGGTTCCCGAGATCCTGAACGGTGACGAGCGCATCGGAGCTGTCGTGCTGCACGCGGGGACGAACGACACCAGGCTGCGACAGACGGAGGTTCTGAAGAGGGACTACAGGAGCCTGATCGAGACGGTGCGCAGAACATCGCCTGAAGCAGCGATCATCGTGTCCGGACCGCTTCCCACGTACCGACTAGGACATGAAAAGTTCAGTAGATTATTTGCTCTAAATGAATGGTTAATGTCATGGTGTAATGAACAGAAGCTGCTCTTTGTAAATAATTGGAATATGTTTTGGGAGCGACCTAGGCTCTTCCGTCCTGATGGCCTTCACCCCAGCAGAATCGGAGCGGCTCTTCTGTCGGACAACATCTCCAGAGCACTGCACACCATCATATGACTAGTAAGTCAAAGTCCAAATAACAGTATTTGCTGTCCTAACTTAATTGACATAAGTACCAATGTAGAACATTATATAGAAACTGTGTCTGAACATAACTGTGTAGAACATTATATAGAAACTGTGTCTATTCCTCGTTTAGTGAGGTCAAACATTAAATCTACTGTAGGATCTAGGAAAAATCTAATTGTGATTAAACCAGAAAATCTCAATATTAGTGAACAAAACCAATTTTGTACTAACTTAATTGACATAAGTACCAATGTAGAACATTATATAGAAACTGTGTCTATTCCTCGTTTAGTGAGGTCAAACATTAAATCTACTGTAGGATCTAGGAAAAATCTAATTGTGATTAAACCAGAAAATCTCAATATTAGTGAACAAAAACAATTTCTAAAACTAGGTCTTCTAAACATTAGATCGCTCACACCTAAGGCGGTTATTGTAAATGAAATGGTCACAGATAATAGTTTCGATGTACTTTGCCTTACTGAAACCTGGCTTAAGCCAAATGATTATTTCGGTCTAAATGAGTCTACTCCGCCAGGATACTGTTATAAGCATGAGCCCCGTCTGATTGGTCGTGGCGGCGGTGTTGCAACAATATATAGAGATATTCTTAATGTTACCCAGAAAACAGGTCACAGGTTTAATTCATTTGAAGTACTAGTGCTAAATGTCACGCTATTAGATGTAAGAAAGAAATCTGTATTATCTCTAGCCTTAGCTACTGTATATAGACCTCCAGGGCCCTATGCTGCTTTCCTAAAAGAGTTTGCAGACTTTCTCTCAGATCTATTGGTCAACGTCGATAAAGCATTAATTGTTGGAGATTTTAACATACACGTAGATAACACAAATGACGCGTTAGGGGCTGCGTTTACAGATCTATTAAATTCCTTTGGGGTCAAGCAAAACGTCACTGGTCCCACTCATCGTCTTAATCACACACTAGATTTAATTATATCACATGGAACCAACCCAACCGATATAGATATTATACCACAAAGTGATGATGTCACTGACCATTACATGGTAACTTGCATACTGCGTACTGCTGAAATCTGTCATGTTGCGCCACGTTATCGACCAGGCAGAACAATCCTTCCAACCACTATAGATAGATTCTCAAATACCTTACCTGATCTGGCTCAGCTGCTAAGTGAACCCAAACAAACAGATGAACTAGAGGAAATGACTAGCAGTATGAGCACCATTTTCTCTAGTACATTAGAAATTGTAGCACCAATTAGATTAAAAAAGGTTAGAGAGAAAACTAAAGCACCATGGTACAACAGTGCTACACATGTTATCAAGAGAGAAACTCGTAACTTAGAGCGTAAATGGAAACATACTAATTTAGAGGTCTTTAGAATCGCATGGAAAGAAAGTATGTCACGTTATAAAAAGGCCCTAAAAGCAGCCAGGGCTGAGCATCTCCGCAAACTAATAGAAAATAACCAAAATAACCCAAGGTTTTTATTTAACACTGTGGCTAGACTAACAAATAAACAAGCATCGCCTGAACAAAATATTCCGTTACAGTTTAGTAGTAATGATTTTATGAACTTCTTCGCTGACAAAATAGAAAGCATCAGAAACAAAATTGTAAATGTACAATCATTAATGATGTCTTATGATTCAACCGCAATTATCGCCCCTCAAGAACTACTACACCGCTTTACAACCATAGGACAGGAAGAGCTAAATAAACTTATCATTGCATCTAAACCAACAACATGTTTATTAGATCCAATACCCACTAAACTACTGAAAGAGTTGTTACCTGTAGTGGAAGAGCCTCTTCTCAATATTATTAACTCGTCTTTATCTTTAGGTCATGTTCCAAGAATATTCAAGTTGGCAGTCATAAAGCCTCTCATTAAGAAGCCACAATTAGATCATAATAACCTAGCAAATTACAGACCAATATCAAATCTTCCATTCATGTCTAAAATACTAGAAAAAGTTGTGTCCGCTCAATTGTGCTCTTTCTTGCAAGAAAATGATATCTATGAAAAATTTCAATCAGGATTCAGGCCGCATCACAGCACAGAAACCGCGCTCGTTAAAATCACAAATGATTTACTTCTAGCTTCTGACCAAGGCTGTATCTCAATACTAGTTCTACTTGATCTTAGTGCTGCGTTCGATACTATAGATCATAAAATACTATTAGATCGACTTCAAAATTACACTGGTGTTCAGGGACAGGCATTAAACTGGTTTAGATCGTATTTATCAGACCGCTACCATTTTGTCTGTCTAAATGGGGAAAAATCAAAGATAACATCAGTAGACTATGGGGTGCCGCAAGGATCCGTGTTAGGCCCTCTGCTATTCTCAATATATATGCTGCCACTTGGTAATATTATAAGAAAACATGGAATTAATTTCCACTGTTATGCTGATGACACTCAATTATATATTTCATCACGACCAGATGAAAACGCTAAATTATCTAAACTGACAGCGTGTGTTGATGATATTAAACACTGGATGACGTGTAATTTTCTGCTATTAAATTCAGATAAAACGGAGGTGTTACTTATTGGTCCAAAAAATTGCCCACAAAACCTCTCACAATACAACTTTAACTTGGAAGGATGTCCTGTCGCTTTATCCACTACAGTAAGAGACCTGGGTGTTATATTAGACCGCAACTTATCTTTCGAAAGTCATATTTCATATGTTACAAAAACGGCATTTTTCCACCTTAGAAACATTGCCAAGCTACGTAACATGCTATCTATTTCTGATGCAGAAAAGTTAGTTCATGCATTCATGACCTCGAGACTAGATTACTGTAATGCTTTATTAGCTGGTTGTCCTGCATCATCAATAAACAAACTGCAGTTAGTCCAAAACGCAGCTGCTAGAGTGCTTACTAGGTCAAGAAAATATGATCATATAACACCAATTTTATCATCTCTACACTGGTTACCTATTAAGTTCCGTATCAATTACAAAGTATTGCTACTGACCTATAAAGCCCTAAATGGGTTAGCTCCAGTGTATTTAACTGATCTTTTATCGCCCTACAATCCATCGCGCTCTTTAAGATCACTAAACTCGAGGCTTCTGGTCATTCCTAGGATATCTAAGTCCACTAAAGGAGGGAGGGCTTTTTCACATTTAGCTCCTAAACTCTGGAATAGTCTTCCGGATATTGTTCGAGGTTCAGACACGCTGTCCCAGTTTAAAACTAGATTAAAGACGCATCTCTTTAGCCAAGCATTCACATTATAATTAAGTTTTATACTACAGTTAAATCGCACCAACAGCATTAATATTCTGAACAGCAGCTATGCTAATTATTTCCCATCTGCTTTTCTGTTGTTATCTCGGGACACTAGTCCCGAGGTAACTAGTTCGTCAGCTCCAGTTTGTATCCAGCCTCTGATGGAGACTTCAGATGCCCCGACACCTGTGATGAGACGACTCGACGCCTGTGAAGAGACGACTCAACGCCAGCGTTGTTATGGCCTAAAATAATACATGATTGATTAACTTATCCTAACATTTTTTCTTTAACATTCTCTTTTCTAACATTTTTCAATGTACATTTATGAAATGCACTTTCTGTGAAGCTGCTTTGAAACAATGTGTATTGTGAAAAGCGCTATACAAATAAATTTGAATTGAATTGAATTGAATTATACACTGTCATAATTTAGATTTTTTGGTCCACTTTGACTTTATGTAATAAGTGAATAATTTACACTTTTACGTAATGGTATACACTGTCGTAATTTAGATTTATTGTCCCTTTTGACTTTATGTAATAATTGAATAATTTACACTTTTTTGTAATAGTTTACACTGCCATAATTTAGATTTTTTTGTCCATTTTGACTTTATGTGTTAATTGAATAATTTACACTTTTATGTAATAGTATACACTGTCGTAATTTAGATTTTTTTTGTCCATTTTGACTTTATGTAATAATGGAATAATTTTCACTTTTATGCAATAGTATCCACTGTCGTAATTTTTAAATTTGATCAATTTTGACTTTATGTAATTTAATAATTTACATTTTATGTAATAGTATACACTGTCGTAATTTAGATTTTTTTGTCCATTTTGACTTTATGTAATAATTTAATAATTTCAATTTTTATGTAATAGAATCCACTGTCGTAATTTTTTTAATTTCTCCATTTTGACTTTATGTAAAAATTGAATAATTTACACTTTTATGTAATAGTACAACGTAATTTAGATTTTTTGTCCATTTTGACTTCATGTAATAATTGAATAATTTACATATTTATGTAATAGTATACACTGTCGTAAATTAGATTTTTTGTCCATTTTGACTTTATGTAATAATTGAATAATTGACATTTTTATGTAATAGTATACACTGTCGGAATTTAGATTTTTTGTCCATTTTGACTTTATGTAATAATTGAATAATTTACACTTTTATGTAATAGTATACACTGTCGTAATTCAGATTTTTTGCCCATTTTGACTTCATGTAATAATTGAATAATTGACATTTTTATGTAATAGTATACACTGTCGTAATTTAGATTTTTTGTCCATTTTGACTTTATGTAATAATTGAATAATTTACACTTATATGTAATAGTATACACTGTCGTAATTCAGATTTTTTGCCCATTTTGACTTTATGTATTAATTGAATAATTTACACTTTTATGTAATAGTATACACTGTCGTAATTTAGATTTTTTGTCCATTTTGACTTTATGTAATAATTGAATAATTGACATTTTTATGTAATAGTATACACTGTCGTAATTTAGATTTTTTGTCCATTTTGACTTTATGTAATAATTGAATAATTGACATTTTTATGTAATAGTATACACTGTCGTAATTTAGATTTTTAGTCCATTTTGCCTTTATGTAATAATTGAAAAATGTCAACTTTTATATAATAGTATACACTATCATACTTTTTTAAAATTTGTCCATTTTGACTTTAAGTAATAATTGAAAAATTTCAACCTTTATGTAATAGTATACACTGTCGTAATTTAGTTTTTTTGTCCATTTTGACTTTATGTAATAATTTAAAAATTTAAACTTTTATGTAATAGAATCCACTGTCGTATTTTTTTTAATTTCTCCATTTTGACTTTATGTAAAAATTTAATAATTTACACTTTTATGTAATAGTATACACTGTCGTAATTTAGATTCTTTTGTCTATTTTGACTTTATGTAATAATTGAATAATTTACACATTTATGTAATAGTATATCGTAATTTAGATTTTTTGTCCATTTTGACTTCATGTAATAATTGAATAATTTACACATTTATGTAATAGTATACACTATAGTAATTTAGATTTTTTTGTCCATTTTGAATTTATGTAATAATTGAAAAATTTCAACTTTTATGTAATAGTATACACTGTCGTACTTTTTAAAATTTGTCCATTTTGTCGTAATTTAGATTTTTTTGTCCATTTTGACTTTATGTAATAATAGAATAATTTTCACTTTTATGTAATATTATACAGTCGTAATTTAGATTTTTTTTCCATTTTGACTTTATGTAATAATTGAAAAATGTCAACTTTTATGTAGTAGTATCCACTGTCGTAATTTAGAAATTTTATCCATTTTGACTAAATGTATTAATTTAATAATTTACACTTTTATGTAATAGTATCCACTGCCGTAACTTTTAAAATGTGTCCATTTTGACTTTAAGTAATAATTGAAAAATGTCAACTTTTATGTAATAGTATACACTGTCGTAATTTATAAAATTTGTCCATTTTGACTTTAAGTAATAATTGAAAAATTTCAACTTTTATGTAATAGTATAAACTGTCGTAATTTTTTAAATTGTCCATTTTTGAATTTATGTAATAATTGAATAATTGACACTTTTATTTAATAGTATACACTGTCGTTTTTTTAGATTTTTGTCCATTTTGACTTTAAGTAATAATTGAAAAATTTTAACTTTTATGTAATAGAATACACTGTCGTAATTTTGTTTTTTTTTGTCAATTTTGACTTTATGTAATAATTGAATAATTTTCACTTTTATGTAATAGTAACCACTGTAGTAATTGTAATTTTTTGTCCATTTTGACTAAATGTAATAATTGAATAATTTACACTTTTATGTAATAGTATACACTGTCGTAATTTAGATTTTTTTGTCCACTTTATTTTTATGTAATAATTGAATAATTTACACATTTATGTAATAGTATACACTGTCGTAATTCAGATTTTTTGTCCATTTTGACTTTAAGTAATAATTGAATAATTTTCACTTTTATGTAATAGTATCCACTGTAGTAATTTAGATTGTTTGTCCATTTTGACTAAATGTAATAATTGAATAATTTACACTTTTATGTAATAGTATACACTGTCGTAATTTAGATTTTTTTTGTCCACTTTGTTTTTATGTAATAATTGAATAATTTACACATTTATGTAATAGTATACACTGTCGTAATTCAGAATTTTGTCCATTTTGACTTTATGTAATGATTGAATAATTTACACTTTTATCCACTGTCGTAATTTAGAAATGTTATCCATTTTGACTTAATGTAATAATTGAATAATTTACACTTTAATGTAATAGTATACACTATAGTAATATAGATTTTTTGTCGATTTTGAATTTATGTAATAATTGAAAAATTTCAACTTTTATGTAATAGTATACACTATCGTTTTTTTTTTAAATTGTCCATTTTGACTTTAAGTAATAATTGAAAAATTTCAAATTTTATGTAATAGTATACACTGTCGTAATTTTTAAAATTTGTCCATTTTGACTTTAAGTAATAATTGAAAAATTTGAATTGACACTTTTATGTAAAAGTATAGACTGTCGTAATTTAGATCTTTTTGTCCATTTTGACTTTATGTAATAATTGAATAATTTACACTTTTATGTAACAGTATACACTGTCGTAATTTAGATTTTTTTTCCACTTTGACTTTATGTAATAAGTGAATAATTTAAACTTTTACGTAATAGTATACACTGTCTTAATTTTGATTTATTGTCCCTTTTGACTTTATGTAATAATTGAATAATTTACACTTTTTTGTAATAGTTTACACTGTCATAATTTAGATTTTTTTGTCCATTTTGACTTTATGTATTAATTGAATAATTTACACTTTTATGTAATAGTATACACTGTCGTATTTTTGATTTTTTGTCCATTTTGACTTTATGTAATAATTGAATAATTTACACTTTTATGTAATAGTATTCACTGTCGTAATTTAGATTTTTTTTGTCCATTTTGACTTTAAGTAATAATTGAAAAATTTCAACTTTTATGTAATAGTATACACTGTCGTAATTTTTTTAATTTGTCCATTTTGACTTGATGTAATATTTGAATAATTTACACTTTTATGAAATAGTATACACTGTCATAATTTTTTTAATTGTCAATTTTTTACTTTACGTATTAATTTAATAATTTACACTTTTATGTAATAGTATACACTGTCGTAATTCTGATTTTTTTCCATTTTGTCTTTAAGTAATAATTGAACAATTTCAACTTTTATGTAATAGTATACACTGTCGTAATTTAGATTTTTTGTCCACTTTGACTTTATGTAATAATTGAATAATTTACACTTTTATGTAATAGTACCCAATGTCGTAATTTAAAAAAATTCTCCATTTTGACTTTAAGTAATAATTAAAAAAATTCTTCTTTTATGTAATAGTATACACTGTCGTATTTTTTTTAATTTGTCCATTTTGACTTTATGTAATAATTAAATAATTTACATTTTTATGTAATAGTATACACTGTCGTAATTTAGATTTTTAGTCCATTTTGCCTTTATGTAATAATTTAAAAATGTCAACTTTTTTATAATAGTATACACTGTCATACTTTTTAAAATTTGTCTATTTTGACTTTAAGTAATAATTGAAAAATTTCAACTTTTATGTAATAGTATACACTGTCGTAATTTTTAAATTTTATCCATTTTGACTTTATGTAATATTTGAATAATTTACACTTTTATGTAATAGTATTCACTGTCGTAATTTAGATTTTTTTGTCCATTTTGACTTTAAGTAATAATTGAAAAATTTCAACTTTTATGTAATAGTATACACTGTCGTAATTTTTTTAATTTGTCCATTTTGACTTGATGTAATATTTGAATAATTTACACTTTTATGAAATAGTATACACTGTCATAATTTTTTTAATTGTCCATTTTTTACTTTACGTATTAATTTAAGAATTTACACTTTTATGTAATAGTATACACTGTCGTAATTCTGATTTTTTTCCATTTTGTCTTTAAGTAATAATTTAACAATTTCAACTTTTATGTAATAGTGTACACTGTCGCATTTTTTTTATTTGTCCATTTTGACTTGATGTAATAATTGAATAATTTACACTTTTATGTAATAGTACCCAATGTCGTAATTTAAAAAAAATCTCCATTTTGACTTTAAGTAATAATTAAAAAAATTCTTCTTTTATGTAATAGTATACACTGTCGTATTTTTTTTAATTTGTCCATTTTGACTTTATGTAATAATTAAATAATTTACATTTTTATGTAATAGTATACACTGTCGTAATTTAGATTTTTAGTCCATTTTGCCTTTATGTAATAATTTAAAAATGTCAACTTTTTTATAATAGTATACACTGCCATACTTTTTAAAATTTGTCTATTTTGACTTTGTCATAATTGAAAAATTTCAACTTTTATGTAATAGTATACACTGTGGTAATTTAGTTTTTTTTTGTCCATTTTGACTTTATGTAATAATTGAATAATTTACACTTTTATGTAACAGTATACACTGTAGTAATTTAGATTTTTTTTGTCCATTTTGACTTTATGTAATAATTTAATAATTTACACTTTTATGTAATAGTATACACTGTCGTAATTTAGATTTTTTGTCCACTTTGACTTTATGTAATAATTGAATAATTTACACTTTTATGTAATAGCATCCAATGTCGTAATTTAAAAAGTTTCTCCATTTTGTCTTTAAGTAATAATTAAAAAAATTCTTCTTTTATGTAATAGTATACACTGTCGTAATTTATAAAACTTGTCCATTTTCACTTTATGTAATAATTGAATCATTTCCACTTGTATGTAATAGTTGTTACTGTATAGAAGGGACTGAGACAGATGTAGCAGGTAATGGAATGTTTATTGAACAACCAGAAGAATCAACAGCGGTGCAGGTGAGTGAATATGGATACTCCAGAAGATTGAAGAGGATGACTGAATGATACTATCCTTGTACTTGCATTTGAGCCGGCTGGAGACAGACTGGAATGGAGAGGACTCAGGAGGATGAACACGAGACGAGGCACACTTTGACTTTATGTAATAATTGAAAAATGTTAACTTTTATGTAAAAGTATCCACTGTTGTAATTTTTTTTAATTTGTCCATTTTGACTTTAAGTAATAATTGAAAAATTTCAACTTTTATGTAATAGTATACACTGTCGTGATTTATAAAATGTGTCAATTTTGACTTTATGTAATAATTGAATAATTTACACTTTTATGTAATAGTATACACTGTCGTAATTTAGATTGTTTTGTCCACTTTGACTTTATGTAATAATTGAATAATTTAAACTTTTATGTAATAGTATAGACTGGCGTAATTTTGATTTTTTTGTCCGTTTTGACTTTGTAATAATTGAATAATTTACACTTTTACGTAATAGTATACACTGTAGTAATTTAGATTTTTTGTCAATTTTGACTTTATCAAATAATTGAATAATTTACACTTTTATGTAATAGTATAGACTGTCATAATTTAGATTTTTTTGTCCATTTTGACTTTTTGTAATAATTTAATAATTTCAACTTTTATGTAATAGAATCCACTGTCGTAATTTATAAAATTTGTCCATTTTGACTTTATGTAATAATTGAATAATTTACACTTTTATGTAATAGTATACACTGTCGTAATTTAGATTGTTTTGTCCACTTTGACTTTTTGTAATAATTGAATAATTTACACTTTTATGTAATAGTATAGACTGGCGTAATTTTGATTTTTTTGTCCGTTTTGACTTTGTAATAATTGAATAATTTACACTTTTACGTAATAGTATACACTGTAGTAATTTAGATTTTTTGTCAATTTTGACTTTATCAAATAATTGAATAATTTACACTTTTATGTAATAGTATAGACTGTCGTAATTTAGATTTTTTTGTCCATTTTGACTTTATGTAATAATTGAATAATTTACACTTTTATGTAATAGTTTAGACTGTCGTAATTTTTAATTTTTTTGTCCATTTTGACTTTGTAATAATTGAATAATTTACACTTTTACGTAATAGTATACACTGTAGTAATTTAGATTTTTTGTCCATTTTGACTTTATGTAATAATTGAATAATTTTCAATTTTATGTAATAGTATCCACTGTCGTAATTTAGATTTTTTGTCAATTTTGACTAAATGTATTAATTTAATAATTTACACTTTTATGTAAAAGTGTCCACTGTCGTAACTCTTAAAACGTGTCCATTTTGACTTTAAGTAATAATTGAAAAATGTCAACTTTTATGTAATAGTATTCACTGTCGTAATTTATAAAATTTGTCCATTTTGACTTTAAGTAATAATTGAAAAATTTCAACTTTTACGTAATAGTATACACTGTCGTAATTTAGATTTTTGTCCATTTTGACTTTAAGTAATAATTGAAAAATTTCAACTTTTATGTAATAGTATACACTGTCGTATTTTTTTTAATTTATCCATTTTGACTTTACGTAATAATTGAATAATTTACACTTTTATGTAATAGTATACACTGTCGTAATTTTGTTTTTTTTTGTCCATTTTAACTTTATGTAATAATTGAATAATTTACACTTATATGTATTAGTATACACTGTCGTAATTTAGATTTTTTTTGTCCATTTTGACTTTATGTAATAATTTAATAATTTCAACTTTTATGTAATAGTATACACTGTCGTAATTTAGATTTTTGTCCATTTTGACTTTAAGTAATAATTGAAAAATTTCAACTTTTATGTAATAGTATACACTGTCGTGATTTATAAAATGTGTCAATTTTGACTTTATGTAATCATTGAATAATTTACACATTTATGTAATAGTATAGACTGTCATAATTTAGATTTTTTTGTCCATTTTGACTTTTTGTAATAATTTAATAATTTCAACTTTTATGTAATAGAATCCACTGTCGTAATTTATAAAATTTGTCCATTTTGACTTTATGTAATAATTGAAAAATTTACACTTTTATGTAATAGTATCCACTGTCGTAATTTAGATTTTTTTTGTCCATTTTGAATTCATGTAATAATTGAAAAATATCAACTTTTATGTAATAGTATACACTGTCGTATTTTTTTTAATTTATCCATTTTGACTTTATGTAATAATTGAAAAATTTACACTTTTATGTAATAGTATCCACTGTCGTAATTTAGATTTTTTTTGTAAATTTTGACTTTATGTAATAATTGAAAAATATCAACTTTTATGTAATAGTATACACTGTCGTATTTTTATTTATTTATCCATTTTGACTTTATGTAATAATTGAATAATTTACACTTTTATGTAATAGTATACACTGTCGTAATTTAGATTTTTTTTTGTACATTTTGACTTTATGTAATAATTGAAAAATATCAACTTTTATGTAATAGTATACACTGTCGTAATTTTGTTTTTTTGTCCATTTTAACTTTATGTAATAATTGAATAATTTACACTTATATGTAATAGTATACACTGTCTTAATTTAGATTTTTTTGTCCATTTTGACTTTATGTAATAATTTAATAATTTCAACTTTTATGTAATAGAATCCATTGTCGTAATTTTTTTAATTTCTCCATTTTGACTTTATTTAAAAATTTAATAATTTACACTTTTATGTAATAGTATACACTGTCGTAATTTAAATGTTTTGTCCATTTTGACTTTATGTAATAATTGAATAATTTACACATTTATGTAATAGTATATCGTAATTTAGATTTTTTGTCCATTTTGACTTCATGGAATAATTGAATAATTTACACATTTATGTAATAGTATACACTGTCATAATTCAGATTTTTTGCCCATTTTGACTTTATGTAATAATTGAATAATTTATACTTTTATGTAATAGTATACACTGTCGTAATTTAGATTTTTTGTCCATTTTGACTTTATGTAATAATTGAATAATTTACACTTTTATGTAATAGTAAACACTGTCGTAATTTAGATTTATTTGTCCATTTTGACTTTATGTAATAATTTAATAATTTTCACTTTTATGTAATAGTATCCACTGTCGTAATTTAGATTTTTTGTCCATTTTGACTTTGTAATAATTGAATAATTTACACATTTACGTAATAGTATACACTGTAGTAATTTAGATTTTTTTGTCCATTTTGACTTTAAGTAATAATTGAAAAATGTACACTTTTATGTAATAGTATACACTGTCGTAATTTAGATTTTTTTTGTCCATTTTGACTTTATGTAATAATTGAAAAATTTCAACTTTTATGTAATAGTATACACTGTCGTATTTTTTTTTATTTATCCATTTTGACTTTACGTAATAATTGAATAATTTACACTTTTATGTAATAGTATACACTGTCGTAATTTTGTTTTTTTTGTCCATTTTAACTTTATGTAATAATTGAATAATTTACACTTATATGTAATAGTATACACTGTCGTAATTTAGATTTTTTTTGTCCATTTTGACTTTATGTAATAATTTAATAATTTCAACTTTTATGTAATAGTATACACTGTCGTAATTTAGATTTTTGTCCATTTTGACTTTAAGTAATAATTGAAAAATTTCAACTTTTATGTAATAGTATACACTGTCGTGATTTATAAAATGTGTCAATTTTGACTTTATGTAATCATTGAATAATTTACACATTTATGTAATAGTATAGACTGTCATAATTTAGATTTTTTTGTCCATTTTGACTTTTTGTAATAATTTAATAATTTCAACTTTTATGTAATAGAATCCACTGTCGTAATTTATAAAATTTGTCCATTTTGACTTTATGTAATAATTGAAAAATTTACACTTTTATGTAATAGTATCCACTGTCGTAATTTAGATTTTTTTTGTCCATTTTGAATTCATGTAATAATTGAAAAATATCAACTTTTATGTAATAGTATACACTGTCGTATTTTTTTTAATTTATCCATTTTGACTTTATGTAATAATTGAAAAATTTACACTTTTATGTAATAGTATCCACTGTCGTAATTTAGATTTTTTTTGTAAATTTTGACTTTATGTAATAATTGAAAAATATCAACTTTTATGTAATAGTATACACTGTCGTATTTTTTTTTATTTATCCATTTTGACTTTATGTAATAATTGAATAATTTACACTTTTATGTAATAGTATACACTGTCGTAATTTAGATTTTTTTTTGTACATTTTGACTTTATGTAATAATTGAAAAATATCAACTTTTATGTAATAGTATACACTGTCGTAATTTTGTTTTTTTGTCCATTTTAACTTTATGTAATAATTGAATAATTTACACTTATATGTAATAGTATACACTGTCTTAATTTAGATTTTTTTGTCCATTTTGACTTTATGTAATAATTTAATAATTTCAACTTTTATGTAATAGAATCCATTGTCGTAATTTTTTTAATTTCTCCATTTTGACTTTATTTAAAAATTTAATAATTTACACTTTTATGTAATAGTATACACTGTCGTAATTTAAATGTTTTGTCCATTTTGACTTTATGTAATAATTGAATAATTTACACATTTATGTAATAGTATATCGTAATTTAGATTTTTTGTCCATTTTGACTTCATGGAATAATTGAATAATTTACACATTTATGTAATAGTATACACTGTCATAATTCAGATTTTTTGCCCATTTTGACTTTATGTAATAATTGAATAATTTATACTTTTATGTAATAGTATACACTGTCGTAATTTAGATTTTTTGTCCATTTTGACTTTATGTAATAATTGAATAATTTACACTTTTATGTAATAGTAAACACTGTCGTAATTTAGATTTATTTGTCCATTTTGACTTTATGTAATAATTTAATAATTTTCACTTTTATGTAATAGTATCCACTGTCGTAATTTAGATTTTTTGTCCATTTTGACTTTGTAATAATTGAATAATTTACACTTTTACGTAATAGTATACACTGTAGTAATTTAGATTTTTTTGTCCATTTTGACTTTAAGTAATAATTGAAAAATGTACACTTTTATGTAATAGTATACACTGTCGTAATTTAGATTTTTTTTGTCCATTTTGACTTTATGTAATCATTGAATAATTTACACTTTTATGTAATAGTATACACTGTCGTAATTTAGATTTTTTGTCCATTTTGACTAAATGTATTAATTTAATAATTTACACTTTTATGGAAAAGTATCCACTGTCGTAACTTTTAAAATGTGTCCATTTTGACTTTAAGTAATAATTGAAAAATGTCAACTTTTATGTAATAGTATCCACTGTCGTAACTTTTAAAATGTGTCCATTTTGACTTTAAGTAATAATTGAAAAATTTCAACTTTTATGTAATAGTATACACTGTCGTAATTTAGATTTTTGTCCATTTTGACTTTAAGTAATAATTGAAAAATTTCAACTTTTATGTAATAGTATACACTGTCGTATTTTTTTTAATTTATCCATTTTGACTTTATGTAATAATTGAATAATTTACACTTTTATGTAATAGTATACACTGTCGTAATAAAGATATTTTTTGTACATTTTGACTTTACGTAATAATTGAAAAATTTCAACTTTTATGTAATAGTATACACTGTCGTAATTTTGTTTTTTTTGTCCATTTTGACTTTGTAATAATTTAATAATTTACACTTTTACGTAATAGTGTACACTGTATTAATTTAGATTTTTTGTCCATTTTGACTTTGTAATAATTGAATAATTTACACTTTTACGTAATAGTGTACACTGTAGTAATTTAGATTTTTTGTCCATTTTGACTTTATGTAATAATTGAATAATTTTTACTTTTATGTAATAGTATCCACTGTCGTAATTTAGATTTTTTGTCCATTTTGACTAAATGTAATAATTGAATAATTTACACTTTTATGTAATAGTATAGACTATCGTAATTTTTTTAATTTGTCCATTTTGACTTGATGTAATATTTTAATAATTTACACTTTTATGTAATAGTATACACTGTTGTAATTTATGAAATTTGTCCATTTTGACTTTAAGAAATAATTGAAAATTTTCAACTTTTATGTAATAGTATACACTGTCATAATTTTTTTAATTGGTCCATTTTGACTTGATGTAATATTTGAATAATTTACACTTTTATGTAATAGTATACACTGTCGGAATTTAGATTTTTTTGTCCATTTTGACTTTATGTAATAATTGAATAATTTACACTTTTATGTAATAGTATCCACTGTCGTAATTTAGAAATTATGACAGTGTATTACATAAAAGTTGAAATTTTTGAATTATTACTAAGTCAAAATGGACAAATTTCATAAATTACGACAGTGTATGCTATTACATAAAAGTTGCAATTTTTCAATTACTTGAAGTCAAAATGGAAAAATTTTACAAAGTACGACAGTGTATACTATTACATAAAAGTTGATATTCTTCAATTATTACATAAAGTCAAAATGTACAAAAAAAATCTAAATTACGACAGTGTATACTATTACATAAAAGTTGATATTTTTCAATTATTACATAAAGTCAAAATGGACAAAAAAATCTAAATTAAGACAGTGTATACTATTACATATAAGTGTAAATTATTCAATTACTACATAAAGTTAAAATGTATATGTAATAGTTTTATGTAATAGTATACACTGTCGTAATTTAGATTTTTGTCCATTTTGACTTTAAGTAATAATTGAAAAATTTACACTTTTATGTAATAGTATACACTGTCGTTGTTACGGCCATAACCTGCAAATAAGGCTCATTAATCAAATTAACTTAAACAGCTGATTCGGACCGAACACATAAGTCAATCACAGACACAAAGTAACGCTTCAAGACGCCATGTACGCCTTCATTTACTATAAAAAATGAACAAGAGAAACAAATGTACACAATCCAAAAGAGAATACAAATCAGAATCCAAATCAGGTCAACCTATTAACAAACATAAATCAAACAAGTAATAAACAACAGTAAACTGGTAGGACAACTAAGAAAGTAAACAGAGAACACCTGCCTACGCCTGTACTCAGCAGTTCTTACCTGGCTTCCGACAAAACAAAGACAAGTGAATCTTCCGGGTCTCTGCTTACCTCCATACTCTTTCTAAATAACCATAAAGTGACATGACGAAATAATTCCTACCAGTTACTGAACTTATGTAAAAGTGAGTAAATAATGCTAAGTCTCAACAAATAATTATACTCAACAAAACCACAAAGAACCTAATAAAGAAAGGAGAACGGAGAGGCGAGGAGAGCGGCAGCCGTGATGTCCACAGGACACGAGATGAGAGAGAGAGAACATCCATGTCGCCGCCAACGCCCTTTTATCCGGTATCCCGGGTGACGTCATGTCTTTGTCACAAGTTGGGGAATTCCCCCGCCACCTATGGACTCAAAACGGTATCAGCACAAATATACGTAACACCCTCACCCTTAAGTGAATAAATTGTAGAAATGAAAAGATCTTACCTAAAAAACAATTTATTCCCATTAAACACGGGATAAGGCATCAGCGATGACATTGTCTCGACCCCGAATGTAACGGATGTCCAATTCAAAAGTCTGTAAAAACAGACTCCAACGCATCAGGCGTTGATTGTTGTTTTTCATTCGGTTCAAGAACACTAAGGGGTTGTGATCGGTGTATACGATCAACGGACATGAAACAGAACCAATATACACATCGAAGTGATGAATGGCAAGGACAAGAGCGAGTGCCTCCTTCTCAATAGTGGAGTAACCACGCTGATGTTTATTGAATTTGCGTGAAAAATAGCAAACGGGATGCTCAACACCAGCCTGATCTCGTTGAAGTAACACGGCTCCCGCACCTGTGTCACTTGCATCGACAGCAAGAAAGAACGGAGTAGAGAAATCAGGAGCGGACAAAATAGGGGAATTAATCAGAAGCGCCTTAATCTGCTCAAAACTTATTTGACACGACTCGGACCATTGAAAAGGCACCTTTGGGCTCAGGAGGTCAGTTAAAGGAGTGGCAACAACAGAAAAATTCCTACAAAAATTCCTGTAGTACCCCACCATACCCAAGAACCGTCGAAGGTCGCGTCTCGTTTTCGGCACGGGAAATTTAGTAATAGCCTCGACCTTAGACTCAACAGGTCGAACTTGCCCCCCACCAACAATCTTTCCCAGATACGTTACCGTAGCTCGACCGAATTCGCACTTAGCCAAATTAACCGTAAGGTTAGCACTAGACAGACGACTGAACAGTTCCTCCAGCTGTTTTACGTGTTCTGACCAAGACGCGCTGTAAATAACCAGGTCATCCAAATACGCCTCAACATTACGCATGCCCTCAAGGACACGATTTACCAACCTCTGGAATGTTGCCGGAGCATTTCGTAAACCGAAAGCCATTACGGTGTAATGTAGGAAATGGTCCGGTGTAACGAATGCCGAAA
The DNA here is from genome assembly GCF_949357685.1 of Gobio gobio. Lineage (NCBI taxonomy): Eukaryota > Metazoa > Chordata > Actinopteri > Cypriniformes > Gobionidae > Gobio > Gobio gobio. The sequence goes on from NC_137116.1 coordinate 56,048,628, forward strand.
TCTCTTTGGCACGATCCGACAAAGGCACCTGCCAGTAACCTTTAAGCAGATCGATTTTGGTAACGAAAGCAGCATTTCCAACATGATCCACGCAATCTTCCATCCGAGGCAATGGATAACTATCTGGTTTTGTCACAGCATTAACGCGTCTAAAATCAGTACAAAAACGAAACGTATTATCAGACTTTTTAACCAGCAAACAAGGTGAGCTCCAAGGACTAAAACTCTGTTCTGCAATGTTGTTTTCAAGCATGAAAGTCACCTCTTGCTGCAACTGAGTTCGTTTCTCAGGACTTACCCGATACGCATGCTGTTTAATCGGCAACGAGTCGCCAACGTCAATATCATGTTCAATCAGCGAAGTACGAGAGGGAACATCAGAGAACAGATTACTGTACATACGAATAATGTCAGTCATGTCAGCGCGTTCGGTAACGGTTAAATGGGAAAGGTACAAGTCAAGGTTTTGGATTATCTCAGAATTTTTCAACCTCCCCGTCACCAGTTCTAGAGGAGGAAACGCAACGTCACCATCATCCTCAGGAATAGACAAAACATCAGCACGTTCATAACCAGAGCACAATGGGCGGGTCCGAAGTTCAGCACCGGTCAGTGCCCCAGCATCAGGTAACTCAGCACTGGACAGCGCCTGCTCTTTGGTCACCAGAGAATCTGTAGGTGAAACAAGTAACACAGCCGACTTCTTTCCAGACGAATCTGGCAATCTCTCAAAATACGGCTTAAGCATGTTAATGTGACATAGACGAGTTTTTTTTCGTTTGTCAGAAGTTTCTATCACATAACCAAGCTCACTCACCTTCTCTTTCACCTGATAAGGACCATAGTAGCGAGCCTGCAAAGCAGACCCTGGGACAGGCAACAGCACCAACACCTTATCACCAGTAGCAAAACTACGAAGGTTAGCATTACAATCAAAACGGTTTTTCATCCGTCGTTGTGACATCTGCAAATTCTCTTTGGCTAATTCACATGCACGATGCAATTTAAAACGGAAGTCTGAAACATAGTCAAGAATGTTCTTAGGACTCATGTCATTAGTCCAATGATCTTTAATCAGCTTCAGTGGACCACGGACCGTATGCCCGAACACCAACTCGGCCGGACTAAAGCCCAACGACTCCTGCACTACCTCCCTAACTGCAAACATAACCATAGGCACTCCTTCATCCCAGTCTTTCTGGAACTCCAGACAAAATGCACGTAGCATTGATTTTAACGTCTGGTGGAACCTTTCGAGTGCTCCCTGGCTTTCTGGGTGGTAACAACTTGACGTGCAATGTTGGATATGCAACTGATCCAGAGCCTGTTTAAACAAACGGGACATGAAATTCGTACCTTGGTCCGATTGAATGGTACGAGGAAGGCCAAACAATGAAAAGAATTTAACGAGCGATTTCACAATCACTGGTGCAGTGATTTTCCGCAGAGGAATTGCCTCTGGAAACCGTGTTGACGCACACATAATAGTGAGCAAATACTGATTACCCGCCTTCGTGCGAGGCAAAGGGCCGACACAGTCGATCATCACACGCTCGAATGGTTCACCAACAGCTGGAATCGGATGTAATGGTGCTGGTGAAATTTTCTGGTTTGGTTTGCCAATCTTTTGACACACATGACAGCTTCGGCAATAACGTGCTACATCATTTTTCAAGCCAGGCCAAAAAAAATGCCTGAGAACACGATCAAATGTCTTATTCACGCCTAAATGACCAGCAAACGGACTATCATGCGCTAAACTCAGTATTTCGGAGCGATATGAGGAGGGAACTACTACCTGTTTAATGATTCGCCACTCATCATCAACAGATGCAGTTGGTGGTCTCCACTTCCTCATCAACACACCATCTTCAACAAAGTATCCTTGTGATACATGTTCGAGTTGCTCACTAGGAACAACGGCTTCAAAGAGGGATGATATTTCCTCATCTTTCCCCTGCTCAACAATAAGCTGTTCGCGGGACAGAGACAGTTTATCCAACCCTACAGAATATTCATCTCGACTCTTAACGGCGATGTCTGAACCGTCAGAGTTTGAACACTTAACCTCACCAAAATCTGAATTAGAAAGGAACGTATCGTTCAAATCAAAGTTCCACTCACCTTCTGATTTACTACGGTTTTGATTTTTCAGTCTCTGTTTCATAGCACGAGTGACAGCACACGAAGGAAATACCTCTGGGTATTTCTGAGCCAACTTGTCAGGAGTAGAACAGGAAAGAGGAACATTAGTTACCTCAGGGCTAGCAAAAACTTTTCCTCCCGCCAAGTCATTCCCTAAAATAAATGTGACATCTCGAACGGGAAGACACGGTCGCACTCCAACAACAACGCGACCAACAACAAGGGAGGATTCAATTTCAATTTCGTGCAAAGGCACGTTCACAAAGCCCATTTCGAATCCCTGTACTAAGACGCTCGAGCCAATAGAACTCTTATCAGACAACGGTAATATCCCTTCCAGAATAAAACTCTGAGCGGCGCCTGTATCACGAAGCATTTTAACTGGTTTCCTCGACCCAGCATTACCTGCCAAAGACACAAATCCGTCCATTATAAATGGCACATACCCCTGATCTTCACACATGTCAGCTTGAGATACTAACAACTCCAGTCCTTCCAGATGCGGCGAGGACGTCATCAATAAACCTACTGGTTTAGGAACACTTTTTTTCTTCTTGAGCACATTGCACTCAGAAATAATGTGTCCACGTTTTTTGCAATAATAACAAACAGGTGAGGACAACTTATCAGAACCCTCTGCCACTTTATCAGCAGGCAGAGTACGTTCAAGATTACGCTTAAAGGACCGATGACTATTGTTCACGGATGGAAATTTCGTTGAATCAGTGAACACGTTCTTATGCGTAAGTACATATTCATCAGCTAGCGCAGCAGCAGCTGAACATTTCAGAACTTTTTGCTCATTTAAATATGTTACAACGCGGTCTGGTAAACAGTTTTTAAAATCCTCTAAAAGAATCAGTTCACGGAGCTCTTCAAACGTGCTCACTTTCATTGAAGAACACCAGCGATCAAACATTGACTCTTTCTCACGAACAAATTCAACATAAGCCTCATCATTTTTCCGAAGATTACGAAATTTTTGTCGATACGCCTCAGGAACTAGTTCATAGACCCTAAGTACGGCTCTCTTTACTTGCTCATAATCAAGAGACTCTTCAACTGACAAAGAAGAATAAGCTTCCTGGGCTTTACCAGAAAACACACACTGCAACAGCATAGGCCAAAATGTTTTCGGCCATTTCATGTTGGTGGCAACACGTTCAAAAAGAGCAAAAAACTTGTCTACCTCTTGTTCTCGAAAAGGAGGAACAATACGAATATTTCGACTTACGTCAAAATCAGGAGCATCACTTACACCCCTCTCACGAGCTTTCAGCTCCATTTCCTTAAGGCGACAAGCTTGTTCCATTTCAAGCTTTTTCAGCTCAAGTTCATGTCTCTCACGCTCTCTCCATCTCTCTCTCTCACGCTCCCATTCCTCTCTCTCCCTCAACAAAGCGGTGTCGTGCTCTTTAACCTGCAACTCCATTTTCTTCACCTGCATTGCAAGATCCTCCGAGCTACCCTCAGCTGATTCAGGATAATCTGTCAGCTTTTCCTCTTCACCAAAAACACCCTGCTTATGTAACGATTCTACAAGCAGAATCTGAAGTTCACGTTTAGATGAAGTATTACGAAAACTGACCTTATAATGAGCAGCGATTTTCATAAGATCTACTCTATTAACTTGAAACAGCTCCGCTTGCGTCGGATTCACAATAAAAGCAGTTAATTCGAACATATTTAGAATTAAACGTCCTACTGGGTTACAGAGAAAGAAGCGTGCACAACACGAGCCAAAATTCAAAAGTTCACATCAAGTTCCTGTGATTGACCAAAGTTACAAAGTAACAAATTCAAAGCACGTGGACAGATCAAAAGATCAAACAAAGCCACGGCGAAAAGAGATCGAGATTATTCAAATCATCCAGATCTCGGACAAGCCCCCAAATATGTTACGGCCATAACCTGCAAATAAGGCTCATTAATCAAATTAACTTAAACAGCTGATTCGGACCGAACACATAAGTCAATCACAGACACAAAGTAACGCTTCAAGACGCCATGTACGCCTTCATTTACTATAAAAAATGAACAAGAGAAACAAATGTACACAATCCAAAAGAGAATACAAATCAGAATCCAAATCAGGTCAACCTATTAACAAACATAAATCAAACAAGTAATAAACAACAGTAAACTGGTAGGACAACTAAGAAAGTAAACAGAGAACACCTGCCTACGCCTGTACTCAGCAGTTCTTACCTGGCTTCCGACAAAACAAAGACAAGTGAATCTTCCGGGTCTCTGCTTACCTCCATACTCTTTCTAAATAACCATAAAGTGACATGACGAAATAATTCCTACCAGTTACTGAACTTATGTAAAAGTGAGTAAATAATGCTAAGTCTCAACAAATAATTATACTCAACAAAACCACAAAGAACCTAATAAAGAAAGGAGAACGGAGAGGCGAGGAGAGCGGCAGCCGTGATGTCCACAGGACACGAGATGAGAGAGAGAGAACATCCATGTCGCCGCCAACGCCCTTTTATCCGGTATCCCGGGTGACGTCATGTCTTTGTCACAAGTTGGGGAATTCCCCCGCCACCTATGGACTCAAAACGGTATCAGCACAAATATACGTAACAGTCGTAATTTTTTTAATTTATCCATTTTGACTGTATGTAATAATTGAATAATTTACACTTTTATGTAATAGTATACACTGTCGTAATTTAGATTTTTTTTGTACATTTTGACTTTATGTAATAATTGAAAAATATCAACTTTTATGTAATAGTATACACTGTCGTAATTTAGATTTTTTTTGTACATTTTGACTTTATGTAATAATTGAAGAATATCAACTTTTATGTAATAGTATACACTGTCGTACTTTGTAAAATTTTTCCATTTTGACTTCAAGTAATTGAAAAATTGCAACTTTTATGTAATAGCATACACTGTCGTAATTTATGAAATTTGTCCATTTTGACTTAGTAATAATTCAAAAATTTCAACTTTTATGTAATACACTGTCATAATTTTTTTAATTTGTCCATTTTGACTTTTAGTAATAATTTAAAATTTCAACTTTTATGTAATAGTATACACTGTCGTAACTTATGAAATTTGTCCATTTTGACTTTATGTAATAATTGAATAATTTCAACTTTTATGTAATAGTATACACTGTCGTAATTTATGAAATTTGTCCATTTTGACTTAGTAATAATTCAAAAATTTCAACTTTTATGTAATACACTGTCATCATTTTTTTAATTTGTCCATTTTGACTTTTAGTAATAATTTAAAATTTCAACTTTTATGTAATAGTATACACTGTCGTAACTTATGAAATTTGTCCATTTTGACTTTAAGTAATAATTGAAAATGTTCAACTTTTATGTAATAGCATACACTGTCGTAATTTTTTGAATTGTCCATTTTTTACTTTATGTAATAATTGAATAATTTACACTTTTATGTAATAGTATACACTATCGTAATTTTGATTTTTTTTGTCCAATTTGACTTTAAGTAATAATTGAAAAATTGCAACTTTTATGTAATACACTGTCATGATTTTTTTAATTTGTCCATTTTGACTTTTAGTAATAATTGAAAAATACAAACTTTTATGTAATAGTATACACTGTCGTAATTTATAAAATTTGTCCATTTTGACTTTAAGTAATAATTGAAAAATGTAAACCTTTATGTAATAGTATAAACTGTCGTAATTTTTTAAATTGTCCATTTTTGACTTTATGTAATAATTGAATAATTTACACTTTTATGTAATAGTATACACTGTCGTAATTCTGATTTTTGTCCATTTTGACTTTAAGTAATAATTGAAATATTTAATCTTTTATGTAATAGTATACACTGTCGTATTTTTTTTAATATGTCCATTTTGACTTTATGTAATAATTGAATAATTTACACTTTTATGTAATAGTATACACTGTCGTAACTTATGAAATTTGTCCATTTTGACTTTATGTAATAATTGAATAATTTCAACTTTTATGTAATAGTATACACTGTCGTAATTAGAATTTTTTTGTACATTTTGACTTTATTTAATAATTGAAAAATGTCAACTTTTATATAATAGTATACACTGTCGTAATCTTGATTTTTTGTTGTCCATTTTGACTTTATGTAAGAATTGAATAATTTTCACTTTTATGTAATAGTATCCACAGTCGTAATTTTTAAAATGTGTCCATTTTGACTTTAAGTAATAATTGAAAAATGTAAACTTTTATGTAATAGTATACACTGTCGTAATTTATAAAAATTGTTAATTTTGACTTTAAGTAATAATTAAACAATTTCAACTTTTATGTAATAGTATACACTGTCGTATTTTTTTTAATTTATCCATTTTGACTGTATGTAATAATTGAATAATTTACACTTTTATGTAATAGTATACACTGTCGTAATAAAGATATTTTTTGTACATTTTGACTTTATGTAATAATTGAAAAATTTCAACTTTTATGTAATAGTATACACTGTCGTAATTTTGTTTTTTTTGTCCATTTTGACTTTGTAACAATTGAATAATTTACACTTTTACGTAATAGTGTACACTGTATTAATTTAGATTTTTTGTCCATTTTGACTTTGTAATAATTGAATAATTTACACTTTTACGTAATAGTGTACACTGTAGTAATTTAGATTTTTTGTCCATTTTGACTTTATGTAATAATTGAATAATTTTCACTTTTATGTAATAGTATCCACTGTCGTAATTTAGATTTTTTGTCCATTTTGACTAAATGTAATAATTGAATAATTTACACTTTTATGTAATAGTATAGACTATCGTAATTTTTTTAATTTGTCCATTTTGACTTGATGTAATATTTTAATAATTTACACTTTTATGTAATAGTATACACTGTTGTAATTTATGAAATTTGTCCATTTTGACTTTAAGAAATAATTGAAAATTTTCAACTTTTATGTAATAGTATACACTGTCATAATTTTTTTAATTGGTCCATTTTGACTTGATGTAATATTTGAATAATTTACACTTTTATGTAATAGTATCCACTGTCGGAATTTAGATTTTTTTGTCAATTTTGACTTTATGTAATAATTGAATAATTTACACTTTTATGTAATAGTATCCACTGTCGTAATTTAGAAATTTTATCCATTTTGACTAAATGTATTAATTTAATAATTTACACTTTTATGTAATAGTATCCACTGTCGTAACTTTAAAAATGTGTCCATTTTGACTTTAAGTAATAATTGAAAATGTCAACTTTTATGTAATAGTATACACTGTCGTAATTTATAAAATTTATCCATTTTGACTTTAAGTAATAATTGAAAAATTGACACTTTTATGTAATAGTATACACTGTCGTAATTTAGATTTTTGTCCATTTTGACTTTAAGTAATAATTGAAAAATTTCAACTTTTATGTAATAGTATACACTGTCGTATTTTTTTTATTTATCCATTTTGACTGTATGTAATAATTGAATAATTTACACTTTTATGTAATAGTATACACTGTCGTAATTTAGATTTTTTTTTGTACATTTTGACTTTATGTAATAATTGAAAAATATCAACTTTTATGTAATAGTATACACTGTCGTAATTTAGATTTTTTTTGTACATTTTGACTTTATGTAATAATTGAAAAATATCAACTTTTATGTAATAGTATACACTGTCGTACTTTGTAAAATTTTTCCATTTTGACTTCAAGTAATTGAAAAATTGCAACTTTTATGTAATAGCATACACTGTCTAATTTTTTTAATTGTCCATTTTTGACTTTATGTAATAATTGAATAATTTCAACTTTTATGTAATAGTATACACTGTCGTAATTTATGAAATTTGTCCATTTTGACTTAGTAATAATTCAAAAATTTCAACTTTTATGTAATACACTGTCATAATTTTTTTAATTTGTCCATTTTGACTTTTAGTAATAATTTAAAATTTCAACTTTTATGTAATAGTATACACTGTCGTAACTTATGAAATTTGTCCATTTTGACTTTAAGTAATAATTGAAAATGTTCAACTTTTATGTAATAGCATACACTGTCGTAATTTTTTGAATTGTCCATTTTTTACTTTATGTAATAATTGAATAATTTACACTTTTATGTAATAGTATACACTATCGTAATTTTGATTTTTTTTGTCCAATTTGACTTTAAGTAATAATTGAAAAATTGCAACTTTTATGTAAAACACTGTCATAATTTTTTTAATTTGTCCATTTTGACTTTTAGTAATAATTGAAAAATACAAACTTTAATGTAATAGTATACACTGTCGTAATTTATAAAATTTGTCCATTTTGACTTTAAGTAATAATTGAAAAATGTAAACCTTTATGTAATAGTATAAACTGTCGTAATTTTTTAAATTGTCCATTTTTGACTTTATGTAATAATTGAATAATTTACACTTTTATGTAATAGTATACACTGTCGTAATTCTGATTTTTGTCCATTTTGACTTTAAGTAATAATTGAAATATTTAATCTTTTATGTAATAGTATACACTGTCGTATTTTTTTTAATATGTCCATTTTGACTTTATTTAATAATTGAATAATTTACACTTTTATGTAATAGTATACACTGTCGTAAATTAGAATTTTTTTGTACATTTTGACTTTATTTAATAATTGAAAAATGTCAACTTTTATATAATAGTATACACTGTCGTAATCTTGATTTTTTGTTGTCCATTTTGACTTTATGAAATATTTGAATAATTTTCACTATTATGTAATAGTATACACTGTCGTAATTTTGAAATTGTATCCATTTTGAATAAATGTATTAATTGAATAATTTACACTTTTATGTAATAGTATCCACTGTCGTAATTTTTAAAATGTGTCCATTTTGACTTTAAGTAATAATTGAAAAATGTAAACTTTTATGTAATAGTATACACTGTCGTAATTTATAAAAATTGTTCATTTTGACTTTAAGTAATAATTGAACAATTTCAACTTTTATGTAATACTATACACTATCGTATTTTTTTTAATGGTCCATTTTTGACTTTATGTAATAATTGAATAATTTACACATTTATGTAATAGTATACACTGTCGTAATTTAGCTTTTTTTTGTCCATTTTAACTTTATGTAAGAATTTAATAATTTTCACTGTTATGTAATAGTATACAGTCGTAATTTTTTTTATTTGTCCATTTTGACTTGATGTATTATTTGAATAATGTACACTTTTATGTAATTGTATACACGGTCGTAATTTAGATTTTTTTTGTCCATTTTGACTTTATGTAATAATTTAATAATTTACACTTTTTATGTAATAGTATACACTGTCGTAATTTAGATTTTGTTGTCCATTTTGACTTTAAGTAATAATTGAAAAAATTCTACTTTTATGTAATAGTATATAAAATTTGTCCATTTTGACTTTAAGTAATATTTGAATAATTCAGACTTTTATGTAATAGTATACACTGTCGTAATTTTTTTAATTTGTCCACTTTGACTTTATGTAATAATTGAATAATTTCCACTTGTATGTAATAGTTGTTACTGTACAGAAGGGACTGAGACAGATGTAGCAGGTAATGGAATGTTTATTGAACAACCAGAAGAATCAACAGCGGTGCAGGTGAGTGAATATGGATACTCCAGAAGATTGAAGAGGATGACTGAATGATACTATCCTTGTACTTGCATTTGAGCCGGCTGGAGACAGACTGGAATGGAGAGGACTCAGGAGGATGAACACGAGACGAGGCACACTTTGACTTTATGTAATAATTGAAACATTTCTACTTTTATGTAATAGTATACACTGTCGTAATTTATAAAATTTGTCCATTTTGACTTGATGTAATAATTGAATAATTTACACTTTTTTTGTAATAGTATACAGTCGTGATTTATAAAATTTGTCCATTTTGACTTTATGTAATAATTGAATAATTTACACTTTTATGTAATAGTATACACTGTCGTAATTTAGATTTTTTTTGTCCATTTTGACTTTATGTAATAATTGAAAAATGTCAACTTTTATGTAATAGTATACACTGTCGTACTTTGTAAAATTTGTCCATTTTGACTTTAAGTAATAATTGAAAAATTTCAACTTCTATGTAATAGTATACACTGTCGTAATTTAGTTTTTTTGTCCATTTTGACTTTATGTAATCATTGAATAATTTACACTTTTATGTAATAGTATCCACTGTCGTAATTTAGATTTGTTGTCCATTTTGACTAAATGTATTAATTTAATAATTTACACTTTTATGGAAAAGTATCCACTGTCGTAACTTTTAAAATGTGTCCATTTTGACTTTAAGTAATAATTGAAAAATTTCAACTTTTATGTAATAGTATACACTGTCGTATTTTTTTTTATTTATCCATTTTGACTTTATGTAATAATTGAATAATTTACACTTTTATGTAATAGTATACACTGTCGTAATAAAGATATTTTTTGTACATTTTGACTTTATGTAATAATTGAAAAATTTCAACTTTTATGTAATAGTATACACTGTCGTAATTTTGTTTTTTTGGTCCATTTTGACTTTGTAACAATTGAATAATTTACACTTTTACGTAATAGTGTACACTGTATTAATTTAGATTTTTTGTCCATTTTGACTTTGTAATAATTGAATAATTTACACTTTTACGTAATAGTGTACACTGTAGTAATTTAGATTTTTTGTCCATTTTGACTTTATGTAATAATTGAATAATTTACACTTATATGTAATAGTATACACTGTCGTAATTTTGTTTTTTTGTCCATTTTAACTTTATGTAATAATTGAATAATTTACACTTATATGTAATAGTATACACTGTCTTAATTTAGATTTTTTTGTCCATTTTGACTTTATGTAATAATTTAATAATTTCAACTTTTATGTAATAGAATCCATTGTCGTAATTTTTTTAATTTCTCCATTTTGACTTTATTTAAAAATTTAATAATTTACACTTTTATGTAATAGTATACACTGTCGTAATTTAAATGTTTTGTCCATTTTGACTTTATGTAATAATTGAATAATTTACACATTTATGTAATAGTATATCGTAATTTAGATTTTTTGTCCATTTTGACTTCATGGAATAATTGAATAATTTACACATTTATGTAATAGTATACACTGTCATAATTCAGATTTTTTGCCCATTTTGACTTTATGTAATAATTGAATAATTTATACTTTTATGTAATAGTATACACTGTCGTAATTTAGATTTTTTGTCCATTTTGACTTTATGTAATAATTGAATAATTTACACTTTTATGTAATAGTAAACACTGTCGTAATTTAGATTTATTTGTCCATTTTGACTTTATGTAATAATTTAATAATTTTCACTTTTATGTAATAGTATCCACTGTCGTAATTTAGATTTTTTGTCCATTTTGACTTTGTAATAATTGAATAATTTACACTTTTACGTAATAGTATACACTGTAGTAATTTAGATTTTTTTGTCCATTTTGACTTTAAGTAATAATTGAAAAATGTACACTTTTATGTAATAGTATACACTGTCGTAATTTAGATTTTTTTTGTCCATTTTGACTTTATGTAATCATTGAATAATTTACACTTTTATGTAATAGTATACACTGTCGTAATTTAGATTTTTTGTCCATTTTGACTAAATGTATTAATTTAATAATTTACACTTTTATGGAAAAGTATCCACTGTCGTAACTTTTAAAATGTGTCCATTTTGACTTTAAGTAATAATTGAAAAATGTCAACTTTTATGTAATAGTATCCACTGTCGTAATTTATAAAATTTGTCCATTTTGACTTTAAGTAATAATTGAAAAATTTCAACTTTTATGTAATAGTATACACTGTCGTAATTTAGATTTTTGTCCATTTTGACTTTAAGTACTAATTGAAAAATTTCAACTTTTATGTAATAGTATACACTGTCGTATTTTTTTTAATTTATCCATTTTGACTTTATGTAATAATTGAATAATTTACACTTTTATGTAATAGTATACACTGTCGTAATAAAGATATTTTTTGTACATTTTGACTTTACGTAATAATTGAAAAATTTCAACTTTTATGTAATAGTATACACTGTCGTAATTTTGTTTTTTTTGTCCATTTTGACTTTGTAATAATTTAATAATTTACACTTTTACGTAATAGTGTACACTGTATTAATTTAGATTTTTTGTCCATTTTGACTTTGTAATAATTGAATAATTTACACTTTTACGTAATAGTGTACACTGTAGTAATTTAGATTTTTTGTCCATTTTGACTTTATGTAATAATTGAATAATTTTTACTTTTATGTAATAGTATCCACTGTCGTAATTTAGATTTTTTGTCCATTTTGACTAAATGTAATAATTGAATAATTTACACTTTTATGTAATAGTATAGACTATCGTAATTTTTTTAATTTGTCCATTTTGACTTGATGTAATATTTTAATAATTTACACTTTTATGTAATAGTATACACTGTTGTAATTTATGAAATTTGTCCATTTTGACTTTAAGAAATAATTGAAAATTTTCAACTTTTATGTAATAGTATACACTGTCATAATTTTTTTAATTGGTCCATTTTGACTTGATGTAATATTTGAATAATTTACACTTTTATGTAATAGTATACACTGTCGGAATTTAGATTTTTTTGTCCATTTTGACTTTATGTAATAATTGAATAATTTACACTTTTATGTAATAGTATCCACTGTCGTAATTTAGAAATTATGACAGTGTATTACATAAAAGTTGAAATTTTTGAATTATTACTAAGTCAAAATGGACAAATTTCATAAATTACGACAGTGTATGCTATTACATAAAAGTTGCAATTTTTCAATTACTTGAAGTCAAAATGGAAAAATTTTACAAAGTACGACAGTGTATACTATTACATAAAAGTTGATATTCTTCAATTATTACATAAAGTCAAAATGTACAAAAAAAATCTAAATTACGACAGTGTATACTATTACATAAAAGTTGATATTTTTCAATTATTACATAAAGTCAAAATGGACAAAAAAATCTAAATTAAGACAGTGTATACTATTACATATAAGTGTAAATTATTCAATTATTACATAAAGTTAAAATGTATATGTAATAGTTTTATGTAATAGTATACACTGTCGTAATTTAGATTTTTGTCCATTTTGACTTTAAGTAATAATTGAAAAATTTACACTTTTATGTAATAGTATACACTGTCGTAATTTTTTTAATTTATCCATTTTGACTGTATGTAATAATTGAATAATTTACACTTTTATGTAATAGTATACACTGTCGTAATTTAGATTTTTTTTGTACATTTTGACTTTATGTAATAATTGAAAAATATCAACTTTTATGTAATAGTATACACTGTCGTAATTTAGATTTTTTTTGTACATTTTGACTTTATGTAATAATTGAAGAATATCAACTTTTATGTAATAGTATACACTGTCGTACTTTGTAAAATTTTTCCATTTTGACTTCAAGTAATTGAAAAATTGCAACTTTTATGTAATAGCATACACTGTCGTAATTTATGAAATTTGTCCATTTTGACTTAGTAATAATTCAAAAATTTCAACTTTTATGTAATACACTGTCATAATTTTTTTAATTTGTCCATTTTGACTTTTAGTAATAATTTAAAATTTCAACTTTTATGTAATAGTATACACTGTCGTAACTTATGAAATTTGTCCATTTTGACTTTGTAATAATTGAATAATTTCAACTTTTATGTAATAGTATACACTGTCGTAATTTATGAAATTTGTCCATTTTGACTTAGTAATAATTCAAAAATTTCAACTTTTATGTAATACACTGTCATCATTTTTTTAATTTGTCCATTTTGACTTTTAGTAATAATTTAAAATGTCAACTTTTATGTAATAGTATACACTGTCGTAACTTATGAAATTTGTCCATTTTGACTTTAAGTAATAATTGAAAATGTTCAACTTTTATGTAATAGCATACACTGTCGTAATTTTTTGAATTGTCCATTTTTTACTTTATGTAATAATTGAATAATTTACACTTTTATGTAATAGTATACACTATCGTAATTTTGATTTTTTTTGTCCAATTTGACTTTAAGTAATAATTGAAAAATTGCAACTTTTATGTAATACACTGTCATGATTTTTTTAATTTGTCCATTTTGACTTTTAGTAATAATTGAAAAATACAAACTTTTATGTAATAGTATACACTGTCGTAATTTATAAAATTTGTCCATTTTGACTTTAAGTAATAATTGAAAAATGTAAACCTTTATGTAATAGTATAAACTGTCGTAATTTTTTAAATTGTCCATTTTTGACTTTATGTAATAATTGAATAATTTACACTTTTATGTAATAGTATACACTGTCGTAATTCTGATTTTTGTCCATTTTGACTTTAAGTAATAATTGAAATATTTAATCTTTTATGTAATAGTATACACTGTCGTATTTTTTTTAATATGTCCATTTTGACTTTATGTAATAATTGAATAATTTACACTTTTATGTAATAGTATACACTGTCGTAAATTAGAATTTTTTTGTACATTTTGACTTTATTTAATAATTGAAAAATGTCAACTTTTATATAATAGTATACACTGTCGTAATCTTGATTTTTTGTTGTCCATTTTGACTTTATGTAAGAATTGAATAATTTTCACTATTATGTAATAGTATACACTGTCGTAATTTTGAAATTGTATCCATTTTGACTAAATGTATTAATTGAATAATTTACACTTTTATGTAATAGTATCCACAGTCGTAATTTTTAAAATGTGTCCATTTTGACTTTAAGTAATAATTGAAAAATGTAAACTTTTATGTAATAGTGTACACTGTCGTAATTTATAAAAGTTGTTCATTTTGACTTTAAGTAATAATTGAACAATTTCAACTTTTATGTAATAGTATACACTGTCGTATTTTTTTTAATTTATCCATTTTGACTGTATGTAATAATTGAATAATTTACACTTTTATGTAATAGTATACACTGTCGTAATAAAGATATTTTTTGTACATTTTGACTTTATGTAATAATTGAAAAATTTCAACTTTTATGTAATAGTATACACTGTCGTAATTTTGTTTTTTTTGTCCATTTTGACTTTGTAACAATTGAATAATTTACAATTTTACGTAATAGTGTACACTGTATTAATTTAGATTTTTTGTCCATTTTGACTTTGTAATAATTGAATAATTTACACTTTTACGTAATAGTGTACACTGTAGTAATTTAGATTTTTTGTCCATTTTGACTTTATGTAATAATTGAATAATTTTCACTTTTATGTAATAGTATCCACTGTCGTAATTTAGATTTTTTGTCCATTTTGACTAAATGTAATAATTGAATAATTTACACTTTTATGTAATAGTATAGACTATCGTAATTTTTTTAATTTGTCCATTTTGACTTGATGTAATATTTTAATAATTTACACTTTTATGTAATAGTATACACTGTTGTAATTTATGAAATTTGTCCATTTTGACTTTAAGAAATAATTGAAAATTTTCAACTTTTATGTAATAGTATACACTGTCATAATTTTTTTAATTGGTCCATTTTGACTTGATGTAATATTTGAATAATTTACACTTTTATGTAATAGTATCCACTGTCGGAATTTAGATTTTTTTGTCAATTTTGACTTTATGTAATAATTGAATAATTTACACTTTTATGTAATAGTATCCACTGTCGTAATTTAGAAATTTTATCCATTTTGACTAAATGTATTAATTTAATAATTTACACTTTTATGTAATAGTATCCACTGTCGTAACTTTAAAAATGTGTCCATTTTGACTTTAAGTAATAATTGAAAATGTCAACTTTTATGTAATAGTATACACTGTCGTAATTTATAAAATTTATCCATTTTGACTTTAAGTAATAATTGAAAAATTGACACTTTTATGTAATAGTATACACTGTCGTAATTTAGATTTTTGTCCATTTTGACTTTAAGTAATAATTGAAAAATTTCAACTTTTATGTAATAGTATACACTGTCGTATTTTTTTTATTTATCCATTTTGACTGTATGTAATAATTGAATAATTTACACTTTTATGTAATAGTATACACTGTCGTAATTTAGATTTTTTTTTGTACATTTTGACTTTATGTAATAATTGAAAAATATCAACTTTTATGTAATAGTATACACTGTCGTAATTTAGATTTTTTTTGTACATTTTGACTTTATGTAATAATTGAAAAATATCAACTTTTATGTAATAGTATACACTGTCGTACTTTGTAAAATTTTTCCATTTTGACTTCAAGTAATTGAAAAATTGCAACTTTTATGTAATAGCATACACTGTCTAATTTTTTTAATTGTCCATTTTTGACTTTATGTAATAATTGAATAATTTCAACTTTTATGTAATAGTATACACTGTCGTAATTTATGAAATTTGTCCATTTTGACTTAGTAATAATTCAAAAATTTCAACTTTTATGTAATACACTGTCATAATTTTTTTAATTTGTCCATTTTGACTTTTAGTAATAATTTAAAATTTCAACTTTTATGTAATAGTATACACTGTCGTAACTTATGAAATTTGTCCATTTTGACTTTAAGTAATAATTGAAAATGTTCAACTTTTATGTAATAGCATACACTGTCGTAATTTTTTGAATTGTCCATTTTTTACTTTATGTAATAATTGAATAATTTACACTTTTATGTAATAGTATACACTATCGTAATTTTGATTTTTTTTGTCCAATTTGACTTTAAGTAATAATTGAAAAATTGCAACTTTTATGTAAAACACTGTCATAATTTTTTTAATTTGTCCATTTTGACTTTTAGTAATAATTGAAAAATACAAACTTTAATGTAATAGTATACACTGTCGTAATTTATAAAATTTGTCCATTTTGACTTTAAGTAATAATTGAAAAATGTAAACCTTTATGTAATAGTATAAACTGTCGTAATTTTTTAAATTGTCCATTTTTGACTTTATGTAATAATTGAATAATTTACACTTTTATGTAATAGTATACACTGTCGTAATTCTGATTTTTGTCCATTTTGACTTTAAGTAATAATTGAAATATTTAATCTTTTATGTAATAGTATACACTGTCGTATTTTTTTTAATATGTCCATTTTGACTTTATTTAATAATTGAATAATTTACACTTTTATGTAATAGTATACACTGTCGTAAATTAGAATTTTTTTGTACATTTTGACTTTATTTAATAATTGAAAAATGTCAACTTTTATATAATAGTATACACTGTCGTAATCTTGATTTTTTGTTGTCCATTTTGACTTTATGAAATATTTGAATAATTTTCACTATTATGTAATAGTATACACTGTCGTAATTTTGAAATTGTATCCATTTTGAATAAATGTATTAATTGAATAATTTACACTTTTATGTAATAGTATCCACTGTCGTAATTTTTAAAATGTGTCCATTTTGACTTTAAGTAATAATTGAAAAATGTAAACTTTTATGTAATAGTATACACTGTCGTAATTTATAAAAATTGTTCATTTTGACTTTAAGTAATAATTGAACAATTTCAACTTTTATGTAATACTATACACTATCGTATTTTTTTTAATGGTCCATTTTTGACTTTATGTAATAATTGAATAATTTACACATTTATGTAATAGTATACACTGTCGTAATTTAGCTTTTTTTTGTCCATTTTAACTTTATGTAAGAATTTAATAATTTTCACTGTTATGTAATAGTATACAGTCGTAATTTTTTTTATTTGTCCATTTTGACTTGATGTATTATTTGAATAATGTACACTTTTATGTAATTGTATACACGGTCGTAATTTAGATTTTTTTTGTCCATTTTGACTTTATGTAATAATTTAATAATTTACACTTTTTATGTAATAGTATACACTGTCGTAATTTAGATTTTGTTGTCCATTTTGACTTTAAGTAATAATTGAAAAAATTCTACTTTTATGTAATAGTATATAAAATTTGTCCATTTTGACTTTAAGTAATATTTGAATAATTCAGACTTTTATGTAATAGTATACACTGTCGTAATTTTTTTAATTTGTCCACTTTGACTTTATGTAATAATTGAATAATTTCCACTTGTATGTAATAGTTGTTACTGTACAGAAGGGACTGAGACAGATGTAGCAGGTAATGGAATGTTTATTGAACAACCAGAAGAATCAACAGCGGTGCAGGTGAGTGAATATGGATACTCCAGAAGATTGAAGAGGATGACTGAATGATACTATCCTTGTACTTGCATTTGAGCCGGCTGGAGACAGACTGGAATGGAGAGGACTCAGGAGGATGAACACGAGACGAGGCACACTTTGACTTTATGTAATAATTGAAACATTTCTACTTTTATGTAATAGTATACACTGTCGTAATTTATAAAATTTGTCCATTTTGACTTGATGTAATAATTGAATAATTTACACTTTTTTTGTAATAGTATACAGTCGTGATTTATAAAATTTGTCCATTTTGACTTTATGTAATAATTGAATAATTTACACTTTTATGTAATAGTATACACTGTCGTAATTTAGATTTTTTTTGTCCATTTTGACTTTATGTAATAATTGAAAAATGTCAACTTTTATGTAATAGTATACACTGTCGTACTTTGTAAAATTTGTCCATTTTGACTTTAAGTAATAATTGAAAAATTTCAACTTCTATGTAATAGTATACACTGTCGTAATTTAGATTTTTTTGTCCATTTTGACTTTATGTAATCATTGAATAATTTACACTTTTATGTAATAGTATCCACTGTCGTAATTTAGATTTGTTGTCCATTTTGACTAAATGTATTAATTTAATAATTTACACTTTTATGGAAAAGTATCCACTGTCGTAACTTTTAAAATGTGTCCATTTTGACTTTAAGTAATAATTGAAAAATTTCAACTTTTATGTAATAGTATACACTGTCGTATTTTTTTTTATTTATCCATTTTGACTTTATGTAATAATTGAATAATTTACACTTTTATGTAATAGTATACACTGTCGTAATAAAGATATTTTTTGTACATTTTGACTTTATGTAATAATTGAAAAATTTCAACTTTTATGTAATAGTATACACTGTCGTAATTTTGTTTTTTTGGTCCATTTTGACTTTGTAACAATTAAATAATTTACACTTTTACGTAATAGTGTACACTGTATTAATTTAGATTTTTTGTCCATTTTGACTTTGTATTAATTGAATAATTTACACTTTTACGTAATAGTGTACACTGTAGTAATTTAGATTTTTTGTCCATTTTGACTTTATGTAATAATTGAATAATTTTCACTTTTATGTAATAGTATCCACTGTCGTAATTTAGATTTTTTGTCCATTTTGACTAAATGTAATAATTGAATAATTTACACTTTTATGTAATAGTATAGACTATGGTAATTTTTTTAATTTGTCCATTTTGACTTGATGTAATATTTTAATAATTTACACTTTTATGTAATAGTATACACTGTTGTAATTTATGAAATTTGTCCATTTTGACTTTAAGAAATAATTGAAAATTTTCAACTTTTATGTAATAGTATACACTGTCGTAATTTTTTTAATTGGTCCATTTTGACTTGATGTAATATTTGAATAATTTACACTTTTATGTAATAGTATACACTGTCGGAATTTAGATTTTTTTGTCCATTTTGACTTTATGTAATAATTGAATAATTTACACTTTTATGTAATAGTATCCACTGTCGTAATTTAGAAATTTTATCCATTTTGACTAAATGTATTAATTTAATAATTTACACTTTTATGTAATAGTATCCACTGTCGTAACTTTTAAAATGTGTCCATTTTGACTTTAAGTAATAATTGAAAATGTCAACTTTTATGTAATAGTATACACTGTCGTAATTTAGATTTTTGTCCATTTTGACTTTAAGTAATAATTGAAAAATTTCAACTTTTATGTAATAGTATACACTGTCGTATTTTTTTTAATTTATCCATTTTGACTGTATGTAATAATTGAATAATTTACACTTTTATGTAATAGTATACACTGTCGTAATAAAGATATTTTTTGTACATTTTGACTTTATGTAATAATTGAAAAATTTCAACTTTTATGTAATAGTATACACTGTCGTAATTTTGTTTTTTTTGTCCATTTTGACTTTGTAACAATTGAATAATTTACACTTTTACGTAATAGTGTACACTGTATTAATTTAGATTTTTTGTCCATTTTGACTTTGTATTAATTGAATAATTTACACTTTTACGTAATAGTGTACACTGTAGTAATTTAGATTTTTTGTCCATTTTGACTTTATGTAATAATTGAATAATTTTCACTTTTATGTAATAGTATAGACTATCGTAATTTTTTTAATTTGTCCATTTTGACTTGATGTAATATTTTAATAATTTACACTTTTATGTAATAGTATACACTGTCGGAATTTAGATTTTTTTTGTCCATTTTGACTTTATGTAATAATTGAATAATTTACACTTTTATGTAATAGTATCCACTGTCGTAATTTAGAAATTTTATCCATTTTGACTAAATGTATTAATTTAATAATTTACACTTTTATGTAATAGTATCCACTGTCGTAACTTTTAAAATGTGTCCATTTTGACTTTAAGTAATAATTGAAAATGTCAACTTTTATGTAATAGTATACACTGTCGTAATTTAGATTTTTTCCATTTTGACTTTAAGTAATAATTGAAAAATTTCAACTTTTATGTAATAGTATACACTGTCGTATTTTTTTTAATTTATCCATTTTGACTGTATGTAATAATTGAATAATTTACACTTTTATGTAATAGTATACACTGTCGTAATAAAGATATTTTTTGTACATTTTGACTTTATGTAATAATTGAAAAATTTCAACTTTTATGTAATAGTATACACTGTCGTAATTTTGTTTTTTTTGTCCATTTTGACTTTGTAACAATTGAATAATTTACACTTTTACGTAATAGTGTACACTGTATTAATTTAGATTTTTTGTCCATTTTGACTTTGTATTAATTGAATAATTTACACTTTTACGTAATAGTGTACACTGTCGTAATTTAGATTTTTTGTCCATTTTGACTAAATGTAATAATTGAATAATTTACACTTTTATGTAATAGTATAGACTATCGTAATTTTTTTAATTTGTCCATTTTGACTTGATGTAATATTTTAATAATTTACACTTTTATGTAATAGTATACACCGTTGTAATTTATGAAATTTGTCCATTTTGACTTTAAGAAATAATTGAAAATTTTCAACTTTTATGTAATAGTATACACTGTCGGAATTTAGATTTTTTTGTCCATTTTGACTTTATGTAATAATTGAATAATTTACACTTTTATGTAATAGTATCCACTGTCGTAATTTAGAAATTTTATCCATTTTGACTAAATGTATTAATTTAATAATTTACACTTTTATGTAATAGTATCCACTGTCGTAACTTTTAAAATGTGTCCATTTTGACTTTAAGTAATAATTGAAAATGTCAACTTTTATGTAATAGTATACACTGTCGTAATTTATAAAATTTATCCATTTTGACTTTAAGTAATAATTGAAAAATTGACACTTTTATGTAATAGTATACACTGTCGTAATTTAGATTTTTGTCCATTTTGACTTTAAGTAATAATTGAAAAATTTCAACTTTTATGTAATAGTATACACTGTCGTATTTTTTTTAATTTATCCATTTTGACTGTATGTAATAATTGAATAATTTACACTTTTATGTAATAGTATACACTGTCGTAATTTAGATTTTTTTTGTACATTTTGACTTTATGTAATAATTGAAAAATATCAACTTTTATGTAATAGTATACACTGTCGTACTTTGTAAAATTTTTCCATTTTGACTTCAAGTAATTGAAAAATTGCAACTTTTATGTAATAGCATACACTGTCTAATTTTTTTAATTGTCCATTTTTGACTTTATGTAATAATTGAATAATTTCAACTTTTATGTAATAGTATACACTGTCGTAATTTATGAAATTTGTCCATTTTGACTTAGTAATAATTCAAAAATTTCAACTTTTATGTAATACACTATCATAATTTTTTTAATTTGTCCATTTTGACTTTTAGTAATAATTTAAAATGTCAACTTTTATGTAATAGTATACACTGTCGTAACTTATGAAATTTGTCCATTTTGACTTTAAGTAATAATTGAAAATGTTCAACTTTTATGTAATAGCATACACTGTCGTAATTTTTTTAATTGTCCATTTTTTACTTTATGTAATAATTGAATAATTTACACTTTTATGTAATAGTATACACTATCGTAATTGTGATTTTTTTTGTCCAATTTGACTTTAAGTAATAATTGAAAAATTGCAACTTTTATGTAATACACTGTCATAATTTTTTTAATTTGTCCATTTTGACTTTTAGTAATAATTGAAAAATACAAACTTTTATGTAATAGTATACACTGTCGTAATTTATAAAATGTGTCCATTTTGACTTTAAGTAATAATTGAAAAATGTAAACCTTTATGTAATAGTATAAACTGTCGTAATTTTTTAAATTGTCAATTTTTGACTTTATGTAATAATTGAATAATTTACACTTTTATGTAATAGTATACACTGTCGTAATTCTGATTTTTGTCCATTTTGACTTTATGTAATAATTGAATAATTTACACTTTTATGTAATAGTATACACTGTCGTAAATTAGAATTTTTTTGTACATTTTGACTTTATTTAATAATTGAAAAATGTCAACTTTTATGTAATAGTATACACTGTCGTAATCTTGATTTTTTGTTGTCCATTTTGACTTTATGTAATAATTGAATAATTTTCACTATTATGTAATAGTATCCACTGTCGTAATTTTTAAATTGTATCCATTTTGACTAAATGTATTAATTGAATAATTTACACTTTTATGTAATAGTATCCACTGTCGTAATTTTTAAAATGTGTCCATTTTGACTTTAAGTAATAATTGAAAAATGTAAACTTTTATGTAATAGTATACACTGTCTTAATTTATAAAAATTGTTCATTTTGACTTTAAGTAATAATTGAACAATTTCAACTTTTATGTAATACTATACACTATCGTATTTTTTTTAATGGTCCATTTTTGACTTTATGTAATTATTGAATAATTTACACATTTATGTAATAGTATACACTGTCGTAATTTAGCTTTTTTTTGTCCATTTTAACTTTATGTAAGAATTTAATAATTTTCACTGTTATGTAATAGTATACAGTAGTAATTTTTTTAATTTGTCCATTTTGACTTGATGTATTATTTGAATAATGTACACTTTTATGTAATTGTATACACGGTCGTAATTTAGATTTTTTTTGTCCATTTTGACTTTATGTAATAATTTAATAATTTACACTTTTTATGTAATAGTATACACTGTCGTAATTTAGATTTTGTTGTCCATTTTGACTTTAAGTAATAATTGAAAAAATTCTACTTTTATGTAATAGTATATAAAATTTGTCCATTTTGACTTTAAGTAATATTTGAATAATTCAGACTTTTATGTAATAGTATACACTGTCGTAATTTTTTTAATTTGTCCACTTTGACTTTATGTAATAATTGAATAATTTCCACTTGTATGTAATAGTTGTTACTGTACAGAAGGGACTGAGACAGATGTAGCAGGTAATGGAATGTTTATTGAACAACCAGAAGAATCAACAGCGGTGCAGGTGAGTGAATATGGATACTCCAGAAGATTGAAGAGGATGACTGAATGATACTATCCTTGTACTTGCATTTGAGCCAGCTGGAGACAGACTGGAATGGAGAGGACTCAGGAGGATGAACACGAGACGAGGCACACTTTGACTTTATGTAATAATTGAAACATTTCTACTTTTATGTAATAGTATACACTGTCGTAATTTATAAAATTTGTCCATTTTGACTTTATGTAATAATTGAAAAATTTACACTTTTATGTAATAGTATACACTGTCGTAATTTATAAAATTTGTCCATTTTGACTTGATGTAATAATTGAATAATTTACACTTTTATGTAATAGTATACACTGTCGTAATTTAGATATTTTTTGTCCATTTTGACTTTATGTAATAATTGAAAAATGTCAACTTTTATGTAATAGTATACACTGTCGTACTTTGTAAAATTTGTCCATTTTGACTTTAAGTAATAATTGAAAAATGTACACTTTTATGTAATAGTATACACTGTCGTAATTTAGATTTTTTTTGTCCATTTTGACTTTATGTAATAATTCAATAATTTTCACTGTTATGTAATAGTATCCACTGTCGTAATTTTGACATTTGTCCATTTTGACTTTAAGTAATAAATCAAAAATTTCAACTTTTATGTAATAGTATACACTGTCATAATTTGTTTAATTTGTCCATTTTGACTTTTAGTAATAATTGAAAAATTTCAACTTTTATGTAATAGTATACACTGTCGTAATTTTTTTAATTTGTCCATTTTGACTTGATGTAATATTTGAATAATTTACATGTTTATGTAATAGTATTCACTGTCGTAATTTAGATTTTTTGTCCATTTTGACTTTAAGTAATAATTAAAAAATTTAAACTTTTATGTAATAGTATACACTGTCGTAATTTATGAAATTTGTCCATTTTGACTTTAAGTAATAATTGAAAATTTTCAACTTTTATGTAATAGTATACACTGTCGTAATTCTGATTTTTGTCCATTTTGTCTTTAAGTAATAATTGGAAAATTTCAACTTTTATGTAAAAGTATACACTGTCGTATTTTTTTTATTTGTCCATTTTGACTTGATGTAATATTTAAATAATTTACACTTTTATGTAATTGTATACACTGTCGTAATTTTGATTTTTTTGTCCATTTTGACTTTAAGTAATAATTGAAAAATTTCAACTTTTATGTAATAGTATACACTGTTGTATTTTTTTTAATTTGTCCATTTTGACTTGATGTTATATTTGAATAATTTACACTTTTATGTAATTGTATACACTGTCTTATTTTAGATTTTTTTTGTCCATTTTGACTTTATGTAATAATTGAATAATTTACACTTTTATATAATAGTATTCACTGTCGTAATTTAGATTTTTTGTCCATTTTGTCTTTAAGTAATAATTGAAAAATTTCTACTTTTATGTAAAAGTATACACTGTCGTAATTTTTTTAATTTGTCCATTTTGACTTGATGTAATATTTGAATAATTTACACTTTTATGTAATAGTATACACTGTCGTAATTCAGATTTTTGTCCATTTTGTCTTTAAGTAATAATTGAAAAATGTCTACTTTTATGTAAAAGTATACACTGTCGTATTTTTTTTAATTTGTCCATTTTGACTTGATGTAATATTTGAATAATTTACACTTTTATGTAATTGTATACACTGTCGTAATATTGATTTTTTTGTCCATTTTGACTTTATGTAATAATTAAATAATTTATACTTTTATGTAATAGTATACAGTCGTAATTTTTTTAATTGTCCACTTTTGACTTTATGTAATAATTGAAAAATTTCTACTTTTATGTAATAGCATACACTGTCGTAATTTATGAAATTTGTCCATTTTGACTTTAAGTAATTTACATTTACATTTACATTTATGCATTTAGCAGACGCTTTTATCCAAAGCGACTTACAACTTGGGGGTACAATAAGCGATTTGTCGTGAAGAGTCGAGTGAGCGCAACAAGTGCCTGAAATACTTGGTCCGTGTACATTTCTCAGTGTAGCACAGGCTAGAGTAGAGTAGTAAGTAATAATTGAAAATTTTCAACTTTTATGTAATAGTATACACTGTCGTAATTCTGATTTTTGTCCATTTTGTCTTTAAGTAATAATTGGAAAATTTCAACTTTTATGTAATAGTATACACTGTCGTAATTTTGATTTTTTTTGTCCATTTTGACTTCATGTAATAATTGAAAAATTTTAACTTTTATGTAATAGTATCCACTGTTGTAATTTTGAAATTTTATCAATTTTGACTAAATATATTAATTGAATAATTTACACTTTTATGTAATAGTATCCACTGTCGTAATTTTTAAAATGTGTCCATTTTGACTTTAAAGGTCCCATGGTATGGCATTTTTATATTATTTTATAATGTTTCCTGAGGTGTACTTATATTGTTAGTATGACTTTTACATCATAAAATATCATAATTTAGAAATAAAAGGCATTTTTTCTATACTGCTGTTTGCCCTGTGGCTGAATGCCCTGCTTCAAGAGACGTGTCTGCTGTGAGACTTCAGTAAAAACGCCCACTGTTGTGATTGGCTGATATCTTTGTATTTTAAATGAGCGGAGGGGGTGTGGTTTAACGAGGCACGAGCAGGCACGAGCTGCTGCCAGAGAGACGATGGACCTGAGTTCACTTCACATCAGTTCTCAGCATGTCTGAACTGTTGTAGTTACAGCATATACTTCAGGTTATTAGTCTATTTCTAGTCGGAGGGACTGTCACTCATGTCAGAAAGTTAGTAACTTTAGTAAATTATGGATCAGCGCTGACTGGAGACGCGAACCGTTTAGAACGATTCAGTCCGATTTGGTGAACTGATTCGGTTCACTAAAAAGAACTGGTTCAAAAGAAAGATCGTTCGCGAACCGGACATCACTAATGTACCAGAGATGGAGCTCAGCGATTGCTAACAAAGTTATTTATAGTAACTACTGAGTTATGAGAGCGTTGTCTGTCAGCGCGAGTTTATTGTGTTTGTATCTGAGAGTTCTGAATAAACACGAGTCCCAGTCACGCCGAGTCCGTCTTCATCATTATTACCAACTTTGTAACACATGCAAATTACTATTACAGCTGTCGAGATGAACGAGTTAAAAGTAAGTGTTGATAATAGCATTATTTTTTCAAATAAAATAAAAGCGTCAGTGACGCGCGTTGAGTACACAGCGCAAACAAAGACACAACAGCAGTAATCGAATGTAATCCAGTTTATTGTGGGGCTAGGCTGGCTAGCCCGGATACCCTCACGCTTACCCCCCTTCTGCTTAATCTCACGCCGCGTTTGGTGCCTCCGCTGTGGGCCAGATGCAGTACTGGGGGTCGGGGATGTTGAAGGCCGAGCTTCGGCGTGTGTGAGGCTGATGTTGAGCAGAAACTCATGACTGTATGCACATTTTAGAACCGATAGACGCGACGAGGACGTACAAAAAAACCCACTCACAAGATAGAAAACACGAAGACACCGTTCTGTCTGGAGAGAGAGAAGCCGCATTGTGTGCACGAATAATAAATAATTAGCTACACATCAGAAATCACTGATCACAGATCAGAAGGAACTGAAAAAAGACTTTTCTCAAACACTGAGAAACTGCCAGCATTCACTCGTTGACAACACATGATCTCTCGAGCGTTTGCATGGGCGTGGCAGATTCTCTGGGCGGAGGAAAGGGAGGAAACCGTGCCTGCTTGGACGTCAAACCAGGAGACTTCAGGATTGGCTCGTCTGGCCTGTCATTTTCTCAAAGGCAGAGAAAGACAGCCAGAACTCGGGTTTACACCGATCAACATTTCTATCCACTTGGGGACAATATTCAGGCTAGGGGAACTCATATTAATGTTGAAAAACCTCATAAAATGAAAATTTCATGCCATGGGACCTTTAAGTAATAATTGAAAAATGTCAACTTTTATGTAATAGTATACACTGTCGTAATTTATAAAATTTGTCCATTTTGACTTTAAGTAATAATTGAAAAATTTCAACTTTTATGTAATAGTATACACTGTCGTAATTCAGATTTTTTTGTCCATTTCGTCTTTAAGTAATAATTGAAAAATGTCAACTTTTATGTAATAGTATACACTGTTCTATTTTTTTAATTTGTCAATTTTGACTTTAAGTAATAATTGAATAATTTACACTTTTATGTAATAGTATACACTGTCGTAATTTAGATTTTTTTGTCCATTTTAACTTTATGTAATAATTTAATAATTTACACTTTTATGTAATAGTATACACTGTCGTAATTCTGTTTTTTTTGTGTCCATTTTGACTTTAAGTAATAATGGAAAAATTTCTACTTCTATGTAATAGTATACACTGTTGTAATTTGTTTAATTTGCCATTTTGACTTGATTTAATAATTGAAAAATGTCAACTTTTATGTAATAGTATACACTGTCGTAATTTATAAAATTTGTCCATTTTGACTTTAAGTAATAATTGAATCATTTCCACTTTTATGTAATAGTATTGTCACAGGCCGGCTCATAGCCTGTGGCAAAAATAAGGGGACACCAACAACAGGTAAAGGCCAAAAGAGGTTCTTTATTGTAAACCAAAAACTAGTAACTATAAACAAAGGAAAAGGGAATGAGGTGTGAACATGTCATAATGTAAGGTGTATGTAAAGTGCAGGGATGCGTGAATCTGTGTGTGTAACATGTCTGAGTGGAAACTAAGTAAAACTACAAAGGAACAAACACAAACAGGATCATACCTGGAGGAGCAGAGAGAGAGAGAGAGAGAGAGAGCGGTTAGTGAGGCAGTTTAAATACCCTGAGCCCAGGTGGCTCCAATCACCAACGACCCTCCTCTGCCTGCAGGAGTAACCGCCCCAGGGTAAGGGCAGGGGAGGGGCCGTGACAGTATACACTGTCGTAATTTAGATTTTGTGTCCATTTTGACTCTAAGTAATAATTGAAAAAATTTAACTTTTATGTAATAGTATACACTGTCGTAATTTAGATTTTGTGTCCATTTTGACTCTAAGTAATAATTGAAAAAATTAAACTTTTATGTAATAGTATACACTGTCGTAATTTAGATTTTTTGTCCATTTTGACTCTAAGTAATAATTGAAAAAATTTAACTTTTATGTAATAGTATACACTGTCATAATTTAGATTTTGTGTCCATTTTGACTAAGTAATAATTGAAAAAATTTAACTTTTATGTAATAGTATACACGGTCGTAATTTAGATTTTGTGTCCATTTTGACTAAGTAATAATTGAAAAAAATTAACTTTTATGTAATAGTATACACGGTCGTAATTTAGATTTTGTGTCCATTTTGACTCTAAGTAATAATTGAAAAAATTTAACTTTTATGTAATAGTATACACTGTCGTAATTTAGATTTTGTGTCCATTTTGACTCTAAGTAATAATTGAAAAAATTTAACTTTTATGTAATAGTATACACTGTCGTAATTTAGATTTTGTGTCCATTTTGACTCTAAGTAATAATTGAAAAAATTTAACTTTTATGTAATAGTATACACTGTCGTAATTTAGATTTTGTGTCCATTTTGACTCTAAGTAATAATTGAAAAAATTTAACTTTTATGTAATAGTATACACTGTCGTAATTTAGATTTTGTGTCCATTTTGACTCTAAGTAATAATTGGAAAAATTAAACTTTTATGTAATAGTATACACTGTCGTAATTTAGATTTTGTGTCCATTTTGACTCAGTAATAATTGAAAAAATTAAACTTTTATGTAATAGTATACACTGTCGTAATTTAGATTTTGTGTCCATTTTGACTCTAAGTAATAATTGAAAAAATTAAACTTTTATGTAATAGTATACACTGTCGTAATTTAGATTTTTTGTCCATTTTGACTCTAAGTAATAATTGAAAAAATTAAACTTTTATGTAATAGTATACTCTGTCGTAATTTAGATTTTGTGTCCATTTTGACTCCAAGTAATAATTGAAAAAATTTAACTTTTATGTAATAGTATACACTGTCGTAATTTATCAAATTTGTCCATTTTGACGTTGTAATGACTTCAGATACTGACTTTTAACCGTGAGGTGTAGTGACCAAAACCCAACGTCTCCTTAACGTCATAATGGGAACGTCCACACAATGTCAAATTATAACATCATTAGATGTTGATCTTTTATTGGTTTTAGGTTGTGTTGTAAAGTAACCAAAATCCAACATTGAGCCAACGTCTCAAGCCAACGTCATATTGACGTCAATCTCCAGTGTTGGGTTCTGATGTCTACCGATTTTCATTTTCAACCACAATGCAACGTCTGTCCGATGTTTCTTTTGGTCAAACTGACGTTGAGGTTGGGTTTTGGTCACTATACCTCACGACTAAATATCAGTATCTGACGTCAATATGACGTTGGCTTGAGACGTTGGCTCAACATTGGATTTCGGTTACTTTACAACACAACCTAAAAACAACTAAATATCAACATCAGCTGACGTCGGTTTTGGACGTCAAGTTAACATTGGCATTAGACGTTGAGCTGACATTGAATTCTGGTCACCTGACGTCACAACCAAAATGCAACCAAATAATGTCGTCCGGTGCCTGCTGGGGTTGGTTAAGGTTTTTCTTATTATATATTTTATGCTCATCAAGGCTGCATTTATTCATCCGGTAAAAACAGTAATATTGTGAAATATTATTCCACTGTTTTCTATTTCTAAATGTAATGTATTCCTGTGATCAAAGCTGAATTTATCATCATTTCTCCAGTCTCCAGAAATCATTATCATATGAGGATCTGATGATCAACACACATATATGATTATTATCAATGTTGAAACAGTTGTGCTTTGATTAATAGAAAGTGTATTTAAAATAAATGTGACATTTTACTGTCAATTTAATGTAGCATGGTCATTTTTATTCAGCATAGATGCATGTCCAAAATTAATAAATACATTCATTTATGTCGACAATTTGAAATCTGTTTATATATTAAATAAAACATAAAATACATATCTACATTTAATCTCTTTTCTATCCTGAAAAACGTAGCTACTGTAATAAATTTTAATTTTCTATGGGTGGTCTAATAATTTCTACAGTGTTAAATATCATCTTTGTAGGACAGAAACGCCTAAACGGAGATTTTACGGAGAGTCCACAAGCATGTCAGCACTAATTTTCCAGGTTTAATTCTGTCACAGATGCATGTCAGCCTGTTTTATTTTTGTTTTTAACTTGTGTTGGAGTGACCTTGGAAAATCCAGCAATTGTTTAGTCACACTTTAATTCTCACGCTGTGTTCTTTGGTGTTTGTGTTGTGCTGCGTTTGCCCTCCGGAGGCTCGGAAATGATGAGAGTCGAAGCCGTGCTTTCTCCTCATCAGAATAACAATGTCGCCTTTGTCTCGACGCTTTACCTGCAGTTTGTCAGAGATTGCGTCTGAAAACTCGACGAGGCTGCGGTACACAGAACCGGTTTAAGTGATTTAAAATGGCCTTCCTTCTGGAACCAAAGAACGCTTGGCATCAATAATGCAACAAACTCTGGAATGTGATAAAACAGAGTTATGATACTGTCACATTGGCATAGAGCTAAACACCAAGATGAAATGGCCAGTTATTCTGCCTTGATTTGCAACTGGAAAAATATGATGACTTACCTTATGACAGATCACAACATTTCATATCATTTGAACTTATTTTGTAGAGTTCTAGAGACACAAAGTGCTTCCCAGCAGGCACACGGCGTCATGAGACGTTGATATTTGGTTGCATTTTGGTTGCGACGTCAGGTGACCAAAATTCAATGTCAGCTCAAATACCAACGTTAACTTGACGTCCAAAACTGACGTCAGCTGACGTTGATATTTAGTTGTTTTTAGGTTGTGTTGTAAAGTAACCAAAATCCAACGTTGAGCCAACGTCTCAAGCCAACGTCTCAAGCCAATGTCATAATGACGTCAGACACTGACATTTAGTCGTGAGGTGTAGTGATCAAAACCCAACGTCTCCTTATAATAATAATAATAATAATTAATCATAATGGGAACGTCCATACAACGTCAAATTATAACATCATTAGACGTTGTTGGTTTTAGGTTGTGTTGTTAACTAACCAAAATACAACGTTGAGCCGATGTTGTAATGACGTCAGATATTGACATTTAGTTGTGAGGTGTAGTGACCAAAACCCAACGTCTCCTTAACGTCATAATGGGAACGTCCTCACAACGTCAAATTATAGCATCATTAGACGTTGATCTTTTGTTGGTTTTAGGTTGTTTTGTTAACTAACCAAAATACAATGTTGAGCCAATGTTGTAATGACGTCAGATGCTGACATTGAGGTATGGTGACCAAAACCCAACGTCTCCTTGACGTCATAATGGTAATAAAGTCCAACGTTGAGCCAATATTATATTGACAGCAATCTCCAACGTTGGACAGATCAGGGCCGGCCCTGACCAATTTGCTGCCCTAGGCAAGATTTTACTTGGTGCCCCTTGTGTCAAGGTTTAGCACTACACGTTATCAGTCTTTGGAAACACTCGTACTGTTTTATTTTTGTAATGCATTGATGTTTTATTTTTATATTTATTGTTGTTGTTTTATATGATGTCCAGTCCATTCTACCCCGTCATTATGTTCATGATATTATTATTATTATTATTTTTTTTTTTTTAAGGCTGATGATAGTCAAACTATACAAAAATTGCACCTATGCATTACAGCCTAAACACAAAGAGCAAGAGTGCATCTAGCATTCATGCACAAACTATTTATTGAGAACTAGCAAAAGTATTTGTTTTCCAGTAGATGGCAGCAATATTCCACTAAACTATAAGCATTCATGTTTTCACCAGGAATTAAACAGAAATGTAGATATTTAATGTGGATTTTACATAAAATGTTGCTATTTTAAATAAACCTGTATATAAATATCATTACTAATTTGGGCAAATACATTTTAAAATTGATATACACCCCCTTAAAACTGCACAACTGCAGAGTTAAAACATTAGGCTATTAAAAAAGTGATATTACATGCGTTTAATATTTTTATATTACTTATTTTTTACAAAATCACACTGGCTGTGGCCTCTGGAGAACCCAGAACAGCTGCATAAAGTTTAAGGTAAAAATAACTGGAATTAATTAGCAAACATTAGTATTTTACTACTATGCAATTAAATAAACTGTTCATTAATTTGCCTACATCACTTTACTTCTGTCTTTACACTGCAAAAAAATGCTCTTCTTATTTAAACAAGAATATTTTTCATGTTTCCAGTCCAAATATCTAAAAATTCTTAAATCAAGGTGCATTTACTAGATAAGTAAAATGACGTAAGACATTTTTCTTGTTTACTTGAAAATAAAATCAAAATGAAGTGAGTTTTTGCTTAAAACAAGCTAAATTATCTGCCAATGGGGTGAGAAAAATACTCTTATTTCTGTTTGGGACAGAAACAAGATTTCAATAAAGAACAAGATTATTTTTCTCACTCCATTGGCAGATAATTTTGCTTGTTTTAAGCAAAAACTCACTTAATTTTGATTTTATTTTCAAGTAAACAAGACAAATATCTTCTGTCATTTTACTTATCTAGTAAATGCACCTTGATTTAAGAATTTTTAGATAAACAAAACACAAATACTAAGTAAGAAGAGTGTATCCCTTATCTTCCCTGCATCAGAGGGCTTCTGTCTTTTTTGACACTACAATTCGACCATCCGTCATAAATAATCAGGCAACTTACACCGTGTCAATACCTGGCGCGAACGGCCAAGCACCCTAAAAAATGAAAGCAATCCTGTCTGCGTTGGATGCGGCGAGAGGCGACGCAACACAACAAATTCCAAACTGATCGCGCGTTGTATTTCTGACGCACTTCAAGTAGATCTGCGGGGGGAGATTGATGAGGCGGACCGGGAAGAGGCGGGGGACTTAGTTACGTTTTTTTGCGCTTTACTTGGTAATATTTCAAATTAATATTAATAAAATAGTATCAGTAATACATTTGGGCGCCCTATGGATGAGTGGCGCCCCTAGCATTTGCCTATTCCGCCTATGCCACGGGCCGGCCCTGGGACAGATGTTGCATTTCGGTTGAAAATGAAAATCGTCAATTTGATGTTGGGTTCTGACGTCAACAAGATTTTCATTTTCAACCAAAATGCAACGTCTGTCCGATGTTGGGGACCAACGTCAATCTGACGCAGGGCTATAACCACCATAGACATCGATGGGGACAAGTCCCCCCCAATAATTAGAAATAGCCAAATTGTCCCCCCCAATATTTTAACGGCGGCAGTGGCTCAGTGGTTCATGTAGGTTGTCTACAAACTGGAAGGTTGGTGGTTCGATCCCCGGTTCCACCTGACCAAGTGTTGAGGTGTCCATGAGCAAGACACGTAACCCCAGCTGCTCCCGACGAGCTGGATGGCGCCTTGCATGGCTGACACCGCCGTCGGTGTGTGAATGAGTGTATGAATGGGTGAATGTGAGGCAAATGTAAAGCGCTTTGGATGGCCGTAGGTCTGTTAAAAGCGCTATATAAATGCAGTCCATTTACCATTTTACCATTTAAATTCTTGCATTGCTCTCCTGCGCTCCATTACGCAACGCTTGGTATGTTGGGATGACAAAAAGGTTTAAAAGTTACATTTTTTGTCCAGTCTGCCTCAGGTCTAACGGCGCTCGTCAATGTCAAAATGATTGAGAGGGCCAATCAAATCAAAGTAGGCGGGATTTAGGTTCTCTTTTGGCTCGTCTTCACACAGACGAGTGCGTCAATCTATCGCTTAATGCCGTTGCGGGGACTCTATTCTTTCTGTTGAAATCACAAAACAAAACGTGTCCCTGCTCTTAATATACAATCATTGAACATCTCTGATTTTAATAAAGAAAAAAAAAACTATATGAGGGCGGATTAGAGCCTGTAAAATTCGACACAGTTTACAAAAACTCAACCACCAGACCATCAAAGACTTTGAATGTTTCCAGCGGATTTATGTATTTATTCACTAACGGGAAGAATCTCAAGACTAACAATATATTTGACACAAATTAATGCAAAATTCATTATTCCCAAAATGATTATTTCCCAAATAGAATTAGACCTAGAATTTCGTTCACTGATCTGTTTCTTTAATAAAAAAAAATAAAAAGAGATTTGGTCCCCCAATGCTCAACACATGGTTAAGGCCTGGATCTGACGTCATGATAAAGAAACCCAATTCTCTTTGCATCCTTAAAATAGACCAGAGTAAAATATTCTATACAATGGGAATTTAATGCTTACCGTGGCACAAATCTGGTGTTCGTCCTGACTGTCTTTCTAAAGAGGAACACGCTAATACTCTGAAGTATGTTTGCTTTCATAATTCATCTAAGCTAGATCTATTTGTTCGCATCCCACTGGCACATGTGAACAATAATTCGTGCTATATTTAAAGTCTTATAAATTGGGGTTTGGCTGTAGCAGAAACACAAAAGCCTTCCCGCATGCCGGAGATCAAATGGCAAGCTGTTAGTGCGATCAATCGAGCTGTTTGTTCTGGCCGTCTGCATTCAGGGCTAGTATGTTCTCATGTAAATGCCCTCAGCATCAGGGTCGTGTCAAAGGTCAACACTGAGAATGCCTTTTAAATTCCATTTCACTTCCTGGATTTGAATAGAATTTGACTTGATGTGGCAAACAACACGAAATATACTTCAACAAGACTTTACACTGCTGTGCATTAATTAAACCACACATATGTTATTATACACATATTTCCAGAAACATTACATGATATATACACACATATTACCGTTGGGGTCTATACGATTTGTACATGTTTTTGAAAGAAGTGTCCAATGTTCAGCGAGGTTTCATTTATATGATCAACATACAGTGGAAACTTCTTTGAAAATCATTCTAACTGATATAGTGTTAAATAATAATTTATTTATTACTATCAATGTTGAAAATAGTTGTGCTGCTTAATATTTCTGATGAAACTCTTTTTTTATTTCCAGTAATTTTGTTATCGATTAGCTTTTTGAAAAATAGAAATCTTTTGTAATAATAAACGTGTTACTGTCACTTTTGATCAATTTAATGCATTCTTGCTGAATAAAAGTAAGTTTTTCAAAAACTATATATATATATTAGTGCTGTCAAATCGATTAATCATAATTAATCATCTAACATAAAAGTTTTTGTTCACATATGTGTGTGTATACTTGATATATTATTATATTTATATATGTTATATCTGTGACCCTGGAGCACAACACCAGTCATGCCTCTCACGGGTATATCTGTGGCAATAGCCAACAATACATAGTATGGGTCAAAATTATCCATTTATCTTTTGTGCTAAAAATCATTAGGATATTAAGATCCTGTTCCATGAAGATATTTTGTAAATTTCCTACCGTAAATATATCATAAATGTATCATTATTAGTAATATGCGTTGCTAAGCACTTCATTTGGACAACTTTAAAGGCGATTTTCTCAAAACGTAGATTTTTTTTGCACCCTCAGATTCCAGATTTTCAATTCAAAAGGATTTTCGGACTTTTCAGTTTGATCTGAATCAATATTACAGGTGTGAAACCTCCCCCTGACCACGGTCTGGACAACACAGATGAAATGTGGTCCGACGAAAAGAGGTCGTCTCAATCCGGATCAAACTGAACAATCGTTTCTAGTGTGAAAGCATATTCTGTATGGTTCGGACTTTCAGAGCATTTACAGGAAGTTCCTGTAATGTAAAGTTTATGTTTAAATATTATAATGTTATTTTTAAATTTCACCTCAGCTATATTGATTATGAAAAGTGAAAATATGCGCAATATGTCAGAAGACAGAAGGTCAGAAATGATTTCGACCACTTCATTAAGTTTTGTTTTGTAGAAAGCCTTTCTTTAAAATGAATTTCGTTTTGTATAAATTGTATCTTAATTTTAATCAATGTTTCATTAGCCAATCGCCTGGATTTAATAAATAAGAAGCGAATATAGCAGACAATAATCGTGACATTGAGGCGCCGGAGCGATCATGATTGCTCTTGAACACGTCTCATAAATAAACCCAAACTCAGCCTCACGCTCATGAGAAATATGTGTAGAGTAAGCTTGAAATGTCCACTTTTAAATGAAACAATTCTAAACGAATAGAAATAGTCCAGCAATGCGCACTGTTCACTAGTGGCAACGATATGAGTCTGTTCAGTCATTCTTGTCAAAAACGCTGACGTCAAGATGCGGCCCACAGAGATGATGACGAGTGGATGCAAGTGTGTCATGTACAGTTCTTTAGTGCGCTCGCATAAATGCAATGTGAAACCAAACCAAAACTAACCGAATGTATGAAATGTATCAAAACATGAACTTTGCTTTGGACCTTGGTGCGGACTTTCAGGAAAATTTATATATATATATAAACTTTTGTTAGATGCAATTAATTGATTTGACAGCACTAAAATACATGCCTAACATACATAAATACATTATATGAGCTTAGTTTAGATAAATATGTTAAGATAAATAAGTTATAATGAATGTATTTAAAATATCAGGGTAGATATATCTACATATTTTGTCCCAAAAAAAAAAAACTTGTGCTAGTCTAATTAATTTATTGCATTTAAAATCACACACTGTAAAAAAAAAAAAAAAAAAAAAAAAAACATTTTAAGAAGTAAGTAACCTGGTTGCCTTAAAATGTTGAGTTAATTGAAATTACAAATTTGAATGAACATTTGTGAATCGACATCACCCTTTATTCAAATATTATTCAAATATTTTGTTAGGATATTGCGTAATTGTGTGTTTTATTTGTAATAATGCATTGAAACATGCCAAATTGTGCTATTTTCATGATTTATCACAACATTTTTTATTTATTTATGTGGTTCAGATACAATAATATTTTGAGTTTCTATTTATTAAACCAATTTCCTTCATTGTATTAACTCGAATTTTTAATTTCAATGAACTAAACATTTTAAAGCAACCAGGTTACTTATGTTTTTAAAGTTAAACCAACAATATTTTTTTACAGTGTACAAGTTCATTTAAACTCTCTATATTACAATTTACATTCAACTGATTTACAATTTTGAGTTGAATCTTGTATAACTTCAATTAAAAAGTTGAAATTGCTTAACTTATTTTGATTTTGAGTTAAATTAACTTGAAAACATATGTTGTCATAAATTATTGATTCTATAATTTTTTACAGTGGATACTTGCAGAGCATGTGATGTATTTGAAGAAAGAACTGACCTCACGACTGTAGATGAAGTGTATATACGAACACAATCCTGGATTACATCCGCCATGTTGGCTTTGACCTTTGACTCGGATGTTCATTGACCTGTGACATACTAAGAGCAGTTAAGATAATCATCTCATGTGTTGATTAACTATACAAAATAAGCACGAGGAACAACTTTCTTGGTATCTATAGCGTTTTAAAAAAATATGTGTGAATTCTTATTTTTTAAATGTTGAAATCTGCATGTTCTTTAGCTCCCATTGCAGTGTAGGATATGCTTCAGAATCTCACCTATACTATCCTACTTGCATAACTTACTGCATTTTGCATGCTTTATAGGGAGGTATGCATACCAGACTTCCTGCATTATAAGAGAAAGAAATGCTTCAATTGTGCATTAATTTGCCTGAGCCTGTTCGCCGTACTATTTTTATTAATAATAGGTCAAGAGGTTTGTATGCTAAACAGTGTTCTGATAACAAGCTTTGATGTTGCAAATCAACTGTCAGATCAAAGCCTGGACTCACAGACCCGAGAGGGTTTGGCAGCCACAGTCTCCAACCTCCCTGTTTTCAGAGACCAATTAACACCTGCCTCCAACTAATTGCCGAATGCCCTCCACACAGCAAAAATGCTTAGCAGGTGATTAGCGATGCAAAATAGGTGCTGGCGAGACCAGCCATCCAAAGCCTGCGTGTTTCAAAACTCCTGTAAAGTTGAGCCAATCATTTGGACGGCTGTTCCCTGGGCAGAGCTCTCGGCACGCTAAAAAGAGGTCAAGATGAAACCTGCCGAGCGGGTCCTGAGACTGCGCAAGTAAGTGTTTGCCGAATTAAGATGCAAAGGAACATGCACAGTGCTCGACGGTACAGGCTTGGCCTGTAGAGATCTGAACATGTTTGAAAGTGTGTACATTTACTTAAACATAATTTATTCAAAAGCCTTGATTTTAGTTAAAGGAATTAATTCACCCAAGAATGAAAAGCCTGTCATCATTTACTTGCCTTCATTAACCTCTTTTCTATGGAGCCCCTATAGGGACATGGAAATTGGAAAAAATATGAGATGGGAGGAAAAAATATATTTCAGTGCTTATGTTTTGCGTTCCCCCAAGACACTTTGCGTTTGATTGCAAAATCTTTGAGCTACTCACAAGTATTTTGCAAATGAATGCAAAGTTTATTGGGGGAACAAACATTTTACGAACAAGGGTAAAGTTTCTCGCAGATTGCAAACATTTTACAAACAAGCGTAACGTTTCTGGGGGAACTAAAACATTTTACAAGCAAGTGTAAAGTTTCTTGGGGAATGCAAACATTTTACAAGCAAGTGTAAAGTTTCTTGGGGAATGCAAACATTTTACAAGCAAGTGTAAAGTTTCTTGGGGAATGCAATTATTTCACAAACAAGCGTAACGTTTCTGGGGGAACTAAAACATTTTACAAGCAAGTGTAAAGTTTCTTGGGGAATGCAAATATTTTACGAACAAGCATAAAGTTTCTTGGGGAATGCAAACATTTTACGAACAAGCGTAAAGTTTCTCGCAGATTGCAAACATTTTACAAACAAGCGTAACGTTTCTTGGGGAAACAAATATTTTACACGCAAGTGTAAAGTTTCTTGGGGAACGCAAACATTTTACAAACAAGCATAAAGTTTCTTGGGGAAACAAACATTTTATGAGCAAGCATAAAGTTTCTCAGGGAACACAAACATTTTACAAGCAAGTGTAAAGTTTCTCAGGGAACGCCAACATTTTACAAACAAGCGAAATGTTTCTTGGGGAAATTTTTTTTTTACAAGCAAGTGTAAAGTTTCTTGGGGAAACAAAAAGTTTACAAGCAAGTGTAAAGTTTCTTTGGGAACGCAAACATTTTACAAGCAAGTGTAACGTTTCTTGGGGAACGCCCTTATATGGGGATGGGTTGGGTGGAAAACCCTTATATGGGGATGGGTTGGGTGGAAAGCCCTTATATGGGATGGGTTGGGTGGAAAACCCTTATATGGGATGGGTTGGGTGGAAAACCCTTATATGGGATGGGTTGGGTGGAAAGCCCTTATATGGGATGGGTTGGGTGGAAAACCCTTATATGGGATTGGTTGGGTGGAAAGCCCTTATATGGGGATGTGTGGGCGTGTTTTATGCAAATTACCAACCTTGTGCATGCGGCCGCTCATTTAGAATACTCCACATTCACTAACATCAGAACGACGTTAAGAACAAATTCATGT
This sequence comes from Gobio gobio, assembly GCF_949357685.1. Lineage (NCBI taxonomy): Eukaryota > Metazoa > Chordata > Actinopteri > Cypriniformes > Gobionidae > Gobio > Gobio gobio. Next base: position 56,089,071 of record NC_137116.1, read on the forward strand.
GAGTATGAATGTTTTTTGAATCAGACAGATTTTTCGTGAGTTCTCCTGTGCCTACAAATACAAAATAATCCACACAATTATTAGTGAATGAGACCCATTGAGAGCAAATACAAAGTTTGTTCACCATCATGTTGTTCCAAACCTGAATGACTTTCTTTACTTCTGTGGACAAAAAAAAGATAGTTTAATGAATTACTTTTTTGGTGAATTTACAACAAAAGCAGTACATCATAACTCATGTTAATGCTAAATTAAAGCCCAAGAGTGTAGTCACAAGTCTCATCGATCATTTATCAAGTATTCAGTTTTAGTGAAAAAACCCCCCACAATATTTGAGCAACTGTATAGTAAAATCGTGGAGATTTTATCACATCACTGTTCTTCTGTGCACCACTTCTAGTGGCATTTGTTTTGACAAACATGCACCATGGACCAGTTACAAATAGGGTTGCTCAATATTTTGATGTCAGATTGAGCAATATATCTATTTTGTGAGGCAAGTCAGATTTCATGGACAGATCAAAGAAGAATTTAGGATCACGCTGGCAAGCAAACATCCTCAGAGTCTCTGTTCTCTTCAATGACTCGAGCCGCTGTAAACACTTGAGTCTGCTGAGCGTATGGTGCACGTGCCACTGGGTTAAAATAGTGACGAAATTTGATTTGATCATATTCCAAGTGGCCAAATCCACGGATCCCAATCCAGTGGCTGAATGTGATTATTTTCACAACAAGCTCTATCTTTCAATCAGAAATCACCAGCTCTGCCATTGGTACCATTTGCATATGAACGTGATTGTTTAGTGCATGTAGAATGAGCTCTATTTATGATCCTCTTTTCATAAAGCGGTTTAATACCCACAGAAAACATGTCAGAAAACGACAGCTCAAAAATCATGGCCTGTTTGTGAATTGGAGAATTAATATCAGAATGAAGATATGCCAGGCATGTGTTTAGCGTTAAATGAAACCTGATGGTAATGTTTGGCTTTCCATGAGCTTTTTTTATTTTTCGTCCTGAAAAGCATACATGTCAGATTAAGTTATTTTGAATTCTATTGGACTGAATGAATTTGAAGAATATTAAATAGCTTGTTTAGAGTCCATCTCTTCTGTCTGCACAATACATGGCAGCACGTTTATATTTCCTCCACCAACACACTCATGGCAATATAATAAGTATGTGGGGTTGCATGATCATCATAAGAAGAAAATAAGGAGGGAATTAACCTCTTAAAACTCTAGAGACAATACTGGTGTCATTTTATAGGAAACACTTATAAACACTTCATAAACCACTGCTAAAAGTGATAAACATGTGAGTAAATGTTGTCTGAGCTGTAATACCCCCCCCCCCCCATACCCATATACAGTGGTATAAATGCAATATCCCCGCAATATCATTTTACAGAAAACCCTGAAATTACATTAAACACTTCTGAAAGTGATAAATATTATAGTATATGTTGTGTGTGATATAATAAACATATAAAATATTTATATTTATCATATAAAAAATGACAAACAAAATTGGTGCTTTTTGATTTATTGGGTTATAAATTCTTTTGAAAGTTGAAATATCTCAGGCCCTATGTGCTCTAGCACCCTGCAGACAGTTTGGGCTGTTTCCACTAGATGGCAGCAAATATAGTTATGAGATAAAAAGCTGAAAAAAACCTACTAAAGTTATTATAGTCCTCATTGTTAGATAAACAGTCAAAAATTCACATGCTAAGTCATAATTATAGGATTAAATTTGAAAATATGATTTTAAAAGTCCTCATTATTAGATAAAAAGACAAACATATGACATGCTAAGTCATTGTGAGATGAACAGCTGAAATTATGACTAAAGATTCTGAGATCAAAATTCTAAATTTTGGATTTAAAGTAAAAATTAGGAATCTAAATTATGATTAAAAGTCCTAATTATGAGATAAAAAGCTGGAATTAGATTTAAAAAGTCTAAATTATTTCCAAAACACACACTAAGACATTTAAGAGATGAAATCATGCTTGTTATTGTTTTTAAAATACGCTTTTAATTTTTTGATCCACACTTATAATAATACAATGTACACTATTGTTTTCATTTTGTGCAATATATTTTTTACATGCATTATGACATTTTGACATTGTGAAATGAATCAATCAAAAACTGACTTTATCTTTTGATCTAAAACATAACTCATGTCCTGTCATTGGTGTGAAGATGAAGCATCTGTGTGTGTGTGTGTGTGTGTGTGTGTGTGTGTGTGTGTGTGTGTGTGTGTGTGTGTGTGTGTGTGTGTGTGTGTGTGTGTGTGTGTGTGTGTGTGTGTGTGTGTGTGTGTGTGTGTGTGTGTGTGTGTGTGTGTGTGTGTGTGAAGAGCGCTAAAGGAATAAAGATGACTTGACAATTCTGAGTTTATAACTCTCAATTCTGATTTTCTCATAATTTTGAGATATGAACTTGCAATTATGAGGAAAAAAGTCTGAATTGTGAGATAAAAACGTTATTTTTTTTATTCCGAGGGGGAAACGCGCTTCCATACCTATCAGGCCAATGCTATTAAAGCAATGCTAATGTCTTGATCTGAAATGTCCTGTTGCATGAATCCACTGTGATGATGTGAAACGCTCTCTTGGTTCTCTAACCCGAGGTTGATTGAAGTCTTCTGTCATGGTGTTTTAAATGAGCGATAGTAACTTAAGCTTTAATTAAATCTCCAGCAGAGAGACTGAGAATGGAGAAGTTGTGCTGTGTTTTCAGGTGGTGTGAGTGAGCAATCATTTAACTGCATGATTACAGTTCATAATTAGACACTGATATTACAATTATAGGAGGAGTGTAAATCTCACACATCATGGATTCACTTCTGGATTTACGGCCTTCCCTCTCGGCATTAGTATTGATCGGGAAGAAAGAGCCCGTTATGAGTCTTTTCATTTGTTTTTGAGGATGTTGTAAATCCACTGACACTGTGTGTGTGTAAGTAAGCCTTTTAGGTGCGATTATGTAAATGACGTCTCCGATTGTAGATTACGTACTGATATGTTATTGCGCGCCCCACGGGGACTGAAGCATCTAACGAGAAAGGAAGCCTATCTGGAATTTCTCTGAATCTCATTATTGCTTAAGCAAACTTTTATCGGGTCCTTCATCAAGGCTCTGATACTGGCTAATGCGTTACATTAATTAGAGATACATTTCATTAGTATCTATGGATTGCTTGCAGAGAGCAGATAATGCAGAAGGACACGGAGCGCGTGCTGGATCAACATGGGACGCTTGCTCAAACCACGGAGGTGTTTAAAACCGGGAGAAAGTGATCCGAAGGCACGTTTCAGATGTAGGCCTACATCGACTAAAACACGACATGTCGACAAAGCAGGCGAGAGCCAATGAGCATTCAATACCACTGCCGTAAACATGTAGTAACGCTTCTTAACCCATTTGTGCCCACATTTTTCTGAATGGTTTCATGCATATAGTCATGCTAATAGTGTCCTATGTGAACATGTTCTGCATTTATTTTCACCAGGTTTTAGTTTTCTTTTTTCTTGAAAATCGTATTTGAATGTGCAGCAACTACAGTTATTAATATGTCGTATGCACCCCTTCAATGTCAAATATGAACATTTGGCATCTAACTCAAAATAACTGCTTTCAACAGATCAATCTTTCCTCATAAACACATTTATTGTGTATAAAAGTCGAAGAACATTCGATGCAAACTCAAATCTTATAATCTGTTGAAGATGAAAATACAACAAACAACAAATATATTTGTGTTAAAGTGGTGGAACATAGAGCAGAACAAAGTGCAGCCATTAAGTTGCCCTAACAGGGCATTGTGTATCAAAAAGTTAAATGAAAATAAATTAATATAATCTATATAACAAAAATAAATAGCCCCATAGTATTCAATGGCTGACTGTAGTAGGTGATTTCATATAATAATGTAAATGTAAACTCATAATTTCCACATTATAATGGAATCATAAGCTACTAGTCTTTAAAAGAATGAGGGTCTTTGACCAATCAGAATGAAACACATCCAAACTGGATGAAGGGTCCTCAATATTTTGGCCCCTACAAGACATAATATCATAAAATATGATATTTTTCCCTTTCGAATTAAGGTCTACTGTACAGTAGAGAAGTCAGTTAAAGGGTTTATGTTTTAGGTGGGATATTATGAAAGCAAAAGGCACTAAAGACCAAAAATCTTGATTTATTAACCTGTTAACACAGAATACCCCATTTCCCCATTATATGTACTTACAATAAGTACATATATTGTAAGTATTTTTTTTTCTTCTTAAAATCCTTTATTTGGTTGTTTTCTGGCGTGTCATTGAGATATAAAACATGGATACTGTCTAGAAAAATACTTACAAAAGGAAAATGACAACTATACACTGAGGCAACTATAGCTGCCGGTGGGCTTAAAGGGGTTAAGGGTGCGATATTTAAAATGTTGAATTCATAAATCAAGTGGGATTTGACGTTTACACGGTCACTGCTGAGAATGGAGATGAAGGACTAAATTTGGATCTGTTCCTCGCAAACATATGATTCTAAAGATTACAGCGAACAAATAAAATTGATGTCTTTTGTGAATTTATGTTGTGTTTTGGTGTATTTTATGATTGTATTGTCAGTCGCTGCATAGGATAAATATTACAGTAAGTTTAATATGACAATTAAATACCATAGAATCTAAACATTAAAGGATTAGTTCACTTCAAAATGAACATTTCCTGATATTTTACTCTCCTCCATCTCATCCAAGATGTTCGTGTCTTTCTTTCTTCAGTGGAAATTACGTTTTTTGAGGAAAACATTCCAGGATTTTTCTGCACATAATGGACTTCAATGGGAACCAACGGCTGAAGGTCCAAATCACTGCAGTTTCAGAGGAAGGGCTTCAGAGACTCTGACCGATCCCAGACGAGGAATAGAGTCTGATCTAGACAAACCATCAGACATTTTCAATTAAAATAAAAAAAATCTATATTCTTTTTAACCTGAATTGCTCATCTTGCACTGCTCTGTGATGGCCATGGATTGAGTAATAATGTCGGAAAGGTCACGCTAGATGTAGGCCGAAGTACCGCCCCAAGAGAACGTGCGAGAACGAATACAAACATCCTGACAAACTAACAAATTAGTTAAATATTTTTTTTTTTGTGGAAAATTTAGTAGTGAGGAAATTTCCCGAATGGACTTATTGCACAGGAGGGGCGTCCCAATAATTTTGGCAGTATAGTGTATTTTGATGAGTTAAAGCAATGTAAAAGCATATGTTGTCATAACGTACTGATCATATTTTTACAGTGCATATAGCAGATTAATGCATTTAAAATATGCAGTCTTTCTTTTCCCCAAAAAGGGGCTACAAATATTGATGACTCTTTTTTTTTTTTGCAAGGGTGTACGTTTATTAGTGCAACAAAATGCCACTGACTAGCAAATCATATTTCATGAATGCAAGCCATTTGATTTGATATAATCAACAGAAAATGCATCAGCACTGGAAATGCATACAACTGCACTTATCAATCAATTTCAAGGGTCAGAAGTGCCTGAACTTCATTTACTCTGCAAGATGAACCATCTTCAAACTGTGCTGGTTTGTCAGCACTAACTAGTTTTACCCAAACCTGGATCAGTGTGGAAATTTGAGGTGCTCTTTACACCAGAGTACCAGATTTATATACAGGGTAACTACAAAAAATACCCACAAGCCGAAGGAGCCTTATCTCTTTCACAACTGACTTTCACTTGCTTTGAAAATAACCTCGCCACTACAAACCTGTAGTCAAAGCCAATTTCAAACTACCATCACACGGCATCCAGAAGACAGATGGCCGTCCGGTTGCCCATGTGCTCACATTAGCAGAGGAAAAGGCTCTTCACAGCTCTTCAAAGAGTCCAGTGTCACAGTTTGTCCAACAGACATTTGTGGGGCTTTGTGAACAGAGAGCAAAGAGCGAGCGGAACAGGAAACGGGGCAAGCTGAGCCGTCACAGATATGACAGTATACCTGTGCAGGATCGGACTCCATGCCCTCCATTTTCTCTTTCCTCATATCAAGTCATCTGCTTTTCAAAGAGCCTCAAGAGCGACCCATAATGTTTGTGTGGGCTTTTCAGAAATACCAAATGTAAAAAAAAATACAAAAAATCTGTTTATTAAAATGTAAGTCACTCACAAAAAAAATGAACTTCCACTGTTATTAGTTGCACTCAAATCATCCTTGTTCACATTACTTAACTCATGTAACTACATCAACTTACATTTACTGAGTTGTTTCTACTAAAAATGAGCTTTGCTTTACTTAATAAGTGTTTGTTCGGTCAACTTAACATCGCCAACAAACTGGGCAGTGGATCTGTAGTTCCCAGCCTACTTTGCAAGGGACTGCATTGGAAATTTTAGGGATTAAAGTGTTATTTAATGTGTTTTTCAGTAAAGGCAAAGATGTTTTAGTTTATGTTATTGTTTAACGTTCAGACGTTATAAAAGTGGTGCCTGTGTTTAGGACACTCATATACACGTATTTATTGGAATGCAATTCCTGCCCTCAATTAAATTGAGTTTGTCCAATTAGTTATTTTTGCATTTTGTTTCTAAAAATATGCTTGTTGTTATTTAATAGTTTTCCATTTTTAATTTAATAGGGTAAATTAAATCGATAAATGTGTTCACCTAACATAATAAACTCAATTAAATCAATCAATATCAATTTAATATAACATTATTAAGTAAACTGCACATATAAATATTATGTAACAGTGCCAAATTCAAATGGTTGAAATTTTGTCAGCTTTACTTGAATTTCTTTTGTTCATTTAACTTAATTGTTATTTAAATGACTCAATATAGTTGCGTGGAGCCACTTGACGCTGCTTTTTTAAGTAAATTCAACATGTCATATTTTTGAGTGTAGAGAGAGGGATAGTACTATAGGCATTAGGGATGAGGTACAAATATATTCGATATTCTAAAGTATTTTATCACAAATCAATATTTGTAGTTTGTTTGTAATGTTTTAAACATGAATATTTTTGGCCCAAAAAATAAAGTTAAACACTGATATATATATATATTGGTCTCCACAAAGTAAGGTTTACCAAGACCACACACTCACACAATCACAGAATGATTTTTATACTGAACAAACTGTAAATTATCTCCCCTAACACGAACCCTACCCCTAAACCTGCCCAACACACCACACAAACACACAAACACACACAACACACACACGCACACACACACACACACACACACACACAATGATTTTTATACGGTACAAACTGTATATTCTCTCCCCTTACACTAATCCTACCCCTAAACTAAACCTACCCATCACACACACGCACATGCACACACACACACAGAATGATTTTTATACTGTACAAACTGTAAATTCTCTCCCCTTACACGAACCCTACCCCTAAACCTGCCCAACACACACATACACACACACACACACACACACACACACACACACACACACACACACACACACACACACACACACACACACACACACACACACACACACACACACACACACATAATGAAAAAATTTTGGGGGAAAAAATTATAATTTTAAGAACTGTTAAAGGTTATTTGGGGAACCAAAAATGGTTCTATTGCATCACTGATAAATAAATAAATAAATAAATAAATAAATAAATAAATAGTCAAGTTTAAAGTGTGAATACATAAATTCAGCATATACATTTCTATAATATTTCATAAAATTACAGAGGACATGATTAATAAAACTAGCCTGAAAGCAAAAATATATTTCTGAACGGGACCATATTTACCTGCAGTGTGTTCTGAATAAATGACTGCAGATGTGTTTTCAGGGAGAGCCTCGGTCACCGTTTGGGTTTGAAACTGCATGAGCGTGAATAAATGATGACAGAATGTTTTATTTCGGGGTGAAAACTCCTTTTAAACAAGCTTAGAACGGGTGAAATTGCGGATCTTTCATACGGAGGCTCTGAGGGCCTCTTCAAACCTTCCGCAACCCAGAAAATATTAAAATTTCACCGTTTTATTTCATTTTCATGACTCTTGGCCTGCTTTAACACGACACGGCTCTCTCAGTCGATGGGGATAGTGAGTGTTTTTTGGATGCTACTCTACAATCTGATTTAGGACTCGGGGAAGGTCATTGAGCATCAGTGGATATCTCCAGATAAGAGCCACAATGGAGGAAAGTTAGCATAATAAAGTGAGTGACTGCTGCCCGCGCTGCCAAGGACGCCTCGTATCTGCACCGTCCACAGAGCGCTTCATTAAGATTAATGCCATGCAAAGTTCTCAAATGAATGCGACAGACGGGAGAGATAAAGACAGAGATTCTCTGTCACGTTTCCAGAATACACATCCTCAAAATAGATCTGCCCCCTTTCTCTACGAGCACTGCTTTGACCATGAGGTTTAAACGTAATAAGATATAATCCTCAATATTATGAAGGTGTTTAGCTGTTAAACTGGAGCATTATTTCCTTGTGCTTGACACATCCTTGACCTGAAGGGCTTCTCGTCTTTATGGAGGAATAATAATGAAAATTTTTAAAGCTAATCTCTCTTGAGCTTAAGTTTCATGCACAGCAAAGCAGTCAAATCACATCCAAGATCGCCACAACTAAACTGACAAACTATTCCAGAGATATTATCTATTTTATAACAATAATGCTTATAAATTATATGAAATATATTTAAAGGCGTCCTATAATGCACCTTTTTACAAGATGTAAAATAAGTCCCTGATGTCCCCAGAGTGTGTGTGTGTGTGTGTGTGTGAAGTTTTAGCTCAAAATAACCCACAGATCATTTTAATGTGTCTATATATAACTTCCCATCCTTTGAAATCAAAGAACTGTGATTTCTTGTTGCATCGCTACATAGGAAAAGAATTATATAAATGTAAAAGATAATAATATAAATGAAATTCCAAATGCCAACCAAATGAAACACTGATCACCATAATGGTGACACATTTTAGGAAATCAACATGAATTTATGAAGTCAACGTATGTGACGTTCTCCCCAAATATTTAGTTGTATTGTCAATAACATTCAAGATGACTGGAAAATGAGTGAATGCAAATAAGAAGAAAGATGACTGCACCCACTAAACATTGGACGTCGGATAGACGTGCAGGTCATGTCTATATTGGGTATGTCGGTCCATGACCAATTCTGGACATCTATTCGACGTCCAAACTAGGTCCACTATTTTGACGTCCAACCATGACCCAACTTGGACGTCAATATGACGTTCAACTTTTGACCTTGAACTGGGTAATTTTTTTGGGGCGTCATTTGGACGTCTATGACATGGTGCAAGAACATTTACATGATATATAATGTTTTATTTACAAATATCAACATTGTTGTTATCAACATGATTAATACATACATGAATACATATTATTTATGCATTTTTTTTGTTGCAGTTTTTGAGTTTAACCCGCACCGGTTCGTGGACGGGGAGGTTGACGCAAGTGGGCGTGTCTCTACTTTTAATTACTTTGTTTTATAAAAATTCAATCAACTATCACAAACTATGCATCACTTGAAAGCTAAAACACTCAAGATTCATGTTCTGAACTCGTTTTTGCAATAAATACACATTAGAGGAAAGGGTTAAATGAAATGCTGAAGCTGTTTAAACATTAAATTTAATACATGGTACAGAAAACATGTCCTCCACCCTCTTGAAACATGCGACTACAGTTATAGAAGTTGCATAAAAACGACGTCTAAATATGATGTTGAAAAGATGTCCACAAACGACCACATTTGGACTATAAATAGCCCATATACAGAGGTCCCACGGACGTCAACATTTGACGTACCGGAGACGTCGGAAAAAGACGTCGCCTGGCGTTACAAAACAACCCCTTCAGTGGACCGAAATTGGACGTCCAAAAATTACTTAGAAAGGACGTCACTACGACGTCACATTGCGCAGTGGGCAGAAGTGGAGGACATTAGTGAAAAGTCTATTAAGAATTGCCCCGCCTCAAAAACATTTTGCCCGCCCGTTTTTTTTTTTGCTATGGCAAAATGGTACTCAAACCAGTCAAGTAATGTTTATTTGGGTTTTCTGAGTAACAAATGCATAGCATGCAAATAGTTCAGATTACCAAATTGTTTTAAGTAAGTTCAACAAATGATTGGACATTAAGTAAAGTTTACTAAAAAGTCTTAGAAAGAACAACTATTCTGTCCCTGCTGCAAAAAGGTTGCACCTCGACAGATAGCTAAACAGGATGAGGGTTGAAGAAAAAGTCGAAACCAAAGAAGTTGCTTTTCTGTGTTTTACTTTGAAATCTTCAGCCCCACAACGTCAATTTTGTGAAACTCGAATACAAACACAAAACGTACATTAAGTATTAAGTATAAATAAAAGTAAATTTTAATAAAGAAAACAAGCTAGCCTTAATTTATGAAAGAAAGATAACAATAATCATCTTAGATAAATGTACATCCAACGGGTTGTTAAATGCCATGAAATACTCCTATTTTAACATGGATGATATTAAATGAACAAACTTACAGACGATGGCCTCTTTGGCATGAAATAACAGAAGAATATAACTTTTATCAGAGACATCTGCTGCTGCATCACTACTGTTGTGAAGGGAAAACTAAGATGGCCGCCACAACCTCTAACCTTAGTCACATGATGCATCCTAACCAATGAAATAAAATCTAAATTAAATGACAACATAAATAGTCTGAACAACAACTGTTGGAATTTCACAAATAATTACCAAGAAATGGCAAGTAACTACGGAGCCCCTAAAAGGACATGGTGATGGAAAAAATATGAGATGGGAGGAAACAATGCTTTTGCATTCTCTCACACTGTTTTGAGTTCCCCCGAGAAACTTTGCTTTCACTTTCTATTTTGTAATAGCGCTGAAAGTACTTCACTTTTAATTATTTTCATTTTTATTCCTCTTATATTCCTGCCTTATAGTCCTCAGACCTGGTATAAAGACACGTCTTTGCCTTCGTCTGTCACTACGTTCCTTTTATAGCACTTATGCAATTACATTTCAAAGATGCTTTGTGTGTGAAAGAGAAGATGACTTTGAGCGGGCAACTAAATAGACGCCTGTGCATTTCTAAAAACGAATGGTATAGACTCCATTTGTTCCGTGAAAAGCTGTTTTTGAAAGCTTTCTCCATTAGGCCCATCTTCTTTTTAATACTTACCTTTACTCCTCACTTTTGAAAATTTCAAACTGTGCTTTTTTGTTTTGTTGTTGAGGCGGAAAGAAAATCAATCCATCTTGAAGAACGTGAAATAGTTTGTTTACTGGAGCATATCTATTGATGCATAAAGACATTCTTCTTGCTTTAAAGGATGAGTAATTTTGTGTGTCATACAATATCACACTGGGTACAAGGTCTTGATGTAACAACTCAACTTCAGAAAGAAACGTCAGCAGGAAGTGAGCATGAAAAAAAATCAAAATCTCTTAATCATATCTTATTTTCCATACACATTGTGTTCTCAGACACACTGTTATCTGCGTCAACACTATAGTAGGGCTTCTTCTTCTACTTCAGTCTGACAGATCCATTTTGGCAACCAAAGCCCCATTGTCATGTACATGAACGGCCAGAAAGCATAACAAGTTTTCTGTTTACAGTGACAGTGTAAACCGCCCTTAAATTAATAACTAATGTTTTTTACATCAGAAATGAATCAATGCTGAAACTGGACAATGGCTGTACAGCCAAAACAATCTTTGTTTTTGTTGCTATATAAATAAAGGTTCCTAGAATTTACCCATTTTAACCCATTACAAAAATTATATAATGTGTTATTATGACTGTATTATTATATACACCGACAGGTGAAGTGAATAACACTTATGATCTCTTCAACTCCTGTTAGTGGGTGGGATATATTAGGCAGCAAGTGAACATTTTGTCCTCAGAGTTGATGTGTTAGAAGCAGGAGAAATGGGCAAGCGTAAGGATTTGAGCGAGTTTGACAAGGGCCAGATTGTGACGGCTAGACGACTGGGTCAGAGCATCTCCAAAACTGCAGCTCTTGTGGGTGTTCCCAGTCTGCAGTGGTCAGTCTCTATCAGAAGTGAAGGACCAGTGGAGAACCGGCCACAGGGTCATGGAGGACCAGTGGAGAACCGGCCACAGGGTCATGGAGGACCAGTGGAGAACCGGCCACAGGGTCATGAAGAACCAGTGGAGAACCGGCCACAGGGTCATGAAGGACCAGTGGAGAACCGGCCACAGGGTCATGGAGGACCAGTGGAGAACCGGCCACAGGGTCATGGAGGACCAGTGGAGAACCGGCCACAGGGTCATGGAGGACCAGTGGAGAACCGGCCACAGGGTCATGGAGGACCAGTGGAGAACCGGCCACAGGGTCATGGAGGACCAGTGGAGAACCGGCCACAGGGTCATGGAGGACCAGTGGAGAACCGGCCACAGGGTCATGGAGGACCAGTGGAGAACCGGCCACAGGGTCATGGAGGACCAGTGGAGAACCGGCCACAGGGTCATGAAGGACCAGTGGAGAACCGGCCACAGGGTCATGAAGAACCAGTGGAGAACCGGCCACAGGGTCATGAAGGACCAGTGGAGAACCAGCCACAGGGTCATGGAGGACCAGTGGAGAACCGGCCACAGGGTCATGGAGGACCAGTGGAGAACCGGCCACAGGGTCATGGAGGACCAGTGGAGAACCGGCCACAGGGTCATGAAGGACCAGTGGAGAACCGGCCACAGGGTCATGAAGGACCAGTGGAGAACCGGCCACAGGGTCATGAAGGACCAGTGGAGAACCGGCCACAGGGTCATGAAGGACTAGTGGAGAACCGGCCACAGGGTCATGAAGGACCAGTGGAGAACCGGCCACAGGGTCATGGGCCAAGGCTCATTGATGCACGCGGGGAGCGAAGGCTGGCCCGTGTGGTCCGATCAAACAGACGAGCTACTGGAGCTCAAATTGCTCGAAAAGTCGAATCAGTGAGTCAAATCATGATTCGGATCGCGTGTCAAATCGCCAAACTGCTGAAATCATGTGACTCTGGCTCTCCGAGCCACTGATTCATAACGCTCCAAAGCTTCATGAAGCAGTGTTTTGAAATCGACCATCACTATATAAGTTTTTTGGGGCACCAAAAATATTCTTTTCGCTTTATAATATTAAAGGGGTGAGGAATTGAGAAATCAACTTTCCCTTGAGCCTTTGGTATATAAAAGTTCATCGTGATATAAGAATATCCTGCAAGTTTCAGAGCTGAAAACATCCTTGTTAGTCAAAGAAAAGCTTTTATTGACATCAGGCCTAGAAAACGAGAGATCTCAGAATATGTCGACGATTGACGTCATAGAACGCAGAAGCGCCGCCTCAAGCCCCGCCCACCGACTCGTGGAGCTAAACGGGTCGCGCTACCGAGCAAACACAGACATTGCGCGTTTGTTCGCTTCATTTCACCGCAGATTCGTTTGAAAACAAGACACAGGTCGAGACTGGATTTGCAGACATATTGAGATTAAAACACAATGCTGTGCTTCTGGATCCGTCAGGAACGCTGCAACACACTGATGTGAGTAAAACATGTTTTTATATGTGTTAGTATTGCATTGTTACAGATCGTTTGATATCTATTGATTACAAACCTTAGCACACGGTCAGAAGCTGTTATTGGTTCATTCGGGATCAGAATCAGACTTGTAACGCCAGCTCGCAAAGCCCAACGTCCCGGGGCTGTGTGTTTTTCAGACGGGCTATAGTGAAATAACATTCCTTTCTTTCTTGCATGTGTGTGTGTGTACAGTTCACGGTGATATCCACTGATGATACAGAAATAACATTCCAATCAATGGCGGGTGGATGAGAGATGAATCTTTGTGTTTGTTTGATAAAGATATTTTGCGAGTCCTGTGAGCGTTTCTCCAGAAGCTTTCAAAACAATTCCCACATGAACTGAGAGGAGCTAAAGCTCATTAAATATGCAAATCTTATCCAATCCTAGCCGTATGCGTTTACTTCCTTGTCTTCAGCGCGGCACGGCCATCAAAACCGAGCGTTTTTCAGAGAGCCTCAAAACCAAGGCAGAGAATAGCCTATTGCTTATTCATTATGAGGTTTCTGAATGTGAAAACCACACAAACGTCATAAGTTGACCTCAGACAATAGTATAATTTTTTTTAAAAAGCCAGTTCATGACACCTTTAATATTGAATCACTGTACTTACATTTAAATGAACTGATTTAAATATGTTTTTAGTACATTAATGGATCTTGAGAGAGGAAATGTCATTGCTGGCTATGCAAGGCCCACTGAGCCATCGGATTTCAACACAAATATCTCCATTCGCGTTCTGAAGATGAACGGAGGTCTAACGGGTGTGGAACGGCATGAGGGTGAGGAATAAATTACATTATTTTCAATTTTGGGTAAACTAACCCTTTAAAACAGAACTGACATGACATCATTTACATGAATACTCGCCAAGGCACTTTGACATTATTTTGTGTGTATTTGACTGTTTAAGTGCAATAAGCAGCGGAAAAAAAGCTCAATTTAGTGCTGAGAGGCGGCTTTGGCACACCCAAAGTGTGCTCACAAATTCTGCGGGAATATTATGCACAATATGTGCAGTTTACTCTTCTTCTTTTTTTGAGCCAAAATGTTCTTGACCAGTTTCATGAGACTCATCCACTAACTAACCCTGGCTCTGAAAAGTATCCTGACTATGACTCGGACAGAACAAGGAGCCTTTACACTGTTACACATGCGTTTTCTTTCTCAACTGTTGACGTTCAGTTAAAACAGAACTGACTGTGTTTACGTGAATACTCGTCAAGACGTTTTGACATTATTTTGTGTGTATTTGACTGTTTAAGCGCAATAAGCAGTGAAAAAAAGCTAAATTTAGTGATGAGAGGCGGCTTTGGTGCACCCAAAATCTGAGGGAATGAGCACATTATTATGTAAAATATGTCTTTTTTTTTTAGAAAAATGTTCTTGACCAGTTTCATGAGACTAACCCTGGCTCTGAAAGTATCCTGACAATGACTCGGACAGAACAAGGAGCCTTTGAAAGAGGACAAGGGCCTGTTCAGGCAAGTTTAAAAATAAACCTGATGGCAGTAGGACCGGTGCCATTCTTTAGGTCCACATGCTGTCTGTCTGTTGCCCTGCAGAGTAATCGGAGAGGTGGCACAGCATTCGCTCTGTCTTTTCCCCTTCAGCATCCCTGGGGAAATCAGCAGCTTTCAGAGCTGGCCTGCCTGGAGTCCCGTCCCCACAGCTGGCTGTGACAGGACCTCGTAAAGGAACCATGAGGCAGCAGAGAGACGGGGGAAGAGACAGCTGACTTCCACTGCGGTACACCACCTAAAACAGTGCACCACCCGCCGCTGATCCGAGCCATCAGTCAATCTGTTGATCGCACTGGGCTCTGAACCCATCAGACTCCGGCTGCTGCATCCTAAATAACTCTGAGCTGCGGTTTGAGATAAACGCAGTTCAACAAGAATTATTGTTTACTCATATCATTTCACACATGTTTGATGTTTTGGTCCAATTCTCACAATTAACTATGCCTTTTGCCTCAATAAACTCCTAATTACTGCTTATTAATAGTTGTTAAGTTTAGGTATTGGTAAGATTAAGAATAAGGCATTAAGATGTGCTTTATAAATACTAATACAACCATTATCCTAGTAATATGCATGCTAATAAGCAACTTAAAGGTGCACTATGTAAGTTTTTCGTCCGCTAGAGGTCGCCTGTTCAAAACCAAGGCGTAGTTTGAGCGCAGACTCTTGGGACATGTGGTCTTCACCTCAGCCGGTGGGAAAGAATCGGGACAGGACTCGGGCAGAAATCATGTTGATGATGTGATTATTAACGTTACTGTAGTGAAGCAGAGCAGGACGAGTGTTGTGGAGCTGAGGAACCGCTGGAGCCATTGTTCATAAGATGAACGCAACACACGCCTCGCGAGCAACGGGACTTTTATTATGAAGCCACAGTCGCCACTTCCGCTCCTCCGCTCATGAGTGTGAGGTAACGCAGCTCTGTTAATCATATTACACACATCTGAGTGTGTTGATGTTGGGATGGCGTTACTCTGTGCGTTCTCTCGCCGCTGCTATGACACTCGTTCACACTGCAGTGAGAGGAAAGCGTTTCTGCAGAATAAAACCGCAAACTAACGCGGATATGATGTCATCGACAGGCCACGCCCTCACACGTCCCGGTTCCTCAGGTAAAAGAGCATCTCACCATTTACAAATAGTTGGAAACATTTGAGATATTGTAAGTACTCGACTGAACAACATATATAACACTGGCCTAGCGGTTTTTGGATATTTTACCGCAAAAATGTTACATAGTGCAGCTTTAATAGTGAGAATTGAATGTTTTTTTTCTTCTTCGTGGAACCATTCAAAAAACATTTTTGCAAAGCAATTAATAGGATGCATTAAATTGATCAAAAGTGAAGGTAAAGATAATATTACAAAATATTTATATTTCTTACTGTCTATTAATCTAATAATCATGTATAAGTGTCATATACACGCCATAAAGTGCCATAAATATGCACACGAAAAACTGCGTCCCATATGCACATATACATTCCACGACATTGCACACTAGTATTATTGATACGCATTCTCATGTGATCGTGTTGGTTGTTTCATATATATATATATATATATATATATATATATATATATATATATATATATATATATATATATATTAGTGTTGTAGTCAAGACCAGCTATTCCGAGACCAAGACCAGACCAGCACTCCTAAAAAATTCATAGAGATCCACATTACCACCTGAGAAGTGACTTATAACTTATAATATAAATGAATGAATGAGGCATTTATATAGTGCTTTAATATGTACTACTGTACACCCAAAGTGCTTTACAACTATGTCCTCCTCAAAGACCTCCAGTGTTCAGCATCCACTTGGATGATGCGACAATGGTGCCAATGCGCTCACCACACACCAGCTATAGGTGGAGAGGAGAGAGGGTGATGGAGCCAATTCAATGGATGGGGATTATTAGGAGGCCATGATTGGTAAGGGCCAATGAAGGGAATTTGTCCAGGACACTGGGGTTACATCTCTACTCTTTTACGAGAAGTGCCATGGGATTTTTAATGACCACAGAGGACCTCATTTAACTTCTCATCCGAAGGATAAATGACTTATAATAAATATAATTATGATAAGACACTATATAGAGCTGTTCCCAATCAAATTAAATCATTAACCACAAAATTAATCTTTGCGCTACAGAGGTGATGCCGAAGATCTGAATGGGTAAATTACAAATGCATTGGGGATAGTTAAAAAATAATAATAATGTTTGTTAAAGAAATATGTTTGCAGTCATGCTCAAATTTGTGAAACAGCTCTCTTGCTCTTGTGATATTGGTTAATTATATCACGTTATAAATCCACTAACTTTTTGCAACAATATCTTGAATTTTGTGAGTATTTGAATTAATTTTTGGTGACATTTTTGACACAATCTCTATTAATTTCTGAATCGGCACAATAAATAAATCAAATTAAAAATAAGTTATTGATTGCATCTGAAGAAGTACGTTTTATGTTCAATCACATTAATGATGTTCATAAATAAATCATGCAATGCACTGGTAGTTTAGTGATATCCCAGCAGTCGTGGTCTTGACCGGTCTTGAAACAAAATCCTCTTAAGGCCCTTTCACACCGGACGCGTAACGGAAAAGCAAAGCGGAATATCGTGTGCGAATAGTTCGCGTCAAAACCATTCACACCAGCCACGACGCGAGTTTGCGACGTTTCAGAGCTCCAACATTTCAAAACATTCGCGGCGACAGCTGAGAAAACACGGACACTTCCTCATCCAGTGAAGACGAGCTTATCATTTTCTTTAAAAGACAGAGAAGAAGGTTTTGGGTGCAGCCAGTCTTAAAGAACAGAGAGTCTGAAGGGGAGTATGCTAATCTTCTACAGGAGCTAAAACTTTATCATGTTCGTTTCCGCACGCACTTTCAAATGTCCGTGGGATAGTTTGAGGAGCTCTGCATCTGACGAGACAAACACACTCTTCAGGAACCATCGATCCGGAGCTGCTGTGTTTCCAGTTGAGTCACAATGTAAACATTTAAGTGCCACAGTCGTACTGACAGAAACACATTCACTTTCTATAGTCGCGGACACAATTAGGTTAGAAAAAAATCAATGTATTGATTATAATATTGTAATCTGTAGCCCATAGTGGGCAAACACATCTGCATCTGCACATCTGTAAACACAACTACAGCTGTAATCTCGTGAGAAATGCGACACCTGGCAAAGGTTAATGTTGATTGAATGGCTAGTGACATCAACTGGACATTTCATGACCTTTGTTTCCTTGTATGTGATTGGTTTAAGCCTTTTATGTCGCTGCGAGTGTTAAAAAACAATCGTCATCGAAACGGAAAAATAAACATTGTTTTTTCGCCACAGCACATTCGCGTTCGGTGTGGAAGCTCTCATTACACAAACAGCTGATCCAAAAATAAAACCATCACGCGAATTATTCGCGCGTCAAAATCACGTCCAGTGTGAAAGAACCTTTAGTCTGAGACAAGACAAGACTGAGTACAAATGTGGTCGAGTACTACAACACTAATATGTATATGCACCCTAAAAAGTGCTGGGTTAAAAATAACCCAAGTTGGGTTGAAAATGGACTAACCCAGCGATTGGGCTGTTTTAAGCAAACATTTAACCCAACCATTGGGTTGAAATGACCCAATTGCTGGGTTAGTCCATTTTCAACCTAACGTGGGTTATTTTTAACCCAGCATTTTTTAAAGTGTATCCTTGGCAGTTTAGTGACATCCCAGCCGCTGTGGTCTTGACCGGTCTAAAAGACTGGGAATATCTCAAGTCATGTGACCTACTTATATGAAATGTTTTATTGTCATATTGAGCTTTTCTCATCATTAAGAGATATCATAAATCTGTAATTTAGTGTTCCACTGAAAGTCATACAGGGTGAAAACATGAAGGTGACTAAATCAACAATTCCCAGATTACATTCCGCTAATTAACCGTGAATATTGTTTTGGGGAATATGTACATACATTAGCAACTTATGTCACACACACCTGTTCTCCAAAGCATCTCTGTTTGCGCACTCGCTCCATCTGTCTGGCACACACACCGACTGTTTGAGAAATATCCAGGGGCCGTTCAGCCGTCTTGCCTCCAGTGTCCTTGAATTATTCTTAGAAATTGTCCTCGTGACTTTGACATGTTCATAAGAACACCACACATTCGCCACGCATCCCCGGAGTAAAGGTGTCACGAGTGCAATCCGATTAGATGAATAGCATCAATACGGCCTAATTGTTCCATGTACAAATACAAAAATCAGCGCAATTCGACAATATTTGACACATATAGACTTCCGTGCGCGAGGGAACTTCATCTCACAGCAACAGAACCCGTTAGCCGGCAAATTAGATCTGCTGCATTCATATCTCGTAATATCTCGTAATATGCATAATATAGAACTCAAATAGCTTTCGCCTCACAATTACATGATAGGACGTGTCTGCCATAAGTGTGTCGTGGAAAGTCTCTCATCTTCATTTATATCATTTGAGCTTTCCAATTTAAGTTTTTCATATAATTACCTTGACTGATTGTAAAAACGGGAGAATGTTTCAAAGCGCTGAATGGAGCTATTTCTTATTGCATTCATGGCAAATGTAGTCAATGAAGCTGAAAAGCCAGTAAAGCATCTTGTGAAAAAGCTGGTCCCCATTAAATTTCAGAGCTGCGAGGAAAACAGCCGAGGCTTAATTTGGATGTGATGAGAACAGCAGAACTCACGCAGGATAGAGGACGTTTTCATCCTATACTTTAACAAGTTATGGGAATATGAAAGGAACATTTGGTCATTATTTACTTACCCTTCATGCTGTTCCAAACTATGCTTGCGCACGGTCACACTTTAAATTGGTGTCAGATTCTCACTATTAACCCCTAATAAACTCTATAAACTCAATAATCTCCTAATCACTTCTTATTAATACACTCTAAAAAATGCTGGGTTAGAAATAACCCAAGTTGGGTTGAAAATGGACAAACCCAGCAATTGGGTTGTTTTAAGCAAACATTTAACCCAACTGCTGGGTTAAAACAACCCAATTGCTGGGTTAGTCCATTTTCAACCCAACTTGGGTTATTTTTAACCCAGCATTTTTTAGAGTGTACACTGGGGAAGAAAATATACTCTGTGAGGTTGTAATTGTAACAACAACAACAACAACAACAACAAAAAATCTACATTTTCAACAAATAAATCTATGTTTGGTACTCTATTTAATATTTTGATTAACTTAATGTTGTAGTAAACTTTTTTTTTTTTTTTTTTTACAATTAAATGGTGTGTGTATTATCTTGAGTAATGTTTACTAGGCTTTTTAGAAGTGTGCCTTTTCAGGATACCTTTTAAGTACAATTTATTTAAAAGACTAAATATGAAAGGAACATTTGGTCATTATTTACTATACCCTTCATCCTGTTCCAAACTATGCTTGCGTACGGTCACACTTTAGATTCTCACTATTAACCTCTAATAAACTCGTAATTACTTAATAATACACTGAAAAAAAAAAAAGTAATTGTAAGAAAGAAAAAAAAATCTACATTTTCAGTACTATGTTTAGTACTTTACTCAATATTTTGAGTAACTTAATTAACATAATGTTGTGGTAAACACATGTTTTTTTACAATTAAATGGTGTGTGTATTATCTTGAGTAACGTTTACTAGGGTTTTTAGAAGTGTGCCTTTTCAGGATACCTTTTAAGTACAATTTATTTAAAAGACTAAACAATTGGATTTGGATGTTGCAAAAACACAAATGTTCATGTCCATTTTGATGGGTGACAGGACTGAATTTGCACTGCTGGCAACCCAACGACACAAATTAAAAAAGGTAAGAATGATATTAAATATGAACTGTTTAATGGTTTGATGCTTTAAATATAGATCGATATGCAATGATAAAGCTAAATGTTTGTATTATTGATAAATACTTAAATTTGCCTTGAATTACATGCACTGTAAAAAACAAATGTAATTTTACAGGTAATGGTCTGTATTTTTTTACAAAATTACCGTTTTGCTTGTTGTTTTACAGATATTTGCTGTAATTTAAATTACATTTACAGGGAAATGCTTGTATTTTGGTATTAGATCAAATTTCTGTTTTTAAGAGGACATTTTCTGTATTTTTACAGAATAATGTGTAATTTTACATAAAAATTGTATTAGTATTTTACAGATTTTTTCTGTAAAAATAGAAAAAAGGAAACAAATAATTACAGAAATCAGCAGTCACTCAACATGTTTTTCTTCCCATTTAAGATAATGTGTTGGTTAAAGTGATTTTTTTAGGCTAAATAATAGTATTTGTACATATAGTAGGCTATAGGCTTAAGTGTACTATACATTTATGTATTGTTTATTTTACTAATGTCTTGCAAAAAGATGCTCATTTTGATGGGTGACAGGACTGAATTTGCACTGCTGTCAACCCAACGAAACTAAAAAAGGTAAGGATGATATTAAATATGAACTGTTTAATGGTTTGATGCTTTAAATATAGATTGATATGCAATGATAAAGCTAAATGTTTGTATTATTGATAAATACTTACATTTGCCTTGAATTACTCGGCTTGGCTAGCGATTTCTCTGACTGGTGCTAAAACGAAATTGTTGAATAAAGATGTTATTTTTTGTTTGTTTTTGCACACAAAGTGTGTTCCCTTTCGTTCAGTCACTACGACGTAACGTTAGTGACTAACGAATGGGGGTTTCGCTTAGAAGCCTATCATCTTCGAGCTTAGAGAAAACGCCCAATGGCGTGCCAATGCCAATGCCCTCCTCCTTGAACTGCCACCTTAACGTGGTGGAGGGGTTTGAGTACCCGAATGAACCTAGGAGCTATGTTGTCCGGGGCTATATGCCCCTGGTAGGGTCTCCCAAGGCAAACAGGTCCTAGGGGACGGGTCAGACTAAGAGCAGTTCAAAAACCCCTTATGACGACTAGGAAAACGAGGACCGTGACGTCGCCCGGTACGGCGCAGCCGGGGCCCCACCCTGGAGCCAGGCCTGGGGTTGGGGCTCGTATGCGAGCGCCTGGTGGCCGGGCCTTACCCCACGGGGTCCGGCCGGGCTCAGCCCAAAGGAGCGACGTGGGGACACCTTCCCGTGGGCTCACCACTCACGGGAGGGACCGTAAGGGGCCGGTGCGGAGAAGATCGGGCAGCAGTCGAAGGCAGGAGCCTAGACAACCCGATCCCTGGACACGGAAACTGGCTCTTGGGACATGGAATGTCACCTCACTGGCGGGGAAGGAGCCTGAGATTGTGCGTGAGGTTGAGAGGTTCCGACTAGAGATAGTCGGAATCACCTCTACGCACGGCTTGGGCTCTGGAACCACACTCCTCGAGAGAGGATGGACTCTTCACCACTCTGGAGTTGCCCATGGTGAGAGGCGGCGGGCTGGTGTGGGTTTGCTTATAGCCCCCCAGCTCTGCCGCCATGTGTTGGAGTTTACCCCGGTGAACGAGAGGGTCGTTTCCCTGCGGCTTCGGCTCAGGGATAGGTCTCTCACTGTTGTTTGTGCCTACGGGCCGAATGGCAGTGCAGAGTACCCGGCCTTTTTGGTGTCCCTGGGAGGGGTGCTGGAAAGTGCTCCGACTGGGGACTCCGTCGTTCTACTGAGGGACTTCAACGCCCACGTGGGCAATGACAGTGACACCTGGAGGGGCGTGATTGGGAGGAACGGCCCCCCTGATCTGAACCCGAGTGGTGTTCAGTTATTGGACTTCTGTGCTAGTCACGGTTTGTCCATAACGAACACCATGTTCAGGCATAAGGGTGTCCATCAGTGCACATGGCACCAGGACACTCTAGGTTGTAGGTCAATGATCGACTTTGTGGTCGTTTCATCTGACCTGCGGCCGTATGTCTTGGACACTCGGGTGAAGAGAGGGGCGGAGCTGTCAACTGATCACCACCTGGTGGTGAGTTGGATCCGATGGCGGGGGAGGAAGCTGGACAGACCCGGTAGACCCAAGCGTACTGTAAGGGTCTGCTGGGAACGTTTGGCCGAGCCCCCTGTCAGAGAGATCTTCAACTCCCACCTCCGGCAGAACTTCGACCGGATCCCGAGGGAGGCTGGAGATATTGAGTCCGAATGGACCATGTTCTCCACCTCCATTGTCAAAGCTGCCGCTCGGAGCTGTGGCCGTAAGGTCTCCGGTGCATGTCGAGGCGGCAATCCCCGAACTCGGTGGTGGACACCGGAAGTAAGGGATGCCGTCAAGCTGAAGAAGGAGTCCTATCGGGCCTGGTTGGCTTGTGGGACTCCTGAGGCAGCTGACATGTACTGGCAGGCTAAGCGGACTGCAGCCCGGGTGGTTGTGGAGGCAAAAACTCGGGCCTGGGAGGAGTTCGGTGAGGCCATGGAAAAGGACTATCGGCTGGCCTCGAAGAGATTCTGGCAAACCGTCCGGCGCCTCAGGAGGGGGAAGCAGTGCCCTACCAACGCTGTTTTCAGTGGCGATGGACGGCTGTTGACCTCAACTGGGGATATCGTCGGACGGTGGAAGGAATACTTTGAGGATCTCCTCAATCCCGCCATCACGCCTTCCATTGAGGAAGCAGAGGCTGGGGGCTCAGAGGAGGACTCGTCCATCACCCGGGCTGAAGTCACCGAGGTGGTCAAGAAACTCCTCGGTGGCAAGGCACCGGGGGTGGATGAGATCCGCCCTGAGTACCTCAAGTCTCTGGATGTTGTGGGGCTGTCTTGGCTGACACGCCTCTGCAACATCGCGTGGCGGTCGGGGACAGTGCCTCTGGGATGGCAGACCGGGGTGGTGGTCCCTCTTTTTAAGAAGGGGGACCGGAGGGTGTGTTCCAACTACAGGGGGATCACACTTCTCAGCCTCCCCGGGAAAGTCTATGCCAGGGTACTGGAGAGGAGAATACGGCCGATAGTAGAACCTCGGATTCAGGAGGAACAGTCTGGTTTTCGTCCGGGCCGTGGTACACTGGACCAGCTCTATACCCTCTACAGGGTGCTGGAGGGTTCATGGGAGTTTGCCCAACCAGTCCACATGTGTTTTGTGGATTTGGAGAAGGCATTCGACTGTGTCCCTCGCGGCATCCTGTGGAGGGTGCTCGGGGAGTATGGGGTCCGGGGTCCTTTGCTAAGGGCTGTCCGGTCCCTGTACGACCAAAGCAGGAGTTTGGTCCGCATTGCCGGCAGTAAGTCAGACTTGTTCCCGGTGCATGTTGGACTCCGGCAGGGCTGCCCTTTGTCGCCGGTTCTGTTCATAATTTTTATGGACAGAATTTCTAGGCGCAGCCAGGGGCCGGAGGGTGTCAGGTTTGGGGACCACGCGGTTTCGTCTCTGCTCTTTGCGGATGACGTTGTCGTGTTGGCCCCTTCTAACCAGGACCTTCAGCATGCACTGGGACGGTTTGCAGCCGAGTGTGAAGCGGCTGGGATGAGGATCAGCACCTCCAAATCCGAGGCCATGGTCCTCAGTCGGAAAAGGGTGGTTTGCCCTCTTCAGGTTGGTGGAGAGTTCCTGCCTCAAGTGGAGGAGTTCAAGTATCTAGGGGTCTTGTTCACGAGTGAGGGGAGGATGGAACGGGAGATTGACAAACGGATCGGTGCAGCTTCTGCAGTAATGCGATCGATGTACCGGTCTGTTGTGGTGAAGAAAGAGCTAAGCCGTAAGGCGAAGCTCTCGATTTACCGGTCAATCTACGTTCCTACTCTCACCTATGGTCATGAGCTTTGGGTCATGACCGAAAGGACAAGATCCCGGATACAGGCGGCCGAAATGAGTTTTCTCCGCAGGGTGGCTGGGCGCTCCCTTAGAGATAGGGTGAGGAGCTCAGTCACTCGGGAGGAACTCGGAGTGGAGCCGCTGCTCCTCCACATCGAGAGGGGTCAGTTGAGGTGGCTCGGGCATCTGTTCCGGATGCCTCCTGAGCGCCTTCCCGGGAAGGTGTTTCGGGCATGTCCAACCGGGAGGAGGCCCCGGGGAAGACCTAGGACACGCTGGAGGGACTATGTCTTCCGGCTGGCCTGGGAACGCCTCGGTGTCCCCCCGGAAGAGCTGGAGGAAGTGTCTAGGGAGAGGGAAGTCTGGGCATCTCTGCTTAGACTGCTGCCCCCGCGACCCGGCCCTGGATAAAGCGGAAGAAGATGGATGGATGGATGGATGCCATGGGGCATGCGGAATTTGCATACGTAACTCCGCCTCACCGCGTGAGTATATAAGGAAGTACGAGGCAATATCGCATTATGTTTCTGCTTTCGGAGCCAAGAGAACCTACCTCTTCACTCCTACAGCCTTCTGAGACTCTGTCAGCTTCTTCGAGACGAGCAGCTTTCCAGTCGGTGTTGGTGTGACGGCGCGTTCCAGTGATCGTATACTTCCTGCCTGCTGATCTGCGCAGTGGTCCGTTTGACAGCTGGTGTGTGTTTCCCTGGGCGCTTCGGCATCGACTGCGAGGCTTTCCTCTCACAAAAAGAGCTTGCGCGTGGCACGTCTTTTTCAAGACGGCTCGCCCGTGCACTTCCGGGTGCGATCGATTTCCGCTGCTGTCTATGGGCGCATTCACTGCTCGAGCGTGTTTGGGCTTTAGCACGTTCGGGCAGTGTTTGCGGATGTGTCACGTTTCCATTGCGGGGGCGTGACCATCGCGATGTCGCTTTCGAGACTCAGTGATCTCCGTGAGGAGAGAGATTCCTCTCTGCCACACCCCAATCTACCGTCCCCGAGTGAGATGGTACTTTGGCTGGTGGCCAGGGTGACCTGAGGGCGGTGCTGTGGTATTAAGAACCCCGACGTTCATTCGTCGGGCCACGCCCCCCTCTTACACATCGCTTCCCGCGAGTGTTGGACTGAACCAATGGCCCGTCTCTGACGCCCCGTTCTTTCAGTTCACGCTCCGGATAGCAGTGAGATGTCGATCGCCGCATCCAAAGGTGGGCTGGAGTCCTTTGGGGATGACGATTAGGTTGTGCTCCGCCTCCGGGTGTGTCAGCACTTCCTGATCCGACCTAAAGTTGACAGCCATGTTATCTCGGGCAGCCGCGAGTCTCGCGCTGGTGTGGAACTCCGCCCAGTTGCGGGTGCTCGTGGTTGTGCGATTGGTTTTTGGGGGCGGCACCCGACAGCTGTTGGGCCCCGCCCCCAATGCCTTTCGCTCCCGGGGTGCATGAGGAGATCACGCGGTCCCGGAAGTCCCCGAGCTTCCCGCGACCGTTTGGTGGCCTCCTCCGCCTTCACTGCCCTTGATGGGGCCGCGGCCTAGGGTACACTGGGGCCCCCTCCCCCCCACTGTTGAACTCTCTGTTGCGCACTACGGTGTCCACAGAGGGCTTTGACGTGGCGTGGTGTGGCTGTCCTAAGCACCCTCCCAAAGCCTGTGGGCTCGTCTACTTCGGTGGCGTGGTCCTGCAGAGCTACGGGCAGGCCGCCGCCCCTTTGCACATGCACAAGGGTGGAGCCGACCCAGGGCTCTTCATTGAGCTGCGTGCCGCAACTGATCCCGCCCTCGGGCGGTGAAGGTGGCCACACGCTACCTGGGTCGGGCGATGTCCACAGCTGTGGTCCGGGAGAACACCTGGCCTTACCTGGTGATGTGGAGGACGTTGAGTGGGCCCGCCTCCTCAACTCACCCATATCCCAGGCTGGCCTCTTCGGCGGCGCGGCTGAGAACTGCGCCCAACGGTTCTCGGCCGCCCCAGAGCAGACTGAGGCTGTAACACGTACTGCCCCGGCGGCCAGCTGCTGCACCCAGCCGCCGGCTCAGTTGCCTCAGTCTGCTCGCCGCCGAGGGCGCCCTCCCTCTTCCCGCCCGGCCCCAGCAGCAGCCTTCACCTGGGCCGCACCGTGGAGGTGGTTGAGGATGTCGCCCAGTCCGCTCCCCAGACTGGTTAAACGCCAGGCTGGATGTGGACAACTCAGAGATGGGTTCCAGTTCTTCCCAGGGGATGGTAGCAGGGCCTCTCCTTCCCCCGGTGGAGGGCCGGGGGAAAATCCTTCCGCTGCTGGCCCCCGGACTAGCAGCGCTTGGGAAGAACTCATGTTCCTGTCTCTGAGAACCAGAGACCGGTGATGACAGTGCGCCTCACCCTCGGGTCTCGCCACTCGCATCCCTCTCTGTCGCCAGCCCCATGGCAGAGCAGACCCCAGTGGAACGTGCGTCCTTCCCTGGTCTCCTCTGTCAGGACGCAGCCGTTAACCGTGCCCCGACCCCGGGACGCCCAACAGCCTCCCCTGTCCAGGCCGGTAACGCTGCCTCGCTGCCCCACCCTGGGTACGTCTGCCGTCCGTATGACCCAGTTGGTGCAGTCTCTGGAAGCATGGCTTCAGCTTCCGGGGCTGTCCCGCTGGGTTGCGCGGACCGTCAGGCTCGGCTACGCGATTCAGTTCGCGCAGGCTCCTCCCCGTTACAGGGGAGTCCGCTATACCGTGACCGGGGCTCATGCCACCGTCATGCGTGCGGAGATTGCCACCCTACTGGCGAAGGGTGCGATCGAGCCTGTCCCTCCGGCCAAAATGAAGTCGGGGTTCTACAGCCCCTACTTCATTGTACCCAAGAAAACCGGTGGGTTACGACCAATCCTGGACCTTCGCATCTTGAACCGATCCCTTCACCGGCTTCCGTTCAAGATGTTGACTGCGAAACGCCTTTTCGAATGCGTTCGTCCTCACGATTGGTTTGCAGCGATCGACCTGAATCGCTCCTGGGGCATATGGCATCTGCAGCCGCGGTAACGCCGCTCGGATTGCTTCATATGAGACCGCTTCAGCACTGGCTTCGCGATCGAGTCCCGAGATGGGCATGGCAGTCTGGCAAGCTCCGGATCCAAGTGACTCGGGCCTGCTTACAGACGCTCACCCCGTGGTCGAACCTCAGTTTCTACGGGCCGGTGTGCCCTTAGAACGAGTTTCCAGGCATGTTGTCGTATCGACGGATGCCTCTGCCACGGGCTGGGGTGCCATGTGCAATGGACAAGCAGCCGCGGGCTCCTGGACAAGACCCCAGCGCCTCCTGCATGTCAATTGCCTCGAGTTGCTGGCAGTACGGTTCGCCCTGCACCGCTTCTGAGCGTTGCTGAAGGGTCAACATGTGCTTGTCCGGACAGACAACACGGCCGTAGTAGCGTACATCAACCACCAAGGCGGTCCCGCCGTATGTCTCAACTCGCCCGCCATCTCGTTTTATGGAGTCAGAAGCGCCTGAGGTCCCTTCGTGCTGTCCATATTCCGGGAGTCCTGAACCACGCAGCCGACGAGCTCTCGCGGTTTCAGCCTCTCCCGGGAGAATGGAGATTCCATCCCCAGACGGTCCAGCTGATTTGGGAACAGTTTGGCGACGCACAGGTAGATCTGTTTGCCTCCCACGACTCTTCCCACTGCAGCCTGTTCTATTCCCTGACCGAGGGCACGCTCGGCACGGATGCACTGGCGCACAGCTGGCCGCGGGGCCTACGCAAATATGCGTTCCACCCAGTGAGCCTACTCGCACAGCTCCTGTGCAAGATCAGGGAGGACAAGGAGCAGGTCCTTTTGGTCGCCCCGTACTGGCACGGCCAGACCTGGTTCCCCGAACTTATACTCCTTGCGACAGCCCTCCCAGGCCTATTCCTCTGAGTCCGAACGTGTGGCTCCTGGACGGGACGCGGCAGGTTTGAGTGGTCTGCAACCTATGGTGGTCGCTACCATCACGTCCGCTAGGGCAGAGTCCACTAGGCATGCCGTCTCCTCTGTCAGGACGCAGCCGTTAACCGTGCCCCGACCCCGGGACGCCCAACAGCCTCCCCTGTCCAGGCCGGTAACGCTGCCTCGCTGCCCCACCCTGGGTACGTCTGCCGTCCGTATGACCCAGTTGGTGCAGTCTCTGGAAGCATGGCTTCAGCTTCTGGGGCTGTCCCGCTGGGTTGCGCGGACCGTCAGGCTCGGCTACGCGATTCAGTTCGCGCAGGCTCCTCCCCGTTACAGGGGAGTCCGCTATACCGTGACCGGGGCTCATGCCACCGTCATGCGTGCGGAGATTGCCACCCTACTGGCGAAGGGTGCGATCGAGCCTGTCCCTCCGGCCAAAATGAAGTCGGGGTTCTACAGCCCCTACTTCATTGTACCCAAGAAAACCGGTGGGTTACGACCAATCCTGGACCTTCGCATCTTGAACCGATCCCTTCACCGGCTTCCGTTCAAGATGTTGACTGCGAAACGCCTTTTCGAATGCGTTCGTCCTCACGATTGGTTTGCAGCGATCGACCTGAATCGCTCCTGGGGCATATGGCATCTGCAGCCGCGGTAACGCCGCTCGGATTGCTTCATATGAGACCGCTTCAGCACTGGCTTCGCGATCGAGTCCCGAGATGGGCATGGCAGTCTGGCAAGCTCCGGATCCAAGTGACTCGGGCCTGCTTACAGACGCTCACCCCGTGGTCGAACCTCAGTTTCTACGGGCCGGTGTGCCCTTAGAACGAGTTTCCAGGCATGTTGTCGTATCGACGGATGCCTCTGCCACGGGCTGGGGTGCCATGTGCAATGGACAAGCAGCCGCGGGCTCCTGGACAAGACCCCAGCGCCTCCTGCATGTCAATTGCCTCGAGTTGCTGGCAGTACGGTTCGCCCTGCACCGCTTCCGAGCGTTGCTGAAGGGTCAACATGTGCTTGTCGGACAGACAACACGGCCGTAGTAGCGTACATCAACCACCAAGGCGGTCCCGCCGTATGTCTCAACTCGCCCGCCATCTCGTTTTATGGAGTCAGAAGCGCCTGAGGTCCCTTCGTGCTGTCCATATTCCGGGAGTCCTGAACCACGCAGCCGACGAGCTCTCGCGGTTTCAGCCTCTCCCGGGAGAATGGAGATTCCATCCCCAGACGGTCCAGCTGATTTGGGAACAGTTTGGCGACGCACAGGTAGATCTGTTTGCCTCCCACGACTCTTCCCACTGCAGCCTGTTCTATTCCCTGACCGAGGGCACGCTCGGCACGGATGCACTGGCGCACAGCTGGCCGCGGGGCCTACGCAAATATGCGTTCCACCCAGTGAGCCTACTCGCACAGCTCCTGTGCAAGATCAGGGAGGACAAGGAGCAGGTCCTTTTGGTCGCCCCGTACTGGCACGGCCAGACCTGGTTCCCCGAACTTATACTCCTTGCGACAGCCCTCCCAGGCCTATTCCTCTGAGTCCGAACGTGTGGCTCCTGGACGGGACGCGGCAGGTTTGAGTGGTCTGCAACCTATGGTGGTCGCTACCATCACGTCCGCTAGGGCAGAGTCCACTAGGCATGCCTATGCTTTGAAGTGGAACCTCTTCGTCACCTGGTGCTCTTCCCGCCAAGAAGACCCCTGGAAATGCCCGATCGGGTCCGTGCTTGAGTTTCTCCAAGAAGGGGTTGGAGCGAAGGCTGTCTCCCTCCACCCTCAAAGTATATGTGGCCGCTATATCTGCCCGCCACGATCTCTTGGAGAACAAAAAGGTAAGTCAGCACGACCTGATCATCAGGTTCCTGAGGGGAGCGAGGAGACTGAATCCTCCTCGCTCTCCTCTCGTACCCTCTTGGGATCTCTCAGTAGTTTTAAGTGCTCTGCAGAGGCCTCCCTTTGAGCCTTTGCGGTCGGTTGATATTAAGTTCCTGTCTATGAAGACGGCTCTGCTGACCGCATTGGCCTCTCTCAAGAGGGTCGGGGACCTGCAGGCTTTTCGGTTGACGAAGCGTGCCTGGAATTCGGGCCGGCTAACTCTCACGTGATCCTGAGACCCCGGCCTGGAAATGTCCCACGGTTCCTACCACTCCCTTCAGAGATCAGGTTGTCCTTTGGAGGAGGCAGACCCAGCCTTGGCATTGCTCTGTCCAGTATGCGCCCTCCGCGCCTACGTAGACATGACGCAGTGTTCAGGACCTCAGACCAGCTCTTTGTCTGTTATGGTGGAGAGCGGAAGGGAAGTGCTCTCTCAAAGCAAAGGTTGTCTCACTGGATAGTGGACACCATTGTTTTGGCTTACCAGCAGCAAGGTCGACCATGTCCCCTTGGTGAGAGGGCACACTCCACTCGGAGTGTGGCCTCCTCTTGGGCTCTAGCGCATGGCGCCTCGCTGACAGACATCTGCAGAGCTGCAGGCTGGGCGACACCCAACACATTTGCCAGATTCTACTATCTCCGAGTGGAGCCAGTGTCCGACTATGTACTCGCCCCCCCGAGGGGCCGGTAATGGACCAGGCTTGGTGTCTTCGCTTGCTCGCCACTCCACTCCACGGACTGGATACGTGCGATATTTCCTCAGGTGAGCTCCCCGAGAGCCCTGAGCTCCTCCAGCACTGCTTACGCCGATACCTGTGTGTCTGCCCTCTAGCGAGCCCAGACCCTCGTGTTCGGCCAGGTGCCCCGTGTGCATGGTTCCCCTTCGGCGACCCCCACACGAGTATTTCACCGTAAGTCTCCGCAGTGAGCGGGTTTCTTCCCTTGGCGTGTCCCCCGCCAACCCTAGGGTTAAAAATCCACCTTCGGCTGGTACCCTAGAGTTTTTCCATATGCAGCCCTTAGCGGGTCATATGTGTACTCTTAAGTCCTCCCCACGGGTAGGCATCCTTGGCATTCCCTCACTGGGATATGCTTCCCAGTGTACCTTGGTATTCCTGTGATAAGTGGGAGTCCTTCGTCCGTACTAGTCTTACGACAGGGTACTCACACTTACGCAGGGCGCTGGAAGACAGCTGAGTGGCGGGATTATATTGGGACCCCCATTCGTTAGTCACTAACGTTACGTCGAAGTGACTGAACGAAAGGGAACGTCTCAGTTACGGATGTAACCCTCGTTCCCTGAGGAGGGAACGGAGACGTAACGTCCCGTTGCCACATCAGCTGTGCTACCTGGAACGCAGGAGTTCAGTCTTGGCTCCTCAAGCAGGTAACATAATGCGATATTGCCTCGTACTTCCTTATATACTCACGCGGTGAGGCGGAGTTACGTATGCAAATTCCGCATGCCCCATGGCATTGGCACGCCATTGGGCGTTTTCTCTAAGCTCGAAGATGATAGGCTTCTAAGCGAAACCCCCATTCGTTAGTCACTAACGTTACGTCTCCGTTCCCTCCTCAGGGAACGAGGGTTACATCCGTAACCGAGACGTTCTCATCGCTTCATAAAATTAACGTTAAACCAGTCACATTAACTATTTGAACAATGTCTTTCCTTTAGGGCCTTGAAAGTGTTCATTACGTTGCTGTCTATGGAGGGGTCAGCGAGATCTGGGGTTTCATCAGAAATATCTTCATTTGTGTCTGAAGATGAACGAAGGTTTGGAACGACATGAGGGCAAGGAATTAATAACAGAATTTTCATTTTTGTGTGAACTGACCCTTTGAATTGGTGTTCACTTTTCTCAGTGATTAATTTTTATCAGCTGATGTAATAATTATTTTAATTTGATGGTTTAACACTGTTCAAAACACATTTTTAATTAGATGACTAAATTACTGTTCTCAGTGGGTTAAACAGACCAGTGGACATTGAAAAAACTGTTATACGATTATGAAATACTGTTGCTACCCTCTTGTACATAATGTTTTTCATAAAGTCAGCTTTATGTAAAGGCAAAAAAAATAAGGTTCTTGTTGTATTGTAATTTTAAAGTGAACAAATGTTTTGTATTGAGATGCTGGTTTACTGTTTCATGGTACTTTTTAAAAATTCTGAAAATGATTTAATTTATAGAAATAGTTAAAAAATAAAAGTAGCTTGGGAAAAAAAGTAGCTTAACGTGAGGCTTACAAGGAGACATTTGCAAACATTACTTAAAAGATTATGTTGGATATACTTAAAACTATAATTTTCTAAATTGATTTTCTAAATTGAAGGGATAGTTCACCCAAAAATGAAAATTAGCCCATGATTTACTCTCCCTCAAGTCATCCGAGGTGTGTATGACATTCTTCTTTCAGACGAATAAAATCTGAGTTAAATTAAAAATGTTCAGGCTAATCCAAGCATTATAATAGCAGTAATAGTTGCTCTGTTTTTGAAGTCCATAAAAAAGTGCATCTGCCCGTCATATAACTGCCCCACGCGGCTCTGGGGTGTTAATAAAGCCCTTCTGAAGCGAATCGATGCATTTGTGTAAGAAAAATATCCATATATAAAAAGGCTCTGCATCAGCCAAAATACCGGCGCGATCATAGATATATACACAGATTCCTCATTAGTGCCTGTACGGATCGGTCGAATGAGGCATCTACGTATATATATCTATGATCACGCCAGTATTTTGACCTTATTCGCCGGAAGTTATGGCGCTGGGAAAACTAGATGACATTTATCTGAAAAAAGGTAAAAAAAAACGTTGGGTTTCTCGCAGAAACCGATGATTTCGTGCCTTCAGACATCAGTGTGTCCCTACTAGCCGCAGGTTTAATGAGGATTCGTATGTGTGTGTGTTTTTACTCTCATTGCTCTCTAAAATATCCCCATTGACATCATTGTACGACTATCACACTGCAGTGGCTGGAGTTACACATCTTCATTTGTGTTCTACTGAAGAAACAAACACACCTACATCTCTGATGCCCTGGGGGTGAGCAGATAAACATAATTTAGTTTTTGGGTGAACTATCCCTTTAAGAGTCCAAGTTGAAAACATGCAAAGTCTAATAAGATAAACACAAATAAAACGAGTTTAAAATACTCAAAAAGCTGATGCAAATAGTTGCCTCAATTTTATTGAGTAAAACGGGCACAGTATTTTTTACAGTGTAGTTATAAGCTAGTGGTTAAGTTTAGGTATTGGGGATTAATGGACGGTCATGCATTAATATGTGCTTTATAAGTACTAATAAACAGACAATATCCTAGTAATATGCATGATAATAACTAGTCAATTGTAAGATTTGGACCCTAAAATAAAGTGTCACTGCTTGCATTTTTTTTCTGTGTAACACAAAAGAAGAAATTCTGAATCTTCACAATCCGGTGAGTTCCAAAAAGGAATCCATTAAAGTTCCATTAAAGGATCATAATATTCCATATTAAGCATAAGATTTATGCAAGGGACATCCCAAATTTTAAGCTGAACAACACAAAAATCCACTCGGTAACACTTTACAATGAGGTATCATTTGTTATTTAACATTAATTATTGCATATAATTTATGAATTGAATTGTTGTTAATGTTAGGGTAACACTTTAGAACTACCCATGAACAAAAGAGTAACGCACTTTTAAAGGAACACGCCACTATTTGTGAAAACAGGCTCATTTTCCGACTCCCTTAGAGTTAAACAGTTGAGTTTGACCGTTTTCATTCAGCTGATCTCCGGGTCTAGCGGTAGCACTTTTAGCATAGCTTAGCTAAAAAAATAGCTCTCAAAAAAAAGGAGTACAAAATTGTACCTTTTAAGGTACAAGTGGCCGTCACTGGGGTGGTGCCCTTACATTTTTGTACCTGTAAGTCAGTGGTCGGCAAGTTTGGTCCTAGAGAGCTGATGTCCTGCAGAGTTTAGCTCCAACCCTTCTAAACCACCACAGTATAAAACTCATGGCTCCCAGCATGCATTGCAGCATTAAGTGTGTCACCATTGTTGAGATTCATATGCTGATTCTTGAGATCTGTGTGCGTCTAAACTTTTTCCCCCTAGAATGTATTTAAAAATCAAAATTCAGAATGTCTGATCTGTGGCAAGAAAGTATTTTTGGTGAATATTATTTATTCATATTTTTAGTTGGTGATGAGTTTAGGAAATAATTTTACTTCGTGATCATTTTTGTTTATGGCTTCTTTTGATTTGAACAAATTATGTGTTTTGTTAACACTGTAACAAAAAACAAAAACTCACATAAAACGCCAAGAGTCAAACTGGCCAACTAAAGGAAACACCGATATCCATAATGGTGACCCACATTCCCATTTTCAATAAAGCATCAACATCTAAACCTCTGTTAATTCTCAATAAGAGCTTCTATAGAAGTTTTTACTTTCGGTTGAACTCTTTCTTTAATACCCCATTTCCACCGAGGCAGTGCTGGTGCTGGTTTCGGAGCCAGAGCCTAGTTTCAAATCAGTTCTTTGTCTTTCGACACTCAAAGCACCAGCTCTGAACCAGGAGAAGTGGTTCTTAAGTAGCACCAAAACACTGCTGGTCTAGAAGTAAGAACCGCTGGGGTTCCCGTGACCAACAAGACCAACACAAACTTGTGACCGCCATTTTTGAAATAGCAGCTAATGGAGCTAAAAGCTGCTTGATTGTAATCTCCTTCTATACAATTTACAGCGAGTTGCACAAATGCGTTTGATTCGCTGTGTTTTGATGCCGATGTAGGATCCAGGCCCGGTTCCAGGTTCAAATCACTCTAGTAAAGTGCAGAGAGGCTGAGCAACCATACAGTGTGACATTTATGATTATTTATTTACTATTCACTTTTACCAATAATTGTAATTTCAAAAATATTTTGCCACAAATGTTTGTCTATTAATCTATTAGTCTGCCTTAACATTGCTTTAAAGTGTTACTAGTATTTTAACACGTCATCTATCATATAAATCACTCACTCACTCTACTGTTGACTAACTTTAGTAAATTTAATAAGAATCACTGTACATGTAATACAGTGAAGTTTGTTTTATTTTACATTTAATTGTTTTATTCAATTTCTATAGTATTTATTCTTACTTGAATAATCCTACTTGAGAAAACACATCATTATCGTGAAATAGGATTTTAGTATCGCTCACCCCTAAACATTAGCATTTGGTTTCATAGCATAATTGAAATGCAAATAAAACAGGTTCATTTGTGTTTTTCATCCACTTGTAATAATACAAGTTCTACATATATATCTATGTCCATTCTATTCTCTGAAACCATTTTTGATTGGAAACTAGTTGAGGTTCTGTAGACAAAATAAAAATGTTAAATGGTAATGGCAAGATGTAATAGTGGTATTTTTGTTCAATTTTATATTGCCATTGGTTTAATGGGTTGAAATGTTAAAATATTAATAGAAGGTAAAAATTTACACTAGCAATTTCTAATCTTTTTTCAATTTAATTACTTTCTGGATTTGGGTGGACTCGACTCAGACTCAGTCGATAAGAATTTGGACTTGAGTCCAACCCTGCCCCTTTTGGACTCGGACTTGGACTCGGACTTGATTGTCTAAGACTTGATCTTGACTCGAACTCTACAAAGGTGGACTCGGACCCAACACTAGTATACAGGGACGTAAGACTGGCTCTGTGGCGGCCCGTAGAAAGGCAAACCGGTTCTTAGAAGGCTCGTCAGTCGAACCAACTCCGAACTGGCACTAGCTCTGAACTAGCACTGGCTCATGCTGGTGGAAAAGGGGTTTAAGTGTAGAATGTAGTTCAAAGGGCTCAAATATCCCAGAGTTTTCTTTCTGTCAAAATCTTGCATGAAGCATCACTTTTTTTACAAACAATTTACAAACAAACTGACTTCTGAACCAGGCCGTAAT
This sequence comes from Gobio gobio, assembly GCF_949357685.1. Classification (NCBI taxonomy): domain Eukaryota; kingdom Metazoa; phylum Chordata; class Actinopteri; order Cypriniformes; family Gobionidae; genus Gobio; species Gobio gobio. Next base: position 56,125,690 of record NC_137116.1, read on the forward strand.
GAAAGAAAGGCCTCATTTTGTAAAACTGTGATGTGCCGTACGGGGGAAAACCTAAGCCATGTTAGAAGCTTTGACGACTGTATGAGCTCCATTTGGCTTGTGATCATCTCCACCGATCCTGCAGCATAACAGACAGTGTTGATCTCAGATGAAAGTGTCAGGATTTCAAACGGTTGCTTTCATAGAGAATAATTACTCTTAATGTTTAGCGCGGTGCTGTGGGTGTAAACCAAGAAATTATAAACATTGCACCAATTATTTAAGGTGATATCTATGACATCAATCGGCATTTTACGGGAAGATGAACACACCGTAAGATAAGAGTGATCCATTACAATCAGTAAAAAACTGCATGTATAATGTAGGAAGACGATCCTAATACATTCAGAATTAAGAAAGCCTTGTTTTTTCCCTGTTCCGTGTCACGTAAAGTGTCAAAAGAACAATGAAAATCAATCTTGTCATATGCAAGGCACTCTGGTCATATCATTTTTTTAATGCAAAATACATTTTTATTTTTATTGTATGAATTTGTGCAAATGCATTTGTTTAATTTAACTTATTTTATTTTATGTAACAGAATCAAAAACTGTGAAAAATAGCTGTATACTAACTGTGCGTTCACACCAGACGCAACTTGCGTGAATAAATCGCGCCATTTGCGCGTAGTTGGACGCGTGAACAATTTGAGTTTACTCGCTTCATTCGCAAGTGACATTTACTTCACAACATACGTGAATTCGTGTCAGAATTCGGAGCTTCTGCCAGCGGCTCGTCTCGTTGTGAAATGGCTGACATGGAATGTTTTAAAATACGGCGATTAAGCTCAATTTGTCAGCTTTAGCTAGCTTGTAGTCTCAATATGCATATATATATATATATATATATATATATATATATATATATATATATATATATATATATATATATATATATATATATATATATATATATATATATATATATATATATATATATATATACTGTATAGCTCAAATTGAGTAAAGAGCGCTTTCTACAACTCACCAGACTGTCCGACCTCCTCACTCACTTTCTTCCAAGCAAGATCCTTTTATTCCTGTTTCTATAAAGTATGAAGATGTTTCGTACAGCTCCGGGTATCCACATATGATTGTGTCCTCATTGTTGTCACTACTAGTGCAAGCTCCTGATTGGTTAACGTGGCGTGAATATCTGCCAAAGTTCAGATTTTCAGCTCTTCACACCGGACGCGTAAAGAAAAAGTGAAGCGGAAAAGCGAATATTTTGTGTGCGAATAGTTCGCGTCAAAACCATTCACATCAGTTGTTTCAGCGTTTCAGAGCTCCAACATTCCAAACATTTGCGACGACAGCTGAGAAAACACCGACACTTCATCATCCAGTGAAGATAAGCTTTACATTTTCTTTAAAGACCGAAAAGAAGGTTTTGGGAGCACCCAGACTTAAAGAACAGAGAGTCTGAAGGCAAGTATGCTCTTCTACAGGAGCTAAAACTTTATCACTTTATCAGCTGGTTCCGGTACTTTCGAATGTCCATGGGACAATTTGAGGAGCTCCTCCAGAGACCGTAGAAAAAAATCACTCGTTGAAAAAAATCAACGAGTTTTAACTCAAAAGGTGATGTTATCGCTGTCTGTAGCCTACAGTGGGCAAACACAACATCTGTACACCTGCAACTACAACTACAGCTGTAATCTCAGGAGAATGCAATGCCTGGCAAAGGTTAATGTTGGTTGAATAGCTTGTGACATCTACTGGACATTTCGTCACATTTGTTTCCTTGTATGTGATTGGTTGAAGCCTTTTCTGTCGCTGCGAGAGTTTGAAAAAAACGGCATCAAAATTTAAGTTTTTTCGCTGCAGCACATCGGGCTGGGGTCGAAATACGCCCCCCCCCCTTTTTGGCACACTGGTTTCTCCTCATACATCACTCTCACATTAAAAAGGATTCGCTGTGGCACAGCGGTCTTGTTTTTGCAGAGATACAGGAGCTTGAATTAGTCTCTGTCTTTTCATGAGATGGTGGAGGATAACCAGGTCATTCTGGAAATACTGTGACAAACATGTCCCTCTAATGTTGTGATGTCAAACTGTCCCCAGAGTGATACCTGTGGTATAAAGGAAAGAAACTCTTTGTTTGATTCTAACAATGTACTTGTTTGTCCAAATGGCTGAGAAAGAGCAATTTCTGCTGCACCAGGAACTTTTGTCCGCTCTTCTTCAAAACTAGGTCCTGTGAATAAAGCAGAGTCAAATTGAAATCTAATAGCCAACAGGGACGGGGCTGTTACTCCTTATATAGTACATAAGATATTTGTTAGCATGGGATTTAGCCTCTTTACAAGACTGGCTTTTTTCTCTCCCGTCCTCTCCGCTCAAAGCTTTGCACCATTGACAACTCTTTCCCCGAGGAATAAAACTTAATGGGCGAAGAATTTGAGAATTTGAAGTCTGAGGGTGAGAGCCCAAATGTCAAATCGAGCGAGTACAAGCTTCTACGATTGAAGGTGATCAAACTGACAGAACAAAGCCGGAGGTTTTGATGGATGCATATGCTATAATGAAGTGTAATAGATGAAACCGCATATTGAACGTCGAGGAATACATTCATCCCAGACATGCCGTTTGTGCTTTTAACTTTACCGGAGTGTACGTCTGCCTCCTTAAGGTCCTTAATGTGTGCATTTTAAACTCGCTGTATTCATTTGCTATGTGTATTTTGATTTTGCTGAATATCTAAAACGGACTGGATGAAATGTAAGGAAGCGTTCACGGGATGGTGCACAACAGATGCCTTTAACTTCTGTTTCAACATTCAATTTGCTTGATTCATCAGATTCATTGCTTTAAGACAAAGAAAAATATTTATGAAAAACAATTTTTATGGCGTCTGGTGTGAACGCACAGTTAGTATATACAGCTATTTTGCACAGTTTTTGATTCTGTTACATAAATAAGTTAAATTAAACATGCATTTACACACATTCATACAATAAAAACTGAAATAATCAGGTTTTATTTTGCAATAACATGTATAAGTATAATCTACACGAATGCACATTTATTATTATAGCTACATGCAAGCTCAATTTAGCTTTTGTTTCATTTGTAATGACTTCATTCCAATTGATGAATCCGAACATAGTATTTACATGAACGGTACATAAAGTGATTGAGTTGATGTGTGCGTTTATATTTCACACGCTTGTATTTTCGGACACGCACATCATGGGCGTTACTAGGCCCTTTTTAGGGGGGCTTCAGCCTCCCCTAAACTTCTGTCCAGCCCTCCTAAAAAATGTGTGATTAACCTTTATAACATATGAACGTCCCGTCTTTTAACCAGCGTGTTCTTCAATCCGCTGTGGCGGCGATTAGAGCGCACGTCAGAAGCAGAAGTGTGTGCGTTGATCTGAGCTCTCATTGGTCTGTCACCGGTCGTCAATGTCAAAATATTTGAGAAAACCAATCAAATCAGAGTAGGCGGGCTTTATGTTCACAGAAGCTGCTGAGGCTGAGCGCGAATTTTAGCAGCGCGACTCGGCGTCAAGTGCGACATATGTAAGTAGCTAAACTAAACATTTCATATTTGACAGCTGCTTCTTTGTTGAACTGTTAAACAAATGACAAAAAAATATTCAGGCAAATTAATTAACTTTTGTCTAATTTCGCCATTTTGAATTGAAATAGGCCTATGTAATGTCATTTTAATATAATTAACAAACAAGACATATTAACAAAGCAGTTTTCTTCAGATTAGGCCTAAGATTAATAGTAATGAATGTGTGCATATTGTAAATTAATATAATTCCATTTGTAACATTCAGAAAAAAAAGCTCAGCTTCTTTCAGCCTGTATTAGGCATAAGATTAGTAATGAATGTGTGCATATTGTGAATACATTTAATACATTTAGTTACCTAGCTTTCCTGTTAGCCTTCAGTAAATTAACATGTCTACAAAAATTATTCATAAAACATAAATATCAGTTAAACATATGTATAACTGTCTTCATTGACAAAAATGGAAAAAACTTTATCAGTTATATCTGCCCACTGACATGGTTTTCAAGCTATTGTTATCTAATTTGTTGGCGTTCAGAACATCTTAAAATGCACATATATAGATCATAGAAATCAACGTTTTCTCAGGGGAGCCCCAGAACCCCCATAACTACCTCACATTTGGGATCTCAGTGATTATAAACCTGCCTACATTGTATGGTTAAGGGATAAGCTACAATATGGTCATACAGAATTAGGTATTAATATTTGCTTTATAAGTAATAATAAAAACCCAATATCCTAATATGCATACTAATAAGCTACTAGTTAATAGTGAGAATTTGAGCCTAAAATAAAGTGTTACCATTTTTTCCCCATACCCTCACTGGGGGCTGAGCCGCCCTAAAATGAAAATCCTAGAACCGCCCCTGACGCACACACTGCACACATTTAGAGTTTACGCTGTTTGCACATACTATTCTCCTACATTGCTTCATTTCTTTGTTTTAAAGAGCACACTTAATGTTTAGCTATTCCGGGACCTGATTAGGAGACGACGAGCACATGAACTGTTACGCCGTGCTGCTGTATTTATTAAACAGTAAAAACGCCCTTTCCCACGCCCAGAATAAAGTGTCTGGATGAGAGTCTGAAATGAGGACTGATGGGACGTTCTTGATGATAGCAAAACATATTTATGGGACAGTTGTTAGATTTTGTTGATGATTTAAAATGTTATGTTATTAGAGAGATAGATGGACGGATAAGAATAGATGGATGGAACGAACGATAGACAGATGGATGGATGGATGGATGGATGGATGGATGGATGGATGGATGGATGGATGGATGGATGGATGGATGGATGGATGGATGGATGGATGGATGGATGGATGGATGGAACGATAGACAGATGGATGGATGGATGGATGGATAAGAATAGATGGATGGATAAGAACAGATAGATAGATAGATGGATGGATGGATGGATGGATGGATGGATGGATGGATGGATGGATGGATGGATGGATGGATGGATGGATGGATGGATGGATGGAAGGATGGATGGAAGGATGGATGGATGGATGGATGGATGGATGGATGGATGGATGGATAAGAATAGATGGATGGATAAGAACAGATAGATAGATGGATGGATGGATGGATGGATGGATGGATAGGCAGATAGATAGATAGATAGATAGATAGATAGATAGATAGATAGATAGATAGATAGATAGATAGATAGATAGATAGATAGATAGATAGATAGATAGATAGATAGATAGATAGATAGATGGATAGATATATGGATAAGGATAAGGATAGATAGATAGATAGATAGATAGATAGATAGATAGATAGATAGATAGATAGATAGATAGATAGATAGATAGATAGATAGATAGATAGATAGATAGATAGATAGATAGATAGATAGATAGATAGATAGATAGATAGATAGATAGATAGATAGATAGATAGATAGATAGATAGATAGATAGATAGATGTTGCTGTTTCCGGACTGCATAGCCTTGCCTATATGGGGCTGGGACTTGATGAACGAATGACTCAAACCCGAAGACTCAAGAGATGAACTAATCAATTCTGTTTCCTGTACAGAAATGGGAGCTCTAGCGTAGTTCTACCTGGAAGACTCCAATGTTACATCATTCACAAATTATCTAGCTATCCAATCATTATTCGTCTTCCGTAGTATATAAGTTCTGTTCCTACCCATTACTACGTTTGCAGATACTGACACCGGTTGTCACCCCCACCCTCCCCGACACCACTAGGTCGGTCCCTGTCCATATGTTGGGGGTACACTCTAAAAAATGCTGGGTTAAAAACAACCCAAGTTGGGTTGAAAATGGACTAACCCAGTGATTGGGTTGTTTTAACCCAGCAATTGCGTTGTTTAACCCAGCGATTATGTTGTTTTAACCCAGCAATTGGGTTGTTTTAAGCAAACATTTAACCCAACCGCTGGGTTAAAACAACCCAAATGCTGGGTTCGTCCATTTTCAACCCAACTTTGGTTATTTTTAACCCAGCATTTTTTAGAGTGTAGGCTCCGCTCCTGCCTTCATCCTCCAGATTCATACTATGGACGGGGCATACGCCAAAGAACTGTATCATTTCATCTATGATACTCATTGTAAACAAATGTAATTAAATATTATTCAAATGTTATTACCGCCTCCTGAGTCTTTCGGGTAGAACATATGGGATGTTGCGCATGCGCAGTCAACACAAAATGAACGAATCGCTCTCTGAGACAACCCGTTGTTCTCGAGTCATATTAAAGATTCGTTCAAAATGAACGAATAAACGAATCACTAAAACAGAGTCCGATATAGATGACGAAGTAGTGCGTCCCAAAACTTGCATACTCTTCTGCTACACACTCAAAACTATGTACTTTTTCTTCACAAAATGAGTACATACTTTTAAGTCGGCGAATTGGGACGCAGCATATGGCTTCTTCAAAAGTGTCAGATGGCGAACAACAAGATGTCCTCGACTTGGAGAAAATAAGAGGCGTCAGGCATGTTAAAAAAACAAATTTACGTTTTATAACTGTTGAATAGACAAAATGAAATATATCAACCTCATTGCTAAGATACAGGGAAACACAGTCAAATGCTGAAAACAATCATCACAATCTTGGCATCAGAACTGAAGCGGGATCCGCTCTACAGACGCAAGTATTGCATTGAAGGGGTCGGGAGAATGGTGTAAAATGTAAAAGTATATACTTGTTATCTTCTTTTTTTTCTCACATAAATACTGGTATAAAACATTTGGTTGGAAAATCACTGTAATCATTATTAGAGGACAGGTGTTTGACGCACCGTCACACTTGACAGATGCTTCGAACATATGTTGCAATTATGTAAAATCGCAAAGGAAAGTAAAATTTCTTTCTTTTTCAGACAGCAGGCTAATATTCTAACACAGCCGTCTTCTCTTTCTTTTTCCATTCGCACTTTCAGTTCATGCACCCGCGCTGACACACACACACACACACACACACACACACACACACACACACACACACACACACTGAATGCATTTTCACTTCCTCCTGGATTAAAGATAAGGCTCCTCTTCTAGGTAACAAGATTGTGTTTCTGTAGAAGCAAAGACATCCTTGTTTTAATTTACATAATATGTACAAGACACGTAGTCCAGTCTGGGAAGTGCTTTCTCCCACTTTATAGCGTCTCCAGGCCACTCCCATGGTCTTTATTTGTACAGTTCCAGCTGGAATGTGAGTTGTGGCGAAACAGAAAGAAAAGGAATCCATTCCATGTCCTTTAGTGGATCGTCGAAACGGCACAATGTCCAATAGGTGATGTTAGGTGGGACAGAAGTGCAAGATGATGATGGTTAACAGTTTATGGTACTAACGTAGTACACGGCCACACACATCCACTTTCTTAATGGTAAGTTTACGACCAATAGGCTTCGACAACAGATGTGGGTCATTCCTGCTATGCTGGACATTTTCGTGTCGCCTTGAACAAGTTTTTTTTTACTGTCCTCGCTTGTGTAAGTTCTTTAAAGGTGCAGTGTGTAATGTTTAGGAGGATCTATTGACAGAAATGCAATATAATACACAGAACTAAGTTTTCAGTGGTTATGTTTTTATGACCTTTCCATCGACACACACCGCGGGTCACTTACAGTGAAGTCGCCATTTTGTGCCGCCATGTTTCTACGGTAGCCCTAAAGGGACAAACTTCTCTACATAGCGCTAGTCGTTCTCTGCTGTCTCAGACGATCACATCTTTGTCCTGTGTCAGCCACCGTAGCTTCTCTATGTGCTTCGAAAGGGAGGGGCGAGCGGTTGCAATTCACAACCTCACCACTAGATGTCGTTAAAATGTACACACTGCACCTTTAACTGACATCACCCTTCAGGAAGTGACATCATTTTGGAGGTAAAACAACATCCTGTGACGATTTAAAAAAAAATATCCTCATGTAAACGTTCTTGTCATGGTAAAACAAATGTATAATTATGTTATATTTCGTTTGAAGAGCTGATATTTTCATGTCCCCTAAAACATGTTGTTTTAATTTTTAATTGTTTAATTGTTAGAATGCCTGATAAACATGATTTAAAGGTGCAGTGTGTAATGTTTAGGAGGATCTATTGACAGAAATGCAATATAATACACATAACTATGTTTTCAGTGGTGTATAAATGGACCGTTATGTTTTTATTACCTTAGAATGAGCCGTTTCTATCTACACACACCGCTGGTACAATTAAGTCGCCGTTTTGCGCCGCTATGTTTCTACGGTAGCCCTAAAGGGACAAACTTCTCTACAGAGCGCTAGTCGTTCTCTGCTGTCTCAGACGACCACATCTTTGTCCTGTGTGGGCCACCGTAGCTTCTCTATGTGCTTCGAAAGGGAGGGGCGAGCGGTTGCAATTCACAACCTCACCACTAGATGCCGCTAAAATGTACACACTGCACCTTTAAATTACATCGTCCTTTAGGAAGTGATTCCTAAGGTATGATGTCCAGGAAGTGACATCATTTTGGAGGGCAACCAACATCCTGCTTGATAAAATTTTAAGACGATTAAAAAAAACAAAACAAATCCTCATGTAAATTTTCTTGCCATAGTAAAAAATAATAATCATGTTATATTTAATTTTAAGTGCTGACGTTCTCTTGTCCCCTAAAACATGTTGTTTGAATTGCTCATTGACCTGCGTCCAGTTACTCAATGACATCACCCTCCAGGAAGTGACATCATTTTGGAGGGAAACCAACATCAGGCTTGATAAGTCACACGTCAAACCTTCTCACGTAACATGTCTCGCCATTGTTAATGAATCACGTGCCTGATCTTGACCTGATGGTCTTCAAGGCCATAGATATACATAATAAAGGCTAGATGTCTCGTCCGCGCTGCTGGCCAATGGAGGTCGACGTCCGCGCCTGGCGGCCATCTTGTCAAACTCAGCTTGCTCACTCATTGTGTTTTAATGGTACATGCAGTTTTTGAATAATCATAACTTGCTCAATTTTCTACCGATTTTCAAATGGTTTGGTTTGTTATAAACATCAGAGATGTAGTTATGACACTGTATAGGCTACTTATGGATAATTATTCCTAATTTGTTCAAGCATCCAGAATTATAGCCACGTTAATAACGTTTGTAAGAAACCAAACCATTTGTAAATCCGTCCAGATTTCAGCGAGAGAAGAGTATTTGTGCCCAGATCACTCACCTTACATCAGGTACAAGATGGCCGCCATAAAGCTTGCCTGTGACAAGATGGCCGCCAGAAAGCTTGCCTGTGACAAGATGGCCGCCAGAAAGCTTGCCTGTGACAAGATGGCCGCCGGTGACGACGTTAGAGACTCCGCCGTAAGCCTTTAATATGTATATCTATGTTCAAGACCATTTTATAGAGATAAATAAAACTAGCACACAGTCCAGGCCTAACAGGAATGACCCTGGTGTTTAACATCCCAAAAGTGACATTATGAATATCTCACAGATCCCAGCACTGATACATGATGGTCACAGCTGATCAAATCAACATGGCGGGATGGGATCGATCAAGACTCTTTTATAAGACTCAGACGATAGAGAAGCCGTCGGTCACATTATCATTTACAATTCAGATCCAATTCACCTCGAGGAATTCAATTTGGGCGATTTTTTTTTTTTAAATTAAGCAATTATCGCTGACTTCCCGGGGCAGGAGTCCTTCCGAAAGGAGATTAAGTTTGAATTACTTCAGGTTGTGGGAGAACAGCATTGTTTGCTCGTCGATGATGTTAAAATCTTTATCTTTTGGGTTAGCTCACAAAAAGCCCAAAGCGTCAGGATAAAATGCCCCCCCCACCCTTATTCCCAACACATTGATCGTACAGTGATGGGATTCAAAGCAGAGTGTGTCTCAGAGTGAGAGTGTATCCCGTCGTCTCCTGAGAGTCTGTAGTCCATCACACTGGCCCGTATGTCTCTGGATCCGTCTGGCGGTGGGTTGATGTTGGGGGTAGAGCGAACGCCTCCAGGGACTCTCATCCCGGGACGAGCCCATCTCCGGCTCACTGGGGTAGGGTGTGGATGTCTGACAGAGGGGCTGCAGGCACGGAGGGAAGGAGGCCAGTGGATGGGGCGGCGCAGCGCTCTCGTGCCCCCAGCCCCTCCAGGGCCTGGGACGGCGGCTCGAAGCCCCGGTTGATGTGCAGAGGCTGGTGAGCCTGGCAGTAATCCACGATGGGCTGCTCATACCTGTAGAACGCCAGCGTGCCCATCTGCGGAGCGGCCTGAGAGACAGAACACACAGAGGAACAGGGTCAGATTGGCTGCAGGACGACTACTCGCTTCAGTTTAATCATTATATAAGTCAATAATTAATTTGATAATACCACATGCTGAAATTAATATATCTATATATATAATAACAAAATAAAAAGGCAATATATTCATACTATAAATGACAGAGAAATAATTGTAATTTTCAAGAATATGTTGTTTTATAATTAAAAATTAAAAAAGTATAACGAATATATATATATATATATATATATATATATATATATATATATATATATATATATATATATATATATATATATATATATATATATATATATATACTTGTTTTTATAAACAATATTGTATTGTTGTTATATGGCACTTATAATAAATAATACATACATATTAAACTAATATAATATACATAAATAATATAATATTATATATTATATCTTATATCTTTTATGTATATTATATTATATACACATCTATGTGAATATTATAAAAAATAACATACATATTACGTATTAAAATATTAAAATATACATAAATAATATAATATTACATTTGGAATCTGGCCGTTTTGAGGTGTATTTAAGTTGCATATATTAAATATGCAATATATGAATATTATAATACATATTAAAATAATATAATATAATACATATATATGCCTAAATAATATATATTATACTTGGAACCTGGCTGTTTTGTGGCGTATTCATATAAAAATATATTAATACAATTAATAAATATATATGCTATATATATATATATATATATATATATATATATATATATATATATATATATATATATATATATATATATATATATATATATATATATATATATATATATACACATTTTAATATATTAATATATCTTTTATGTATATTATATTATATACACATCTATGTGAATATTATAAAAAATAACATATATATTACGTATTAAAATATTAAAATATACATAAATATTATATAATATTACGTTTGGCCTCTGGCTGTTTTGAGATGTATTCATGTAAAAATATATTAATACAATTAATAAATATATATGCTATATGTTATATATATATATATATATAATATATATAATAATA